>NC_139904.1:32000904-32424766 GCF_905171665.1 Trachurus trachurus | reverse complement strand
AATGAAAGAAGGAAGGAAGAAAGAAGGAAGGAAGAAAGAAAGAAGGAAGTAAGGAAGGAAGAAAGAAGGAAGGAAAGGAAGGAAGGAAGAAAGAAAGGAAGGTAGGAATGAAAGAAGGAAGGAAGGAAGAAAGAAGGAAGGAAGAAAATAAGAAAGGAAGAAAGAAAGAAGGAAGGAAGAAAGAAAGGAAGGAAGAAGGAAGGAAGGAAGGAGAAAAAGAAAGAAAGAAGGAAGAAAGGAAGGAAGGAAGAATGAAAGAAAGGAGGAAGGAAGAAAGAAGGAAAGGAAGGAAGGAGGAAGAAAGAAAGAAAGAAAGGAAGAAAGAAAGAAAGGAAGAAAGAAAGGAAGGAGGGAAGAAAGAAAGGAAGAAGGAAAGAGAAAAAGAAAGAAAGAAGGAAGTAAGGAAGGGAAGGAAGGAAGGAAGAAACAAAGAAAGGAGGAAGGAAGGAAGAAAGAAGGAAAGGAAGGAAGGAGGAAGAAAGAAAGAAAGAAAGAAAAAAAGGAAGGAAAGAAAGAAGGAACGAAGAAAGAAAGAAGGAAGGAAGGAAGGAAGAAAGAAGGAAGGAGGAGGAAGAATGAAAGAAAGAAAGGAGGAAGGAAGGAGGAAGAAAGAAAGAAGGAAGGAACGAAGGAAGTAAGGAAGGAAGGAGGAAGAAAGAAAGAAAGGAAGAAAGAAGGAAAGGAAGTAAGGAGGAAGAAAGAAAGATTTTTTTTTGATTTTTACAACCACACTTTATTTACCAATCACATGACAATTATCAGCTGTTCCTTCTACCCAACTACAGACTCATCCATTTATTTACAACCCACACCAATAAACACACATACATACATCAACACAAACAACCCCACATCAATCAATCAACCCATAAATAAATAAATAAATAGATACTCTGTCAGTTTTTCAGCACACTGGTAAAAGCAAGTTCATTGTTTGACACAGCACACAGGACATTGTTGTGGCACCAAATGTCAGAGAAGCTTCCCAGGTCTCCCATCAATCTATAAAATGTGAACTCCAGTCTAATCCTACAGCGGACGTTAGAGCGCCACACTGCGGACGCCTCTACACCTGCCTGGTCTTCCATTTTATTTCTCCTGGAGATATAGATTGCCATTTTCGCCTCCCCCACGATAAAATTTAACAGCTGCCACATTGCCCTATTTTCTTTTCTATATCCCGCCCCATAAATAAACACTGCAGTTGTAGTCCGGGAGCCAAAGCCTGATTTTTTGATGAACCTTGTTTCGTCTGATAAAGTTTTTTTCTCTGCTGTTTCTTGTAGCTGGGGGGTTCCTCTTCAAAATCCAAGAGGGTGCCCGGTGATATCCCTTGAGCATTTTTAAATATTAACCCTTTGATGCCCAAAGCGCCAAAATCCCAGTATAAATAATGTAAGCCCTGATTTAGTTACTACAAATAGTCATGAGTGTATGATATTTGGTAGGGAGTATCATGAAACATGGGGGAAAGTAAAAAAATAAGTTTCTGGGACCTGCTGCCATGCTATTTAAAAAAATCACCCACAATTTCTCCACAAAGACAAAAAAATTACTGTCCGTACGACAAATTCTTGTCAAAAATGACATTTTTCTACCACTTTATCTCAAACATCACTGCTTCACATGTATATAGAAAACTTCCCAAGTTTGTAAGCTTCAATTTGTGCCCAGGATGACCTTTCTATCTCAAAAGTTGCACTTGCTATGGCTGGAAATTGTCACTATACCCCAGATCAAACAAAACGGAATGTTTGGTCTGATGGTCATTCCAAGTGTCACTTTCCAATGGTTAATGAAGAAATCTGAATGTCAAAAGGTCAACAGAGATTGAGGTTTTTATTTTGACTCTGATTATTATTATTATTATTATTATTATTATTATTATTATTATTATTATTATTATTATTATTATTATTATTATTATTATTATTATTATTATTCATGTATTTAATTATTTTGATTTGATTCTGCAAAGACAATGCAAATAACTCTCTTTTGCTCAAGCATCTGCGTGGCGTTTATAACCAACAACAATAACGCTCTCTTGAGCATCCCACATGGAAACATTTCCATGCAGTTGCATGGGGTTTTACTCTTACAGCCACACCTGATCATCTCTAGAATGTAGTCTGGGACAAGTTTGGCATCTTCTGGTAGATGGGTTGGGATCAGTGGCCTGTTGCATGAATCTTTTTTTTATCCAAATTCCTCTGGGTTCAGTGCTGGTGGCAGGTTTATTTGGTCCAAAGAAGTGCTGATCCATCAATGACAGTGACATCTGCATCACCAGCATTCCTCTTGGAGACTTTAACCTGGAGTGACTTCTTCAGTGTGGACTTTGCTTTACAAATTCGCATTAAGATTTAGATTTTTTTTAGATTTGCATTAAGTCTCCAAGGGGAATGCCAGTGATGTCCTACTGTAAAAGCTTGACTAAGCCATTGCCTTCATCTCTGCCTGTTATGGCATAAAGGAGAGCATGGACATGTCACACACAACAAGGCTATTTGTCTGAAGGAAAAAGAATGGAAAAGGACATGTCTGCTCCAAACCTAGCTGCTCTCCCACCAGCAAAAGAGGCCTTCTTGAGAATGTTAAGAGGCCCCACTTTCAGGCAATGTTGTGGTGAAGTAATAATATTAATAATATAATTGTCTATAGCACTTATCGAAATTAAAATTACAAAGTGCTTCATATTTACAACAATAGTAAACAAATAGAAAAATAACAATTTAAAAACGAGTACAATAAAATGAGCAGCAAATACAATCAAGTTACAGTAGGAAAAGGGAAGGCCAATCGATAAATGTGAGTTTTAAGAAGGGATTTAAAAGAAGATACTGAGGTTGCCTGCCTGAGATCCAAGGGGAGAGAGTTCCAAAGTTGGGGAGCACGAACTGCAAATGCTCAGTCACCCTTTGAGATAAGACGGGATTTTGGGACAACAAGTAGGCCCTTGCTGGACGATCTCAGGCAGCGATCAGGCTCATAGGGAGATAAAAGTTCAGATATGTATGCTGTAGCCTGACCATTTAGGGCTTTAAAAACAAGCAACAAAATCTTAAAATCTATACTAAAACTCACAGGTAGCCAGTGAAGGGCTGCAAGGACTGGAGTGATATGCTCGTTTCTTTTAGAACCTGTTAAAAGCCTGGCTGCCGCCTTTTGTATCAGTTGGAGTCTCTGTAAATTTTGCCTGCTAAAACCTGAATAGAGTGCATTACAATAGTCGAGCCTAGAAGAAATAAAAGCGTGGATGACTTTCTCTAGGTCTGAGGGGGAAAGAAAAAATTTAATCCTGGAGAGCTGTCTCAACTGTGCGAAGTATGACTGTAGCACTTTGGTTACCTGAGTGTCAAAGGACAGCTCGAAGTCAATTATTACGCCCAGGTTTTAAGCTTCCTTCTGAATGTTCTCTAATAATGAATCCAGATTTGACAGGAGGTTTGTTGTGTTAGCAGGGTTATGTATAGGAGGAGTGATTAAAAGTACTTATGTTTTGGAGCCATTTAAAATTAAATTACAGGACATCCAGTATTTGATCTCAGCATGGGACTGTCACTATGCCTCCAATTGATCATGTGCCCTGGCTTCTTGGCTACAGGGATATCCCTTTGGTTGAATGGTCAGCACACATGACTACCACAGGACATTGGAAGATCCGGGACTTAATGGGACTTAGAGCTGTGTGTCATCTGCGTAACAATGGAAATTAATGTTGTGTAACTTGCAGATAATTTGTCAGAGGGGGAGCATATAAATAGTGAATAAAAGGGGACCAAGAATTGACCCTTGGGGGATCCTGCAGAGGAGGGGAGAGTGAGAAGAGGAGGCCTCGCCAAGTCTAATGGAGAAGGAGCTACCTGTTAATGTTCTTGGGACAACGGATGGAAATTAGCCTTTGGCTACACTCTGGCTTTCTTATATCTTATTCCTAGTGAAGAAATGTTCATTAGCATGCATTGTCCCTCCCAAATAAATAAAGGTAGTGAACCAGTCCAGAGCCACATCACTGACACCAACTACATTTTTCAAATTGGTTAAAAGCACATTATGGTCAACTGTGTCAAAAGCTGAGCTTAGGTCAAGGAGGATTAGGATGGAGTACCTTCCAGAATCAGCTGCGAGCATAAGGTCATTTGTGACTTGGACCAGAGCAGCCTCCGTGCTATGATGGGCACGGTAACCGGATTGAAATTTCTCGAACATATCATTCTGGTTTATAAAAGAATTTAGTTGAATAAAAACAATTTTCTCTAAAATCTTTAGCAACTTAGAAATGGGTCTAAAATTTTACAGAGCACCAGGGTCACCTGGTGAGCAGGGTGAACAGTGGCATGTTCAAGATGGAAAAATACCAGTGGATAGCGAGCAATTTATAATAAGTTAAAATATCAGGACCAACTGATGCAGGGATACAGTCTAGGGAGCAGGTGGTTGATCTCAACTGCATCTGAACAGAGAAACTTCACCAAAGTGGGCAAGAGTTGGGCGTGGAAAAGGGCCAACATCAGCCTCAGTTTCCATGGCTACATTTCCGAGGTGCTGCCAGATTTTTACTGTTTTGTTGGTAAAATACATAAAGAATTCTTCGTATCTCTCGGAGGAGAAGTCACAAGGCTCACTAGGAGGAGGCTGGGTTAGAGAATTCATAGTTTTAAAAAGAGTCCTGGGGTTGTGTCCTTGTCTGGCATGGGATTGAAGAAGTAATTGGTTCTGGCTTCATTGACTCTGTGTTGATAAAGGAGCATCAGCTATCTTAGGGATGCCAGGGAAACACTGAGTTTGTCTTTCTTCCACCTTCTTTCAGATCTTCTACACTGCCTCTTCAGAATCCTCAGGTCTTCATTTAGCCATGGTAAATGGGAGGATTTTGATCTTTTAACCCTGACAGGTGCTATGGTGTCTAAGATCCTGGTACAAGAACTGTTAAAAACATGAAAGAGAATCCTCAAAATTGAAATCAGATCTCCTTTCGTGCTGAGGGCCAGCAGTTGAGGCAGCAAATTCATGACAGAACTGAGGAACAAGGCATGAATTAAGGGGGCGGGATTGATGTAGGACCGGAGGTAACGGATCGGGAGATATGTAGCATTGTGATCAGAAATCTCAATATAAACCTGTATGTCACCAGCACTGAACCCAGAGGAATTTGGATGAAAAAAAAAGATTCATGCAACAGGCCACTGATCCCAACCCATCTACCAGAAGATGCCAAACTTGTCCCAGACTACATTCTGTAGATGATCAGGTGTGGCTGCAAGAGTAAAACCCCATGCAACTCCAAGAAGTGCAGCTGTAAAGTGCATGGTTTGCCATGTGTGGCAGGATGAAGGAGGTCCCGGGCGGGGTTTGAACCCCAGTCTCCCGGGTAAGAGTCATGCGTGCTGACCATTCGACCAAAGGGATATGGACCCGGGCCCTCCTTTGTCCTGCCACATTCTAGTGTTGTTTGCAGGATCCATGTAGCACCAGTGGTGGGTCCATGGATTCCTGATGGGTGGCAGCCTGCATGGAACACAAGGACGTGCTTGTGAAAAGAGGAGAGATGTGACAGTTGACGGTCATGCGCCCTGGCTACTGTCCTGCCACACATGCACAATGTTGTGTGCATGCTTCCATGTGGGATGCTCAAGAGAGCATAATTGTTGTTGGTATTAAATGCCAGGCAGATGCCTGAGCAAAAGAGAGTTATTGAAGTACAGAGTGGTCTCTGGCGCAACTTCACCAACCCACAAGGTGCATGGAAAGGGCCTATATCTACCCTCCTAGAGTTTTTACAGTTTTTGAATGACAGTTTTGCAGGTTTAAAAAATTCATCCTTAATTATAGCCTTGAAGAAATCAGCTTCCTTGATATTAATGTGACTAAAAAAGACAATGTCCTCTCTTCCTCTCTCTACCAAAAACCTACAGATCGTAACACACTTCTTCATGCTGCAAGTTTTCATCCAATTCCTCTCAAAAAGAAGTCCGCCATTTAGTCAACTTGTCAGACTAAAACGAATTTGTGCTGTCCCAGAACAGTATAACAAAAGTAAAGATGAGATGCTCACTAAATTTAGAGAGAGGAATTATCCAGAAGATTGGCTAGTAAATGCAGAAACAAAGGTAGACCTAAAAGGCAGAGATGCATTACCTACAAACAAATAAAATCAACAAAATCTGAGCCGAGCCTTGTATTCTGCACTACATAATTTCACACCCAAAACTAAAAATATTAAAAGTGTAATTTTAAAACATTGGCATATCCTCCAAAATGACTCATCTTTAAAAAGCACTTTTCTGACGCACCCATGGTCACTTTTAAAAGAGGAAGAAATATAAAGGACAGAATAGTCAAAGCATACCAGCCTAAAGTCACAAACAGCAGACTTGTCATTTTAGATGTGGTACCTGCATAAACTGTCAATTCACCAAAAATATTAAACAATTTAATCACCCTGTCACTGATAAAATGGTTAATATTACGGACTTGGTAACATGTAAATCTAAAAATGTGGTGTATCTGTAGGCATTGCCTTTGCAGAATCAAATCAAAATAATTAAATACATGAATAATAATAATAATAATAATAATAATAATAATAATAATAATAATAATAATAATAATAATAATAATAAAATAAATCAGAATCAAAATAAAAACCTAGTCTAATACATACCTTCAATCTCTGTTGACCTTTTGACATTCAGATTTCTTCATAAACCACTGGAAAGTGACACTTGGAATGACCATCAGACCGAACATTCCGTTTTGTTTGATCTGGGGTATAGTGACAATTTCCAGCCATAGCAAGTGCAACTTTTGAGATAGAAAGGTCATCCTGGGCACAAATTGAAGCTTACAAACTTGGGAAGTTTTCTATATACATGTGAAGCAGTGATGTTGTTGAAAAATGTCATTTTTGACAAGAATTTGTCGTACGGACAGTAATTTTTTTGTCTTTCTGGAGAAATTGTGGATGATTTTTTTTAAATAGCATGGCAGCAGGTCACAGAAACTTATTTTTTTACTTTCCCCCATGTTTCATGATACTCCCTACCAAATATCATACACTCATGACTATTTGTAGTAACTAAATCGGGGCTTACAGTATTTATACTGGGATTTTGGCGCTTTGGGCATCAAAGGGTTAATATTTAAAAATGCTCAAGGTATATCACCGGGCACCCTCTTGGATTTTGAAGAGGAACCCCCCAGCTACAAGAAACAGCAGAGAAAAAAACTTTATCAGACGAAACAAGGTTCAACCCCATGGCTCCCGGACTATTGTAAAAGTCTGACTAAAAAGGCTAAAAACACTTGTCAATAGAGTAAAAAACGCAGAGAGCCGCCCACACTCGCTAAAGATGTGGAACGTCGTCTCCCTCACTCCACAATAAGGGCACTGGTTGGACACAGCAGCATTAATAACAGATGTAAACGAATTAGACGCAATAGCACCATGGAGAACCCTCCACTGTAGGTCTCCAGTCCTCTTTTTCAGGGGGGGCTTGTACAGGACTCTCCACTGTGGCGACGCCCCTCCAAACCTGTCAGCCCATGCACATGGTGCTCTGCCCCCCAGAGTTTTCTTATTTAGAGCTTGCACACAAGCTCTGTAAAGAGTCTTTCTATGGACTGTGTGCAGGCTGAAGGCGGCCCCTCTCACCAGAGGACCCTCCTGATCAGTCTGTGGGCTGAGCTGGATCCCAGGGGGGGGGTCTGTAGGGTCCGGCTCCTCCCCTCTGCCAAATTCCCTAAGGAGCTGTTTCTCTGTCAGTGTCAGTTTTTCCCTCCAGAGCTGCAACAACCTCTGGACCATCCTGCGGGACTGGAGGCCCACCACACGCCCCACGCTCTCCGAGTCCATCAGGGCGGGCCCTGCAGCGTGGACCAAGCTCTGCAGGTCCACCATCCTGGCCCGGCGCAGCGCCGCCGTCAGCCCAGGCGTAGCTGCACTGGAGATGTCCAGCCTGGCTCCATGAATCAGCGGCTCTTTCAGTAGCCAGAACAGAGAGCTAGAGCTTTCCTTTTCCCTGCTGCTCTTAAAGAAAGCCCACACCTTAAAAATACTCTGATAAAAAGGAGGAACCCCGTTAAAATTTAGAAATTTTAAATCAGTAAAAAACAGAGCAGCATCCAGTCCCAGATTACTCACCCCTCTGAAGATGCCGCTGGCCACCCCCCTCCACACCAAGTCTGCTGGACCAGCTATGTACCTCTGAAGGAACAGCAGCCTTAACGCTGCCGTCCTGCTGGCCAGGTGGATGAGGCCCTGCCCCCCCTCCTCTCTCGGTAAAAACAACACCCCCTGTGGCACCCAATGTAAGCCGTCCCAAAAAAAATTTACAATTTTCTCCTGGATCTTTGTTAAGAGCCCACTGGGTGGGTCCAGGCAGGACAGGCGGTGCCACAGTAGAGATGCACACAGGTTGTTTAAAACCAGGACTCTTCCTCTGTAGGACATCTGTGGCAGTAGCCACTTCCATTTCTTCATCTTGTCACCGATTTTCTCCTCTACTCCCTCCCAATTTTTTTGTTCCATGGCCTTACCTCCAAGGAAGACGCCGAGGTATTTTAAGCCCTCCCTCTTCCAGGCCAGGTTCTGGGGGAGTGTTGGGAGGCCATTAGGCCACTTCCCAACTGCAACTGCCTCGCTTTTAGACCAGTTTACTCTTGCAGCGGACAGGTTTCTGTACTTGTCCGTCAACTCGATTAACATGTTGACATCATCCTGATTTTTAACTGCCACGATAAGGTCATCTGCGTAAGCAGATAAAACAATGTTGCTGCTAAAACCTGGTAAAAACAGTCCTTCAACACTGCTGCGTATCCTTGAGAGGAGGGGTTCGAGGGAGAGTGCATAGAGCATCCCGGACAGGGAACAGCCCTGCCGGACACCTCTATGCACCCTGAAAGGAGCACACAGACTGCCGTTGAACTTAAGTAGACTCAATGTCTGTATACAGCACACGGATCATGGCAATGAAACCAGGGCTGAACCCAAACCTCTCCATCACCCTCCAGAGGAAGTTGTGTTCAACCCGGTCAAAAGCCTTCTCCTGGTCTAGCGAAATGAGACCAGTATTACAGTCCAATGAACTGGAGAGCTCCAAAACGTCCCTAATTAGGTAGATGTTATCTACCATAGACCTGCCTGGTACGCAGTAGGTCTGGTCCCGGTGGATGACCTGCTCCATGGCTCCCCTTAGTCTGGAGGCCAAGGCTTTGGACAGAATCTTATAATCCACGCACAACAACGACACAGGGCGCCAATTTTTTATCTCCTGCAGGTTTCCCTTCTTGGGGAGAAGGGTCACCACCGCCCTGCGGCAGGAGAGGGGGAGGGAACCACAGGCCAGACTCTCGTTCAACACGTGCAGCAAATCAGAGCCCAGGATGTCCCAGTACTCTTTGTAGAACTCTACAGTGAGTCCATCAATACCTGGCGCTTTCCTACCCTGCATGCCCTGCAGGGCGGCTGCCAGCTCCTCCAGCTGGAGCGCTGTGCTCAGCTGACCACTAGTGCCCTCCGACACCTGTGGCAGCTCCGCACAAAACTCTCCTTCCAACTCTATGCTTTCCTCGTACTCTGACGAGTAAAGCGAGGAGAAAAACTGCACGGCCCTGTTCCTGATCTGCCCTGGTTCCCTCAACTCCTGCCCTGTGTCAGAATGAAGTGCGTGGATTATCTTCCTCTGTCCTCGCTTCTTCTCCAGACCAAAAAAGAAGCCAGAGGGAGCATCCATCTCGGTGATGTTCTGAACCCGGGACCGGACCAGCGCACCCTGTACCTTAGCATCCAGCAGGTTGGCTAAAGCCATCTTTTTGGTGTTGAGGACCTCAATATGGCCTCGATTTCCTGTGGAATAGCTAAATGCTTCCAATTCCACAATTTCACTCTCCAGGTCCTTAACAGATCTACACATGTGCTGTGTGACATTGAGAGTGTACTGCTGACAAAGAAGTTTTATCTGCACTTTCCCATGGTCCCACCACTGCCTAAGACAATCAAACTCATTTTTTCTCTCTCTAAAACCACACCAAAAATAACTTAACACCTCTTTAAAACCTTTATCTAAAACCAAAGCAGAATTAAAATGCCAGTACGCACTCTTTGGTACAACATCCTTAAAAAACACATCACACAACACCAAAGCATGATCCGTAAAACCGACTGGCACTATCCTACATTCTTTAACCACATTAAAATGGTGCTTAAAACAATACAACCTATCCAGCCTGGCTAGAGAGACCCCCCCCTCTCTCAAGTGGGACCAGGTGTACTGACGACAGTCTGTGTGCATCCTCCTCCACACATCCACCAAGCCATGGGAGTGGACCAGCTGCTTCAGGGTGTGCTGGGAACCTGGATGCGGCTCTGCATGATTGCGATCTAAAAGATCAGCCTCTGTACAGTTAAAATCCCCGCCCAAAAATAAAAAATCCTCCGAGCTGCAGCAGTTAAGTGTGGAATTCACTGTCGTAAAAAAGCTCTTTCTCTCATTTCCATTGTTTGGCGCATAAATATTTATAAAAACCAGGGTAAAAGTATCAAATTTGGCTCTGACTAGAAGGCACCTCCCCTTTACCACCTCCTCCACCTCTACGGAGGAAGGAATGAACCTCCTAGAGAGGAGGATGCCCACACCAGCACTCAGTGTGGTGTGGTGGCTTAGCACCACCTGCCCCTCCCATTCTTTCTCCCAGTGCCCCTCATTACCCTGGTCACTATGAACCTCTTGCAAAAATAACACATCAATACGTTTACTCCTTGCTGTGTCCAACACAAGTGCCCTCTTTCTCACCTCCCGCGCTCCATTCACATTCAGCGTTCCTACTCTAAAACCATTCATATGGGAGATAAAGGAAAAGTAAAAAATACAAAAAATAATAAAAAATGGGAACACAAAACGCATCATCATACTCAAAGATGTAGTTGTTTTCTGACTTTTAACATATGTTTTCTTAACCTAAAGATTTCTTGATCAGTTAAGTCAGATGATGCTCTGTGCTTTATGACGTGCTTGGCCGTCAGGAAAAAGGTAAACTTGTCAGGGAAATGTTGATCAAAGTTGAGGTTTTTAACACCTTTTGTTCTCTGCAGAAAACTCTTAACCATCTGAGATGTGTAAAGTTCTTTCACCTGACCACCAGTGACTGTCTGCGTCTGTGAGAGGGCGAGGTCACTGCCGTCTGACATGGAGGTTTCACTGTCGCTGCTGTCTACATCCGCAGCAGCCGCCACACCAACCTCCAGCCGTACAGCCTTCGCTCCGCCCTCCCCCTGCGCCGTGATTTTACGTTTACTGTTCCTACGAGACGCCACTGGCCTCCAGCCTGATGCTCCTGCACACACACCCTCAGTCTGCTCACACACACTAGCAGGCTGCACGCACACACCCTCAGCCTGCTCACACACACTAGCAGGCTGCACCCACACACCCTCAGCCTGCTCACACACACTAGCAGGCTGCACACTCACACCCTCAGCCTGCTCACACACACTAGCAGGCTGCACACACACACCCTCAGCCTGCTCACACACATCAGGCTGCACCCGCACACCCTCAGCCTGCTCACACACACAAGCAGGCTGCACACACACACCCTCAGCCTGCTCACACACACTAGCAGGCTGCACACACACATCAGCAGACCCACCACCAGTCTTCTCACGCACATCACCAGGTGCTTCACCTCCACCTCCTTCCTCCAACAGCTCCTCTACTCCATCATTCAGTTCCCCAATCTCCTCAGCTGACTTTCCCTCGACCACTGACTCCCCCACCTCACCTGTGTCCCTCAACTCACCTTCCTCCATCTCCTCACCTCCATCCCTCTCACTCACCTCCTGCTCCTGTCTCTGTTGCCCTGATTCAGCTGCTGCTCTCTCCTCTCCGTCCGAACCGGCGGTAGGTCCCCGCCGCCCGACGCTCCTCCGCCGCGGAGCGGGGACGGGTCCCCCACTCGGACCGGCAGCGGCCTCCGCCTCCCGCGGCGCCGAGGTCGACGGCGGGGAAGCGGCCGCCACCGGGCCCGTGGCCGGATCCGGCGGAGCCGAACCGGTCCGGCTCGGACAAGCCCTAATCAGGTGGCCCTCCTCCCCGCAACCGAAACATTTAGCTTGAGATGACGTAGCAAACAGAGTATAAGCAAAATCATCCACTCTCACAATGAACCGGTAATCAAACTCTTCTGCCCGATTGTTAAGTAACATATAGAGTTGCCTCCGATGCGACACCACATGGCGAAGCAGCGGAGACTTACAGCCGGAGAGCAGCTTCCTAATGGGGGACACTACTTTACCGTGACGAGACAGCTCTCGGACCAGGAAATCATCGCTGATGAACGGGGGCACGTTGGACAGAGTGATCCGGGCTGCAGGCTGCATCAACGGCAGCACCTCCTCAAACAGCCCCTTCACCGTCAGCCCCGTCTCCACCAGTTCCTTCACCTGCTCTACCTTCTCCAAAAACAACACCACAGACCGACTCATCCGAGCAGCGGACTTCACCGAGCCATGGCCGATCCTCTCACCCACAGCCAGGGCCACGTCCTCCACGCTGCACGGGGAACCGGCTGCCAGCTTGATCCCATGCTTCCTCGACAGAGAGGAGAAACCTGCTGCTGCCATGATGGCCTCACCTGGCCTCCTCCCCCCGACCAGACAAAGTCTGGCCGCAAAAAAACCCCCCAAAACTACACAAAACAACTAATCTAACACACAGTAACCCTACAAACTAACAAAAAAACCAATAATAAACAAACCCACCGTAGTGAGAAAGGATAGTAAATAAGAAAGAAAGAAAAAAAGGTCTCCCAATCTCTCCACTCTTCCACTCTCCTTCCACTCATGAAAGAAAGGGGAGGAGGGGAGGAAGAAAGAAAAGAAGGAAGGAGGAAGGAAGAAAGAAGGAAGGAAAGGAAGGAAGGAAGAAAGAAAGGAAGGAGGAAGAAAGAAAGAAGGAAAGAAAGAAAGAAAGAAAAAAAGAAGGAAGTTAGAAAGAAAGAAAGGAAGGAATAAAGGAAAGAAGGAAGGAAAGAAGAAAGGAAGGAAGGAAAGAAAGAAGGAACGAAGAAAGAAAGGAAGGGAGGAAAGAAGAAAGGAAGTAAGGAAGGAAAGGAAGGAAGGAGGAAGAAAGAAAGAAGGAAGAAGAAAGAAGGAAGGAAGAAAGAAAGGAAAGGAGGAAGGCAGAAAGAAAGAAAAAAAGAAGGAAGTTAGAAAGAAAGAAAGGAAGAAAGGAAAGAAGGAAGAAAGAAAGAAAGGAAGAAAGAAGGAAGGAAAGGAAGGAGGATGAAAGAAAGAAAGAAGGACGAAAGGAAGGAAGAAAGGAAAGAAAGAAGGAACCAAGGAAGAAAGGAAGGAAGGAAAGAAAGGAAAGAAGGAAGAAAGAAAGAAGGAACGAAGAAAGAAAGGAAGGAAAGGAGGAAGGAAGAATGAAAGAAAGGAAGGAAGGAAGGAAGAAAGAAGGAAGGAAAGGAAGGAAGGAGGAAGAAAGAAAGAAAGAAGAAAGGAGGGAACGAAGGAAGTAAGGAAGGAAAGGAAGGAAGGAGGAAGAAAGAAAGGAAGGAAGAAAGAAGGAAGTAAGGAAGGAAAGGAAGGAAGGAGGAAGAAAGAAAGAAGGAAGGAAGGAAGAAAGAAAGGAAAGAAGGAAGAAAGAAAGAAAGAAAGGAAGAAAGAAGGAAGGAAAGGAAGGAGGAAGAAAGAAAGAAGGAAGAAAGGAACGAAGGAAGTAAGGAAGGAAAGGAAGGAAGGAGGAAGAAAGAAAGAAAGAAAGAAAGGAAGGAAGGAAGGAAGAAAGAAGGAAGGAAGGAAGGAAAGGAAGGAAGGAGGAAGAAAGAAAGAAGGAAGGAAAGGAAGGAAGTAAGGAGGAAGAAAGAAAGAAGGAACGAAGGAAGAAAGGAAAGAAAGAGGGAAGGAAGGAAGAAAGGAAGGAAAGAAGGAACGAACAAAGAAAGGAAGGAAGGAAGAATGAAAGAAAGGAAGGAAGGAAGAAAGAAGGAAGGAAAGGAAGGAAGAGGGAAGAAAGATAGAAATAAAGAAAGAAGGAAGAAAGGAGGGAACGAAGGAAGTAAGGAAGGAAAGGAAGGAAGGAGGAAGAAAGAAAAGAAGGAAGGAAGAAAGAAGGAAGGAAAGGAAGGAAGGAAGAAAGAAAGGAAGGAGGAAGAAAGAAAGAAGGAAAGAAAGAAAGAAAGAAAGAAAGAAAGAAAGAAAAAAAGAAGGAAGTTAGATAGAAAGAAAGGAATAAAGGAAAGAAGGAAGGAAAGAAGAAAGGAAGGAAGGAAAGAAGAAAGGAAGGAAGGAAAGAAGAAAGGAAGTAAGGAAGGAAAGGAAGGAAGGAGGAAGAAAGAAAGAAGGAAGAAGAAAGAAGGAAGGAAGAAAGAAAGGAAAGGAGGAAGGCAGAAAGAAAGAAAAAAAGAAGGAAGTTAGAAAGAAAGAAAGGAAGAAAGGAAAGAAGGAAGAAAGAAAGAAAGGAAGAAAGAAGGAAGGAAAGGAAGGAGGATGAAAGAAAGAAAGAAGGACGAAAGGAAGGAAGAAAGGAAAGAAAGAAGGAACCAAGGATGAAAGGAAGGAAGGAAAGAAAGGAAAGAAGGAAGAAAGAAAGAAGGAAGAAAGAAGGAAGGAAAGGAAGGAAGGAGGAAGAAAGAAAGAAAGGTAGGAGGAAGGAGGAAGAAAGAAAGAAGGAACGAAGGAAGAAAGGAAAGAAAGAAGGAAGGAAGGAAAGAAGGAACGAAGAAAGAAAGGAAGGAAAGGAGGAAGGAAGAATGAAAGAAAGGAAGGAAGGAAGGAAGAAAGAAGGAAGGAAGGAAGGAAGAAAGAAGGAGGAGGAAGAATGAAAGAAAGAAAGGAGGAAGGAAGGAGGAAGAAAGAAAGAAGGAACGAAGGAAGAAAGGAAAGAAAGAAGGAAGGAAGGAAAGAAGGAACGAAGAAAGAAAGGAAGGAAAGGAGGAAGGAAGAATGAAAGAAAGGAAGGAAGGAAGGAAGAAAGAAGGAAGGAAAGGAAGGAAGGAGGAAGAAAGAAAGAAAGAAAGAAGAAAGGAGGGAACGAAGGAAGTAAGGAAGGAAAGGAAGGAAGGAGGAAGAAAGGAAGGGAGAAAGAAGGAAGTAAGGAAGGAAAGGAAGGAAGGAGGAAGAAAGAAAGGAGTAAGGAAGGAAGAAAGAAAGGAAAGAAGGAAGAAAGAAAGAAAGAAAGGAAGAAAATAAGAAAGGAAGAAAGAAAAAAAGGAAGGAAAGAAAGAAGGAACGAAGAAAGAAAGAAGGAAGGAAGGAAGAAAGAAGGAAGGAGGAGGAAGAATGAAAGAAAGAAAGGAGGAAGGAAGGAGGAAGAAAGAAAGAAGGAAGGAACGAAGGAAGTAAGGAAGGAAGGAGGAAGAAAGAAAGAAAGGAAGAAAGAAGGAAAGGAAGTAAGGAGGAAGAAAGAAAGAAAAAGAGGAAGGAAGAAAGAAAGGAAGGAAGAAAGAAAGAAGGAAGGAGGAAGAAAGAAAGAAAAAAAGAAGGAAGTTAGAAAGAAAGAAAGGAAGAAAGAAGGAAGGAAGAAAGGAAGGAAGGAAAGAAAGAAGGAACGAGGAAAGAAAGGAAGGGAGGAAAGAAGGAACGTAGAAAGAAAGGAAGTAAAGAAGGAATACAGAAAGAAAGAAATAAGGAAGTTAGGAAGGAAGGGAAGGAGGAAGAAAGAAAGGAAGAAAGGAAGTAAAGTAAAGGAGGAAGAAAGAAAGAAAGAAAGAAAGAAAGGAGGAAGAAAGGAAGAAGGAAGGAAAGGAAGTAAGGAGGAAGAAAGGAAAGAAAGTAGGAACGAAGGAAGAAAGGAAAAAGAAGAGTAAAAAAAGAAAGGGAGGAAAGAAGGAAGGAAGAAAGAAAGAAAGGTAGGAATGAAAGAAGGAAGGAAGAAAGAAGGAAGGAAGAAAGAAAGAAGGAAGTAAGGAAGGAAGAAAGAAGGAAGGAAAGGAAGGAAGGAAGAAAGAAAGGAAGGTAGGAATGAAAGAAGGAAGGAAGGAAGAAAGAAGGAAGGAAGAAAATAAGAAAGGAAGAAAGAAAGAAGGAAGGAAGAAAGAAAGGAAGGAAGAAGGAAGGAAGGAAGGAGAAAAAGAAAGAAAGAAGGAAGAAAGGAAGGAAGGAAGAATGAAAGAAAGGAGGAAGGAAGAAAGTAGGAAAGGAAGGAAGGAGGAAGAAAGAAAGAAAGAAAGGAAGAAAGAAGGAAGGAAAGGAAGGAGGGAAGAAAGAAAGGAAGAAGGAAAGAGAAAAAGAAAGAAAGAAGGAAGTAAGGAAGGGAAGGAAGGAAGGAAGAAAGAAAGAAAGGAGGAAGGAAGGAAGAAAGAAGGAAAGGAAGGAAGGAGGAAGAAAGAAAGAAAGAAAGAAAAAAAAGGAAGGAAAGAAAGAAGGAACGAAGAAAGAAAGAAGGAAGGAAGGAAGGAAGAAAGAAGGAAGGAGGAGGAAGAATGAAAGAAAGAAAGGAGGAAGGAAGGAGGAAGAAAGAAAGAAGGAAGGAACGAAGGAAGTAAGGAAGGAAGGAGGAAGAAAGAAAGAAAGGAAGAAAGAAGGAAAGGAAGTAAGGAGGAAGAAAGAAAGAAAAAGAGGAAGGAAGAAAGAAAGGAAGGAAGAAAGAAAGAAGGAAGGAGGAAGAAAGAAAGACAAAAAGAAGGAAGTTAGAAAGAAAGAAAGGAAGAAAGAAGGAAGGAAGAAAGGAAGGAAGGAAAGAAAGAAGGAACGAAGAAAGAAAGGAAGGGAGGAAAGAAAGAACGTAGAAAGAAAGGAAGTAAAGAAGGAATACAGAAAGAAAGAAATAAGGAAGTTAGGAAGGAAGGAAGGAGGAAGAAAGAAAGAAAGGAAGAAAGTAAAGTAAAGGAGGAAGAAAGAAAGAAGAAAGAAAGAAAGAAAGGAGGAAGAAAGGAAGAAGGAAGGAAAGGAAGTAAGGAGGAAGAAAGGAAAGAAAGTAGGAACGAAGGAAGAAAGGAAAAAGAAGAGTAAAAAAAGAAAGGGAGGAAAGAAGGAAGGAAGAAAGAAAGAAAGGTAGGAATGAAAGAAGGAAGGAAGAAAGAAGGAAGGAAGAAAGAAAGAAGGAAGTAAGGAAGGAAGAAAGAAGGAAGGAAAGGAAGGAAGGAAGAAAGAAAGGAAGGTAGGAATGAAAGAAGGAAGGAAGGAAGAAAGAAGGAAGGAAGAAAATAAGAAAGGAAGAAAGAAAGAAGGAAGGAAGGAAGAAAGAAAGGAAGGAAGAAGGAAGGAAGGAGAAAAAGAAAGAAAGAAGGAAGAAAGGAAGGAAAGGAAGGAAGGAAGAATTAAAGAAAGGAGGAAGGAAGAAAGAAGGAAAGGAAGGAAGGAGGAAGAAAGAAAGAAAGAAAGAAAGAAAGGAAGAAAGAAAGAAAGGAAGGAGGAATGAAGAAAGAAGGAAAGGAATGAAGGAGGAAGGAAGAAAGAAGGAAGGAGGAAGAAAGAAAGGAAGGAAGAAAGGAAGGAAAGAAAGAAGGAAGAAAATAAGAAAGGAAAAAAGAAAAAAGGAAGAAAAGAAAGAAGGAACGAAGAAAGAAAGAAGGAAGTAAGGAAGGAAGAAAGAAGGAAGGAGGAGGAAGAATGAAAGAAAGAAAGGAGGAAGAAAGAAAGAAGGAAGAAAGGAAGGAACGAAGGAAGTAAGGAAGGAAGGAGGAAGAAAGAAAGAAAGGAAGAAAGAAAAAAAGGAAGGAAAGAAAGGAGGAACGGAGAAAGAAAGAAGGAAGTAAGGAAGGAAGAAAGAAGGAAGGAGGAGGAAGAATGAAAGAAGAAAGAAAGGAACGAACGAAGGAAGTAAGGAGGAAGAAAGAAAGAAAGGAAGAAAGAAGGAAGTAAGGAGGAAGAATTAAAGGAAGAAAGAAAGAAGGAAGAAAGTAAGAAAAAGATGAAGGAAGAAAGAAAGAAGGAAGGAGGAAGAAAGAAAGAAAAAAAGAAGGAAGTTAGAAAGAAAGAAAGGAAAGAAAGAAGGAAGGAAGAAAGGAAGGAGGGAAAGAAAGAAGGAACGAAGAAAGAAAGGAAGGGAGGAAAGAAGGAACATAGAAAGAAAGGAAGTAAAGAAGGAATAAAGAACGAAAGAAATAAGGAAGTTAGGAAGGAAGGGAAGGAGGAAGAAAGAAAGAAAGGAAGAAAGAAAGTAAAGTAAAGGAGGAAGAAAGAAAGGAAGGAACGAAGAAAGAAAGGAACGAAGAAAGAAAGGAAGGAAGGAAGGAACGAAGAAAGAAAGAAATAAGGAAGTTAGGAAGGAAAGGAAGGAAGGAGGAAGAAAGAAATAAGGAAGGAAGGAGGAGGAGGAAGAAAGAAAGGAATAAAGGAAAGAAAGAAGGAAGGAAAGAAAGAAGGAACAAAGAAAGAAAGGAAGGGAGGAAAGAAGGAACGTAGAAAGAAAGGAAGTAAAGAAGGAATAAAGAAAGAAAGAAATAAGGAAGTTAGGAAGGAAGGGAAGGAGGAAGAAAGAAAGAAAGAAAGAAAGGAAGAAAGTAAAGTAAAGGAGGAAGAAAGAAAGAAGGAAGGAGGAAGAAAGGAAGAAGGAAGGAAAGGAAGTAAGGAGGAAGAAAGGAAGGAAGAAAGGAAAGAAAGTAGGAACGAAGGAAGGAAGAAAGAAGGAAGGAAAGGAAGGAAGAAAGAAGGAAGGAAAGAAGAAAGAAAGAAAGGTAGGAATGAAAGAAGGAAGGAAGGAAGAAAGAAGGAAGTAAGGAAGGAAGAAAGAAGGAAGGAAAGGAAGGAATGAAGAAAGAAAGGAAGGAAAGAAGGAACAAAGGAAGAAAGAAAGAAGGAAGGAAGAATGAAGGAAAGGAAGGAGGAAGAAAGAAAGAAAGAAGGAAGGAACGAAGGATGTAAGGAAGGAACGGAAGGAAGGAGGAAGAAAGAAGGAAGGAAAGGAAGGAAGGAAGAAAGAAGGAAGGAAGAAAGAAAGAAGGAAGTAAGGAAGGAAGAAAGAAGGAAGGAAAGAAGAAAGAAAGGAAGGAAAGAAGGAACAAAGGAAGAAAGAAAGAAGGAAGGAAGAATGAAGGAAAGGAAGGAGGAAGAAAGAAAGAAAGAAGGAAGGAACGAAGGATGTAAGGAAGGAAGGAAGGAGGAAGGAAGAAAGAAAGGAATAAAGAAGGGAAGGAAGGAAGAAAGAAAAAAGAAAGGAAGGAAAGGAAGGAAGGAAGGAAGGAGGAAGAAAAAAAGATGGAAGAAAGAAAGAAGGAAATAAGGAAGGAAGAAAGAAGGAAAGGAAGGAAGGAAGAAAGAAAGGAAAGAAGGAACGAAGGAAGAAAGAAAGAAGGAAGAAAGGAAGGAAGAAAGAAGGAAGGAAAGGAAGGAGGAAGAAAGAAAGAAGGAAGAAAGGAAGGAACGAAGGATGTAAGGAAGGAAAGGAAGGAAGGAAGGAAGAAAGAAAAAAGGAAGGAAGGAAAGGAAGGAAGGAAGGAAGGAGGAAGAAAGAAAGATGGAAGGAAGAAAGAAAGAAGGAATGAAGGAAGAAAGGAAGGAAAGAAGGAAGAAAGGAAGGAAAGAAGGAACGAAGAAAGAAAGAAAGGTAGGAATGAAAGAAGGAAGGAAGGAAGAAAGAAGGAAGTAAGGAAGGAAGGAAGGAAGGAAGAAAGGAAGGAAAGAATGAACAAAGGAAGAAAGAAAGAAGGAAGGAAGAAAGGAAGGAAGAAAGAAGGAAGGAAGGAAATGAAGGAGGAAAAAAGAAAGAAAGAAGGAAGGAACGAAGGATGTAAGGAAGGAAAGGAAGGAAGGAGGAAGAAAGAAAGAAAGGAAGGAAGGAGGAAGGAAGAAAGGAATAAAGAAGGGAAGGAAGGAAGGAAGAAAGAAAAAAGGAAGGAAGGAGGAAGAAAGAAAGATGTAAGGAAGAAAGAAAGAAGGAACGAAGAAAGAAAGAAAGAAGGAAGGAAGAAAGGAAGGAAGGAAAGAAAGAAAAAAGGAAGAAAGAAGGAAGGAAGAAAGAAAGGAAGGAAGAAAGGAAGGAAGAAAGAAAGGAAGGAAGGAACGAAGAAAGAAAGAAATAAGGAAGTTAGGAAGGAAAGGAAGGAAGGAGGAAGAAAGAAATAAGGAAGGAAGGAGGAGGAGGAAGAAAGAAAGGAATAAAGGAAAGAAAGAAGGAACGAAGGAAGGAAAGAAAGAAGGAACGAAGAAAGAAAGGAAGGGAGGAAAGAAGAAACGAAGAAAGAAAGAAAGGAATGAAAGAAGGAAGTAAGGAAGGAAAGGAAGGAAGGAAGGAGGAAGAAAGAAAGAAGGAAGGAAAGGAAGAAAGAAAGGAAGGAAAGAAGGAACGAAGGAAGAAAGAAAGAAGTAAGGAAGAAAGAAGGAAGGAGGAAGAAAGAAAGAAGGAAGGAAGAAGTAAGGAAGGAAAGGAACGAACGAACGAAGGAAGTAAGGAAGGAAAGGAAGGAAGAAAGAAGGAAGGAAAGGAAGGAAGGAAGAAATAAAGGAAGGAAAGAAGGAACAAAGGAAGAAAGAAAGAAGGAAGGAAGAAAGGAAGGAAGAAAGAAGGAAGGAAGGAAAGGAAGGAGGAAAAAAGAAAGAAAGAAGGAACGAAGGATGTAAGGAAGGAAAGGAAGGAAGGAGGAAGAAAGAAAGAAAGGAGGAAGGAAGAAAGAAAGGAAGAAAGAAGGAAGGAAGGAAAGGAAGGAGGAAGAAAGAAAGATGTAAGGATGAAAGAAAGAAGGAACGAAGAAAGAAAGGAAGGAAAGAAGGAACGAAAAAAGAAAGAAAGAAGGAAGGAAGAAAGAAAGGAAGGAAAGAAAGAAAAAAGGAGAAAGAAGGAAGGAAGAAAGAAAGGAAGGAACGAAGAAAGAAAGAAATAAGGAAGTTAGGAAGGAAAGGAAGGAAGGAGGAAGACAGAAATAAGGAAGGAAGGAGGAGGAGGAAGAAAGAAAGGAAGGAATAAAGGAAAGAAAGAAGGAACGAAGAAAGAAAGGAAGGGAGGAAAGAAGAAACGAAGAAAGAAAGAAAGAAAGGAATGAAAGAAGGAAGTAAGGAAGGAAAGGAAGGAAGGAAGGAGGAAGAAAGAAAGAAGGAAGGAAAGGAAGAAAGAAAGGAAGGAAAGAAGGAACAAAGGAAGAAAGAAAGAAGTAAGGAAGAAAGAAAGGAAGGAAGAAAGAAGGAAGGAGGAAGAAAGAAAGAAAGGAAGGAAGAAGGAAGGAAGGAAAGAAAGAAGGAACGAAGGAAAGAAGGAACGAAGGAAGAAAGAAAGAAGGAAGAAAGAAAGGAAGGAAGAAAGAAGGAAGGAGGAAGAAAGAAAGAAGGAAGGAAAGGAAGGAACGAACGAAGGAAGTAAGGAAGGAAGGAGGAAGGAACAAAGGAAGTAAGGAAGGAAAGGAAGGAAGGAGGAAGAAAGAAAGAAAGGAAGGAAGGAGGAAGAAAGGAAGGAAGGAGGAAGGAAGGAAGAAAGAAAGGAAGGAAGGAAAGGATGGAGGAAGAAAGAAAGAAAGAAAGAAGGAAGGAGGAAGAAAGAAAGAAAGGAAGGAGGAAGGAAAGGAAGGAAGGAGGAAGAAAGAAAGGAAGGAAAGAAGGAACGAAGGAAGAAAGAAGGAAGAAAGAAGGAAGGAGGAGGAAGAAAGAAAGGAATGAAGGAGGAAGAAAGAAGGAAAGGAAGGAAGGAGGAAGAAGGAAGGAAGAAAGAAGGAAGGAAAGAAGGAACGAAGGAAGAAAGAAAGAAGGAAGGAAGGAGGAAGAAAGAAAGAAGGAAGGAAGGAAGAAAGGAAGAAAGGAAACAAAGAAGGAAGGAAGAAAGAAAGAAAGAAGGAAAGGAAGGAAGGAGGAAGAAAGAAAGAAAGAAGGAAGAAAGGAAGGAACGAAGAAAGAAAGGAAGGAAGGAAAGAAGAAAGAAAGGAAGGAACGAAGGAAGAAAGAAGGAAGGAAGGAAGGAGGAAGAAAGAAAGGAAGGAAGGAAGAAGGAAGGAAGGAAAGAAAGAAGGAACGAAGGAAGAAAGGAAGGAGGAAGGAAGGAAGGAAGGAAGGAAGGAAGGAAGGAAGGAAGAAAGAAAGAAAGAAAGAAAGAAAGAAAGAAAGAAAGAAAAAGGGATGGTGGAAAGAAGGAGGGAGACAGGAAGGAAGGAATGAAGACTGGAAAATGAGAACAGATTGGTTTAGTGAAGGAAGGAAGTGTAAGGAGAAGGGAGAAAGGAAAAATAATCCGTCACCCTAATTGATTTAAATTGTCTTCTATTGATAGCTTTCATGTGACGTCACGGCCCGTATGGAACGCCCCCCTGGCGGTCAAAACAATCCACTTCCCCGCTGTCTGCGGCTTAGGACAAGGCAGAAAAATACACACTGCTCCCTGCTGTTTCAAAAATACCGGTGTTATGGCCCAACTGGTGTCTGATTTAACTGGTTACCGTACCGAACAACAGCTGTGCTGCACTTCCGTCCGCAGATTTGTCACAAATTCACAAATCAAGCCGCAGTTCACATGTTACTGCAGCCATATGCTCTGTGAGTGAACCTGTTCAGGCAATCTACAGTCAGTCAGCGCCACACTTCTCTCACTCTGCACAACACTGCACACTATGACAAAGCCTGTCATGATAAAGTTACGAACTAATGGAAAACACTCTGAAAATACAATAACAACATCGTCCTCGCCGCGCCGCGGTCGGTCCCGACCCCCGTTACCGTGTCGCTGATACCGCGGGCGGTGCTGTTGCCGGTGTCCGGTGGCGGCGGTCCCGCCGGGTTACCATCGCCGCCGCCGCCGGTCCCGCTGCTGTCGGACCGCCGTCATCGTTGCCGTCGGTAGCGGTGCGTAGCAAAGCTCCGGGGGGAGGGGGGGCAGCTGGTCACCGTGCAGCCCAGCTAAGGGCTCTGGTTTGTGGGTGAGAGGAGCAGGGAGCCTGGGCTCAGTGGGCTGGAGCTCAGACTGTGGAGCTCAGCGGAACTGCGGTACCAGGACGGTGTTCCCGCACAGGAAAGTTACAGGTACATTTCTACCACTTCAATGAGTTCAGAAACATTATTTTAAGATCAAAAAACTACAAAATGGGGCTTTTAATCAGACACCAGTTGAGCCATAACACTGGAAATATTGGTTGCAAGCGGTGGAGGATGATGGATTCTCCACCAGGTAAATGTAAACAGATAGATAGATAGATAGATAGAGAATACTTTATTCATCCCTAGCAGGGAAATTCACGTTAGTCCAGTAGCTCATACAACAATGACAAAAAAGATGAACACAAAAATACATTTTAACAAGTGTTATATAAAACGATTGCAGCAGGAACAAATGATCTCTTAAATCTTTCTGTTCTGCAGGTCAGGGAGATGAGCCTTTTGCTTCGGCTGCTCCTCTGACCTGAGAGGGTTTTGTGTAGAGGGTGTTGGGGGTCACCCAGGATGGTCTTCAACTTACACCCCATCCTCCACTTAACCACAGCCTCTACCAGCTCCGCTCCCTCCCCCATCACAGAGCTACATTTTTTGATGAGCCTGTCTAATCTGTTCCTGTCCCTGACCTTGATGTTGTTACCCCAGCAGACAATAGCAAAGAATGTAACACTTGCAATGACAGACTGATAAAACATACGCAGCATTACATTACATACATCAAAAGACCTGAGTCTTCTTAAAAAGAAGAGCCTGCTTTGTGTCCTTTTGTACACATAATTTGTGTGTACGGACCAGTCCAGCCTGTCATCAAGGTGTACTCCAAGGTACTTGTATGACTGAACCCTCTCAATGTCCACCCCATCCACAGTCACAGGCCGTAAGGATCTTTTGGACCTGCCAAAGTCAATAATCATTTCTTTCGTCTTTGATGTATTAAGCAACAAGTTGTTGTTGTTGCACCAGACTGTGAACGCCCCCACCAGGTCCCTGTATTCATCCTCCTGTCCCTTCTTCACACATGCCACTATGGCCGTGTCGTCAGAGTACTTCTGAACATGGCAAGATTCAGATGTGGATGTGAAATCTGCAGTGAAAAGTGTGAAGAGGTAAGGTGAGAGCACAGTACCTTGTGGTACCCCTACACTGCTCACCACTGTGTCTGACATGCAATTCCCCAGCCTCACATACTGTGGCCGCTCTGTAAGATAGTTATAGACCCACAAGATGATGGTTGGATCTACACCCATCTTCTCCAGCTTTCCTCTCAGAATACTAGGTTGAATTGTGTCAAAGGCACTGGAAAAGTCTAGAAACAGCAGTCTCACATATCGCCCAGGTTCATCCAGGTAAGAGTAAATCCGATGCAACATGTAGATGATTGCATCGTCCACCCCAATGTTCTCCCGGTATGCAAACTGCAAGGGGTCCACAGAATGCTGCACTTGAGGTCGAAGGTGGCGAAGTAGTAGTCTCTCCAGAGTCTTCATAATATGAGAAGTCAGGGCTACTGGTCTGTAGTCACTGATTCCTGCTGGCCTCGCCACTTTGGGAACCGGCACCAGGCACGAGGTCTTCCAGAGAAGAGGGATCCTACATGACTGCAGGCTCAGGTTGAAGATGGTACGGAGAGGCACAGCCAGCTGGGCAGCACAGTCCTTAAGGAGTCTGGCTGAAACACCATCAGGGCCAGCCGACTTGCCAGGACGCAGTCTCCTCAGTTCTGCCGACACTTCCTCCAGGGAGAGTAGAGTGTCACCGCCATATGGAGCAGGACCGCCAGGTGGAGCAGGACCACCGGAAGCAGGACCGCCGGATGGAGCAGGACCGACAGGAGGAGCAGGACAGCCGGAAGCAGGACTGCCAGGAGGAGCAGGACCGCCGGCTGGAGCAGGACCACCGGATGGAGCAGGACCGCTGGAAGCAGGACCGCCAGGTAGAGCAGGACCGCCGGCTGGAGAAGGACCACCGGATGGAGCAGGACCGCTGGAAGCAGGACCACCAGATGGAGCAGGACCGCCGGAAACAGGACCGCCAGGAGGAGCAGGACCGCCGGCTGGAGCAGGACCACCGGATGGAGCAGGACCGCTGGAAGCAGGACCGCCAGGTAGAGCAGGACCGCCGGCTGGAGAAGGACCACCGGATGGAGCAGGACCGCTGGAAGCAGGACCACCAGATGGAGCAGGACCGCCGGAAACAGGACCGCCAGGAGGAGCAGGACCGCCGGCTGGAGCAGGACCACCGGATGGAGCAGGACCGCCAGGAGGAGCACGACCGCCGGATGGAGCAGGGCTGCCAGGTAGAGCAGGACTGCCAGGAGGAGCAGGACCGCCGGAAGCAGGACCGCCAGGAGGAGCAGGACCGCCAGGAGGAGTAGGACCGCCAGGAGGAGCAGGACCGCCAGGTGGAGCAGGACCGCCAGGAAGAGCAGGACCGCCAGGTAGAGCAGGACCGCCAGGAGGGCCAGGAGGAGCAGGACCGCTGGAAGCAGGACCGCTGGAAGCAGGACCGCCTGAACATCGCCCAACTCGAGCTTCGGCAGGGAACTGGTCATCTTAAACAGCTGGTATACAGCAGCTGGTGTTGAATATGGGCCACAAGTGCCCAAAACTTCAAAGCTGTTTTTATATCTTTCTTTCTCGGCTGCTGGCAGATGATTTAAGTCATTACTCGGTTGTTTGTCCATAGAAAGTCCATTGCGGGGCCGCTTTGGAATGTTGCTTTTGACCGCCAGGGCCCTGGGAAGTGACGTCACTGAAAGCTATCAATTGCTGGATTCACGGCCTTGGTAAACTTGGTAATTAACACTAGAACCGCCAACATTCTAATCCCCCTTAAAACGCCACAGCGGTCTCCCAGACCGTCACGTGTAATTACATTGTTTTCAGTCGCAAACAGTTCTGTAAGTGGAAAAAATAAGATTTAATTTTTAGTAGTATTAGTCCCTCTTCGTATTATGTTGTGTTGGGGTCTTGTTTGGATGTGGTTGGGGGGGTAGACTGAGTGATGTTACAGCACCGCCTGTTGCACCTACGGCACACATCTGCCTACAGCTGAAAGTGACGCATCTGGACACGTGTGCTGCTCTCATGTCAAGAGTCGATGTCGCTGTTCACTGGATTTAAATTTTTTCTAGGCCGGTTTGTTTTCAGCTCCAGTGTTTTACAGTTGTTCTACCTGGATATTACGTAGTTTAGGCTCCACGCCCACAGAAACCCGTTATTACCGGACTGGACAGCAGCCGAGAGAATTATTATTAGGCTATGTTATTTCAGCAATATTACCTGAGAGGGTGTGCTTTAACGTCATTTGAGCACGACGGTGATGCGGCGCCTCGGTCCTGACCGAGGCAAGCATCACCGAAGTGCTCAAATTACGTTTAAGCACACCCTCGAGGGTAATATTGCGATTATACAACAATTACCAACAAAATAAAGCGTATAATTAAATAAATATTCATGTTGATGGACGTTTTGCTCTCAAAATTTAAAGTTTTTTGCGAGTGTGCTTCCCGTTTCCATGGAAATAAATGGGGTCTGACTAATAACTGAAACACAATCAGTCACGTCAGTAGACTCCTATGTGTAATGGAACCTAGTTCACCTCTACAGCAAATAGTCCGAACCTTAGTAACGACCTAGCAACAGAAATGATTTTCTAGTCCCAGATGAGTGAACTCTGAGCTGACGTTCATGTTTTAACGCGGTCTCGGACTTTCCCGAACTAAATCAACACTGCACACACTCGCCCAAGTTATAACAAAGATGCCGTTTTTTTCCTTTCACAGATGTAGCTTCTACAACCGCAAACTCTGCATGTAAATGAAGTTATAGCGCCGTGTCGCCGACACAGCTGATAGAGAAAGCCAAACGATTACTCCAGATTATTTAAAAGCCCCAAAGGCGCAAGCAAGAGAGAGGGAGAGAGAGAAACATACAGGTAATCACCTCCGTTTTATCCAATGAAATATTCAGCTCCAGGCCATATTTTAAAAAAACATATTCACCGCGATCACAACTCGTGTCTCTCCGACTTTGTAACGTTACACACATGGGAGGGAGACAATCCTCTCGGCTGTAACGGAAAGTTTACAATATATTAACAAAAAATAAAATAATTGTTCTATAAATGTGACGTTGGCAGCTGTCAGGAACAACCTACAGGAGGTCAGTGTAGTTTGAGATTTATTTTCACGAGTAATAAATGACGTTTCTGAAAATAAAAGGGGAAAAGTCCATGTTGCCATGGAGATGTGTAAACAACATGACATGGCGAAGTAATATTTTCAGTGATGAGTCAGCCGTGCTGTAATGCTGATTTGAGCACGTTCTAAATGTCTTATTGACCAATCAGATTGCTTGGTCGGAACTACTTGTTGTATAATTAAGCAATATATCACGACAGGCCGTGGTATATGCTCATTATACCACGGTTAACAACCAATCAGATCGCCGGATTTCACCTTTCCGTTTTAAAAAATTCAATAATCATTATAAACGAGAGTGAGTATATGGCGCTTTATATCCAACACGGGCTAATCATGATCTAGTCTGTCCTGAGCCCAAAAAATAAAGTTTGTTAAGTGTCTGTGTAACGGAGCTCCGCGCACCTCCGTAACACAGACAGTCTGCGCACCTCCGTTACATCTGCACGGAGCACACGTGTGCAGCTGACAGCTGACATGCGTATATCTGACAGATGCAGCTTACAATTTCCTCATCACTACCTGAGCCACCAACAGATCCCCCCTCCCTCATGTCCCGAGGAGTCTCCTGGACATATTCTGTGATTTTTCTCTTTTCTTTTCTAACCGGCCTGTTTCAGTTTTTGCCCGTATACACCCGGTCTCTCTCTCTCTCTCTCTCTCTCTCTCTCTCGCAGCGCAAAAACTGCAAAATTGAAACATTGTAATAATTGCTGTGTGATCACAGCTGGACACAGCGGCCTAATAACTGCAGTTTATATGCAGCGGTCTGTGGGACCGCTGTTGGCGGTCCGAGGTATAATTGCTCAGAAATCGAGTGTGTTTCATTCTAATAAGTTGTAAGGTTCAGAAACCATCAAACACATATATTTAGGAAAAGTCACGGACTGAGAGACCTGTAGGTTTAATGTAAACAAAGTAATTTACATAAGAAAAACACAAACGGTCTGTGAGACCGTCTTGGCGGTTCTAGTGTTAATTTACCGCGGATCGTTGATGAAAAAAAAAACTTTGAAAAAAAAACACTTGCGCACCACAGCAGCCGAATAAGCCGGCAATTAAAAAAACTCAGCTCATATCGACAGCTTTACGTCGCGCACAGCAACAACCAACAATAGTAACAACCAACCAATTGATCGAAAAACAAAAACTGTGACTGAGTAGGACTGTGATGGTGACTAGGCCTGTGTGTCGACTCGTTTTTCCTCCCTAATTGTGCGCGCATATGCGCACCAGTGTTTGTAGAGCCCGGTTCAAGGGCGCGCACCCCAGGTTCAGGGGCGCGCACCCTCCCCCCCTCGTTTTTCCTCCCTAATTGTGTGCGCTCTGGCGCATATGCGCACCAGTGTTTGTAGAGCCTGGTTCAGGGGCGCGCAACCCCCCCCACCAGGCGGTGGGCGTCCCTTATTTTCATTTCTGAAAGGTGGCAACCCTACAGACAGACTGACACACAGACACGGCAGGTCGCGCTGGAAAGCTAATAAATGCTAAAGGCTAATCGCCACACACACACAACCCCTGTTGACATGGCTCTGGTTGTGAGGACTTGAGAGGAGGGCGTAAATATTACGCCTGGTCGGAAGCAGGCGTAAAGTAGGAAGAGCTTGCTGTGTAATGTAAATGTTCCCTTTTAACCGGCGCTGGAGACCTCGTTAAGATGAGTGCTCATTACGTGACAAGGACTTCATTGAACGGTACCACTGTGATCACAAGCTGTAACGTCTCACAGAGTCTCACAGTCCGCGATTTCACGTCGGAACTAGGGGTGCGCCCCCCCTCCCGCACTCCATCAGCCTCCCTATACCCACAGCGGGGACAGCTCTCCATTCCGACACACCTCCACTTCGACACCCCGCTGTTCCGAAATATCCCCACTTCGAAACACCGCTGTTCCGACACAGTCCCCCCCGCAGCTGTCCAATGTCCATGGTGCTGAACCACGTGACGTTGTTTACATTCTGCTTTGTGGCTTGTCTGTGAAACGTGCGCTGCTCAGAGACTGGGCAGATCTGTCCCACTTGCTTTCTCCCCGACTCCGTTGTTAGAGATCTCCACACAGTAAAAGAAATAAACTTTTTTTCTCCCCCCCTGCGCCGCTCGAGCGCGGCTGAAGCCGGCTTGAGCTCACAGGGGCGCGAGGCTGCTGCAGCCGCCGCTCGTGCTGACAGCTGACTGAGGGAGATGCTTTGGTTGGGCTTAGGCAATGAAGAAAGGAGTTGGTTAAGTTTAGTAAAAAGACCAGGTAGAGGCTAGACAGGCTAGAAGCATAATGAACATTATATGTCATTAATATGAAGTATTGTTGCTTGTTTTGCAGTTAATTATGCACATGATCCGTTTGACCCCAATAAGGAAAAAAGGATCAATGCGCACTGCGCGCTGGGGGTTTCCCCAATAGCCTTTTCGGAATAGCGGGGTCTTTAGAAAAAATAGAAAACCCCGCTATTACGATGAATGGAAGTCTATTGTCGGAAAGGCGGGGTGTAACCTATGGAGCCGTCCTGGTCCATGTTTGTAAGCCTTTTTACCAGGAGTAAATTCCCAAAAGTTGCAACAACTTGTAGTGATCCACTGGGTTTTGCCTGGCCAGCTGGGGTAGTTGATTTGCAGGTTTGCTCCCCAGGCTTTTTTCATTGTGTATTAGGCCAGGGAAATGATCAATTATCCTTGTGGTTTGCGCACTTGGATGTGCGGACCTTTAATGAATGAATGAATGTTTCTTTTTTGCTGTAAGTTGTGTGCGTAATGCGTAAAAGTGCATTAGTGGGACCGAGGGTTTAAATGGAGAAGTGACGTAGTGAGAGGGGAGGAGAGTGAGAGAGCGGCATAGTGGATTATTTTTCCTGGTGGATTATCCTGTGGATCATAAAGGCCCGTTTGGACACCGCACGGCCGGGCCCGTTTTCAGCCAAGCGGGACGAGGGAGAGGACTGGTGTGGTCACCTCGGCGGAGCCGCGGCGTCTCTCCCGTGTGGACAGTAGGACAAACAAACTCTCTCTCACTCACCCTCACCACGCGCCAACACACACACACGCACACACATACACGCCGGCACGGACAGTGACAGTGCGCTCGCGCACCCACACACATACACACTCATTCCCACAGCTGGGACTCGGACTTAATGGACAGTGGGAGGGGGGAGGGCTTTCGGGTTCTGTTGATCTGTGTGTAATAGTTTATTATATGCCGCCTGCGATGGGCGCGTTTTGAGTTCAGTGAAATACAGAGACTCAGACTAAGTAGCGACTTTGATTATTGCTTCCCTGGACGCACCAGTAGCGCGAGCCTAGATCCGCCTCCAGCAGGACTTCGTTGTGCCAGTTCCCCTTATATCCTTATTGTAAGGGAAATTGTTACAAACTGACATCGGAGTGTGTGATTGTAAATGGCACATTTCCTTATGGTAATTAAAGCCTTGTCCGAATGGCGGGACGAAACTGTCGGAATGGCAGGACGTTTGCATGTCGGAATGGTGGTATGTCTGAGTGGTGACATGTCTGAATAGTAGAATGTCGGAATGGTGGTATGTCGGAGTGGCAGCATGTCGGAATGGCAGCATGTAACCCATCAAAATACTACAAGGATCGGGGCGTCGAGTGGTGCAGGAGGTTAAGCAGGCGCCCCATGTAGAGGCTACAGTCCTCAATGCAGGTGGCCCCGGTTCGAATCCCGGGCACTCTTTCCTGCATGTCATTCCCCCTCTCTCTGTCTCCCCGTTTCCTGTCTCTCTCAACTATACTATCAATAAAAGGCATCAAAAGCCAAAAAAATATAATAAAGAAAATACCACAAGGATCAAGTACCACAGCAGCCTTCTCATCCTGTCTAAACAACCCTGTTCAGAGCCTGTCCCACCTACCTCACACCCTTCTAGTGTAACCATGCCAACCAGAACCTGTCCCACCCACCTCAACCAGCAACTGCTGAACCCAAGTAATTTTAGTGGGTGGGGACACCCAGGGGTACAGATGTAGCCACCTAGAAGTTACCCCTGGTCCCTGGTGGGACCACTGTGGGACCGTGATGGGTCCGTGGCGGGTCCGTGACGGGCTCCCGCTTGGCCCGTGGCGATAACGTAATCCCCCGCGATGACGTAGCGAACGCAGCCACGACTATTAACGCCCCTCTGCAGCCCGTGTGAAAATCAGCTGCAGTGTCTCATTTGTCCACGGGGAGGAGCAGTGATTTTGACCCGAGTTAATCTGTCAATCACTTTTCCTCCTCCTTTCTTTTTTCCCTCAGATGAATTGCTATAATTGCCTCAAAAACAGGCGATCTATAAGTAGCTTCAAAGATAAATAAACACCGACAGAGCACAAATAAAAATGTATATCACTCGCAGTTTACCTGTCTACAGAATTTGCATTCTAGTAAATGTTTGCCTTGTGGTGGTTTTAATGGTAACACTGAAGCATACGGTGCGCAAATAAACCCTAACCAATAAATAAACAACATGCCAACGTGTCCGTGAATATAAACGCACGAGACTGTGTAAAATGAAAGTGTGGTCCTAAGTGACCGTCCTTATGTTCAAACAAGAGGAAAGATAAATAATAATAATAATATAATATATTATATTAATTATAATTAATTATCATAAATTAAAACCACATGATTGTGCGTCGTGCGCCCTCGTCATGGCACAGCTGAGACTAAACATAGACTACTGGATGTTTTTTGTTTGTTTGTGTGAAACCTGTAATATAAACAGTTATTTACATGCCCCTCTTTCAGTTTTTGCCAGTCGGCAACCATGAAATCTGCTGTGCATCTCTGGCTTGCTCATTCACTCCCGATCCGCAAATAAATAAATAAATTTCTAGTGACCACAGCGAGTCACGTCTCAGAACCACGGGCTACATTTGTGTATTTATTAGGGCTGTGCAAGTTGGGGCGCATACGTCAGTCCGACTGCCCAAAGGTCCAACAGCTCATTTCTCCGACTACCCATTCTACAGTGTTAAGGTTAGGTTTAGGGTAAGGTTAAGGGTTAGGGCTACTTAAGTCGGAGAAGTGGGAGGTCGGACTAATGGACGCAAAAATAAAGAAATGTATGGTCGGAGAAATGGGTAGTCGGACAGACGTCATGCGCCCGTGCAAGTTGCGTTATGGCAACTCATTAAACCATAACGCCGACATTTATTTTATTGCGCATTAATGCATGTTGCTGGCTGCTGCGGTGTAGGGGTCAGAGTCGGACAGTCGGACACCGTAAACATGCGCTGTGCACCTCTGTAAAATTCTCAATAAAATTTCATGAATGAGTGTATTTTTCACCACAGAATACTAATATCCCTCCCCCTGCGCTATGCTGACCTGACGCGTCTAGAGTGGTTGACAGTTCTCTCTCTCTTTTTTTTTTTTTTCACTCTTAATGATAAAGTCACGTCAAACCAGCCATTCCCATTAGGAGAGCCATATGCCTGACGCGCGATCTACTGGCACTGACGCACCTGTCTTAATATGGAACTCAACATGAGAGCGAAGGTGCGCTCTGCTCTTATTTCCATCTCACCCCACACACGTCGACCTGTGTCTTGTGAAGACGTACAGCGCGATGGAGAGAGAGAGAGAGAGAGATCATACAGTAGACTATACAGCGCGCACTGCACACCAGCTGATCCGCCGGTCCACTGAGATAAGCAAGTTAGTCAGATAATCAGGGCCGTTGCTAGGAATTCTGGGGCCCCTGAAAGAATACTAAAGTGGGCCCCTGACTTTTCCACTTTTTTTCTTAGACTACTATGTATGATCATTTTTTATTTAGCCTACTTTGTTTTGATGCTAATGCAGCATTACTATGGCTGGATTGCACCAACAATGTTTAATTTAATCTAAGATTAGCTCTAATCAGAGATTAGTAAAACTCAGTTTAAAATGAGTTAATCCATGTTTAAAATTAAGCAGAGCTCTGTTGCACAATTTAAAATTAATCTCAGTTTAGTAAAACTCAGTTTAACTGAATTTAAACTGATTTAAATCAGTAGGGACAAGTGTGTATAAAGGAAACTAATTAAATATGCAAAATGGAGTTTTGTTTGTTGCAGTTTGTAAACAAAACATTCAAGCTGGGCGGGCTCAACTGTGTAGACTAGCCTCCTGCCCCTGACAGCAGCAGTCAAGACCGCAGAGGAAACGAAGTACAGTCTGGGCCGATACGCCGTCACCAACACGGAGCCTCTGGTGTCACATGTTTTGTTTTGTTTTTTAAACAGGAGAGCCGAGCTGGGAAGACGGTGTTAGCGGTGGATGCTAACCACTACCACTAGCCGGATTTAGCATCGAGCTAGCTCCCCACAACGGTCCTCATACTTGTTACCAGTCGAGGCTTTAGTTGTCAGTGACGGTCAGGAATCGGTCCGCGGCTCCAGCGCTTCACTCAGACTGTATTTCTTTCTTTTGTCCTCCTGACTGCTGCTGCTGAGAGAGAGAGACGTGCTAGCACTCGTTAGCATCAGAGACAGCTAGAGCAGCTAGCAGCCCTGAGCCTCCTACTCTGCTGCAGTAGCTTCACCTGAGCTCCGTCAGAGAAAACACCGCCTCTCTCTGCCCAGAAACGTCTCTGTGCGCAACAAAACAAAGCAAAAGAGAGAAAATTGAGAGACAGAGCCTGTCTCTCAATTTTCCTCAAGGAACTTTTGCTCACTCCACCTCAAAAATGCAGCCATTGAAAAAAATTAAACCTCCTCCACTGTCAGTTTAAAATTAACCCTAGACCACAGTTTAAACTGGAGTTTAAAGTTCTGGTGCAACAGGATTAAAATTAAACTTAGTTTAGAGTAAAAATTAAACTGAGGTTTAAAGGGAGGTTTAAATCTAATCTGTCTTCATTTTGAACTAGGTTTAAAGTTTAGTGCAACAGAATTTAAACTTAAACCATGATTTAATCTGGTTTTAAAGTTAAACCTTGTTGGTGCAATCCAGCCTATGAGTATTAGTCAGGGTCTTATGCAGAATAATTCAGTCATACAAAGATTAGACTAGGTGCAGCAGGTGTCTTCAACTTTGTGAAGTTGTGATATCAAATAGGAATGGGGTTTATAGGGGGATTGCCAGTATAGGCTAGTGCTATAACTAGTAAATTATAGTGAAAAATCAATACATTTAATTAATAAATTTAATCCAGAGGAAGTACAGAGTTAAATGAAATTCCAGCACTGACTCCATATGTTCAGAACATCTGCAATCCTGTTTGACTTATCAGTACAGTTGTTTCATAGAAAACAATAAGTAATGCACTCAACCTCCATGGCCTCTATGTCTTGCATGGTGTGCGTGCATGGAGGCCATGGCGGTTGAGTGCATTACTTATTGTTTTCTCTGAAACAACTATACCTGCTGATCCCAGGTCTTTCTGAAGCTCTCCACCAGTGTCCTGGACTGTTAGGGAACCCTTCTGATTATTGTTTTGACTCTTCTGTCTGAAATCTTTGGTTGCATAGGTCTTTAGACAGCTCTTAGACAGCTCTTTGCCATTGCCCATCATGCAATACTTATTGTCTGACACCTTGGTGTTGAGAAACCTTTTTAAAAGGCATCAATCAGGACTAAACCAGCAGATATTACTTTGCACTGATAGGAGACAGGATTACATTCTAAATACTGACAAACTCCAGCTGTTTTCTTGGCTTTCCATACCTTTTAGCCCCTCCTTTTCTTCATGTGTTCAATACTTATTCCCTGTGTCATTTCACTTTATTACACATAACTTAATTTATGGACATTAATGTTCGGATTTCTTTGTATGTGTGCATTACTTGGGTTGATGCCGACATCTGGTGAAAATTCCATGCCAATAGCTCGATTAGAAATATATTTTCTGAGAAAAATGTTGACGTGTTCAATACTTATTTTCCCCGCTGTATATGGTCAGCACGTGCATATTAATTAGCCATGTGCGCTCTGTGGAGCGACAACAAAGTGACAACGAAGACAACGGGCGGAGGGGGGGGGGGGGGGAAGAAAGCTAGATACATGGCATCGGGCAATAAATCAGGCAAAAACCTCCCAAATCTCAACAAAAGGGAGCAGAAAAAAGAATAATCTTATGTAATCTGCCCCTTTATTCCAGACAATCTTTTTTTCTTCTTATTTTACCTATGTTAAAACAATGTAAAGCAGCAGGATAAACTTAGGTGACAGAATAATAACAGTCTCAGTAGCTGCAGATCAGTGTGCACTGCTGCCGGTGTGTTTTTAAACTTGGAGGGTATGTTTTTTCTTCTCTAATAGGCCTATGTATTTGTGTATGAGAAACAGTGTCTCAGATGAAAAAATAAAAATTAATCAGAAGGACACGTCTGACTATAACGTAATCAATCAATGTCGGAAAAGCGGAATGTTTGAAAAATAGTGTTAATGCCGCTATTCCGACAATTAGAAGTCGATGTCAAAATAGCGGCATGTCGGAATAGCAGCATGTAACCATTTCCCTGCCTTCTCTCCCTGATCATAATAGGCAAGGCAAGGCAATTTTATTTGTATAGCCCGTTTTTACAAACAGTTTGTCTCAAAGGGCTTTACATGGCATCGTAACAACATCCTCTGTCCTTAGACCCTCACATCCACTGAGGAAAAACTCCAAGGAAACCCTTTTAAAGGGGCTTGAGGCAAGATTTAGGAAGAAATAGACATGCGTTTTACGTTTTCTAATAATAATGGGAGATGAAGCGTTAAAAACCAAAAAGAATGAGCCCACTCGCGTATCTCTCCGTTGCCTTGAACAGGCTGTGTGCTGCATAATGCGCTGCAATTCTGGGTCCGAATTACCCGCGCTGTCCTGCGGATGTGACGTCAAATAACGCTGCATGCGCGTTCTCGACAGCTTTCGGCTTGGATACAGGAAGAAGACGAGCGCGGTGGATCCAAACTTCTGTTTGGGTAGTCATGGATTCTTCCACAGCCGGCAAACGACCCAGCACCACTCAAAGCCCACTAAAAAGTGATACCAAGAAGAAAACGAAGCCTTTATCAGAGGCAACTCGCGAGTCTAAGAGAAATTACGACCTAAAACGGGGAGGCACGCGAGTAAACATCGGATACGCATTTGAGTCATGGAGGCAGCTTCAACTTGAATTGGGACTGAAAACAGATGCTGACATGGCTCATTTCCTACTGACCAGGTAAGATAACAGTATAAGTCATATTTAGAGCTTGATTTGAAAATCACCTGAGATTACCAAGGAGTCCGAGTGGCCTAACGTGCTAAGTAGCGTTAGCCGCAAACAAGTAACTTAGTCCACAGCTGTATAGCACTGAATGGTTGCTGACGCCATATTTGTTTGTTTTGTTTGTGTTTGTGTAGTAACATTAGCCACTTGCACACAGCAATCCCAAGCCTCTCAGACTGCATCAACCGTAATGGTAAAAAGCTCAGTGTTTTCTAGCCATACATTCATTTATTCATTGCTCCGTTCATTCATCATTCATTCTCCGCGTAGTGCTCTTTCTCCGTTATTGTATAGTGCGCGAGACTCGGACGCTCCGACCCCCGCCACAGTGTCCGTGCGAAACACTGAAGCTTGTGTGGTCGAGTCCTTTTTTGGGTGTGTGGTGGGGTGATATTATTATTATTATTGTTGTTGCAGGCAAAATTATTTAGCCATGTTTGTTCTGACCGAAAAGAAAAGACACAAAGGTAGCAAAGTCACAGCCAGCTTGTTGACATATGCATGTTGACTCAGACTGGAAAATGTTTATATATTTCCAGCTACCAGAAGAAGGAACCCCCTGAAGCAGCTAGTCGGGGAAGTATGGAGATGACAGCCTCAACACCCAGGCTGTCATCTCAAATGCAAACAGTGCAGCCGGGCCTTCTGTCACATGACCTCGTTGGAGCGGCACGCGAAGGAGCACAGCAGCGAGGTCGCGCGTAAATGCAGCATCTGCGGGCAGGAGTTCAAGAAGCACCACGGCCTGAAACGACACATGGCGACTCATCACGCGGACGCCGCCCACAAACCAAAGAGATTTCGCACCCAAGTGCCTTCCTACACCTGCAAAGCGTGCGGGGAAACTTTCCACAGAAAGATCCTCTTGATGAAACACGTGGAGACTCACCTGCAGGACCCGGACCGCTGCTGCGGACTCTGCGGAAACCAGTTCGAGTCCGCCGCCAGCCTCGCCGCTCACCTGCGCTCCCACCGCGAGGCCAGCAACACGTGCGACATCTGCGGGAAGGGCTAGAACTGGATGTAAATGGTTCCAATCCAACGGACAGTGATTACGTGCCACCTGTATGTGTACGGTATGTATCTCTAGTTAGTATACCCTACGATAATCATTTATGAATATGTGAATTACATAGTTGCATCATTTTTATGCTGTCACACAGACCTGCTGGTGGTTTACAGAGTACAATTGATGCTCTACCCATTGTTGGGCTGGATGAATCAGTCATTGACATCCTCAACCGTGATGATGAAACGGATGAAGACTCTGACAACCCTGAGTCAGAAGAGCAGAGTGACAATGATGTGCCCTCCTTCCCCGGTCCAGAGAAGGTCTCTGTTGAAGATGACCTAGTCAACAAGCCTGCATGCATCGCCTTCAACAGTAGCTTGGCAATAATGGTCAATTTCCTCCAGCTACCCATCGGGAAATGTCATTATAGGGACGACCAGATGGGTACAGCATGTGATGCCACTCCACCGTTTCAGGTGAAATTCCAAAACAGGGGAAGTGCTACCATTATCGAGTGGGTGAGTTGACATTCCAGATGTTATCAATTTTGTTCTCTACACAAAATTAAACACAGAACACAGAGTTTACACTGGTCAGGTTAGTCTTTGAATGAAAAATAAAGGAAGAATGGGGCCATGGAAGTGTCATAATTTACAGAGGATCACATAGAGCTAGGATGTAGCCTACTAAGAAATTGAGTTTGAGCTTGACATCTGACTTTGGATTTACTAGCCACATAAGCTTCTAAATATGAATGTAATTTGGCTGCGGACACCATACACAATGAGTTTCTGCTTACATAGACTTCAGATTACATTGCAAATAACACTTACTGTCCTGCTACAAATCAACATGTTCTTCTCTTTGTTTTCTAGTTTTGCATTCATGGCCATAAACTGTGGAAATGGAACAGCCAGCCTGTCCTCAAGTACGGCATGCAGGGAGGAGATTTCATGGTCGCCACGAACGTACTCCTCTCTGGCAATAACTTCTCGAAGATAGCCCTCTTCTTCCGCTATATGAATATTGGCTATGTGTCTGCAAAAACATTCAATCTAATGCAGAGCCATTATTTCATTGAGTCGATAAAAGAGTTTTGGGAGAAGAGGAGAGCTGCCGTTATTGACCACCTGCGCGCAAAGGACAGTGTTGTTGCCCTAGGCAAGTATGGAAATGCATTTTACAAATACTAATACACTTCCAGGATATGTTATGGCACTGGTTTCAGCTGCAAAGGTCATAATATTCTTGCTTTTATCTGTTTCAGCCGACGGAAGGATGGACTCCCCAGGTAAGTATTCTATGAAATCCCTGATCTGTGTTCTGTCTAAATACAATTTCTGCAAGCAAAAATGTTTTTCATATTATAACAACTCATTTATATGTACAGGCCACACTGCGCAGTACTGCACGTACACAACGATGGAAAACGAGTCCAAGGACATAATCAGTGTTGTCACCGTGGATAAGAGGCAAACCAATAGCAACAGTGTCATAATGGAGAAGCATGCCTTCATAGAAACCTTTGACAGCCTTATTCAGGATCTCAACATCACCGAAATAGTCACAGATGCACATCAGCACTGATGGGTGAGTATAATTATTACAAAGATTATTAGACACTTGCACGACTGGTTATGGAGACTGTCACTGCTTATATCAGAATAACAATTGCCAAAATTATAATGTAGTAATATTTTTTTTATTCCAGATCCTAAGAAAGGGAGGTACAAAGACAGGGGTGTACTCCATTCTTTGGACATATGGCATGCAGCCAAAAACTTGACCAAGAAACTTCATGCGGTAAATATACTATAGGTGGATGTTACTGTTTTTACTTTTTGTGAAAAATAATGAAAAATAATTTTTGTTGTCTTTTTTCCTATTTTGGTTCACAGGCTGGGATCTTGAAGGGTCATTCCATTATACTTGTGTGGCTGAAGGACATCGTGAACCAATTCTGGTACATTTGCCAGAAGGCCGAACATCGGGATATGTTCAATGTAAGTAGTGTGACATTTGGACAACACAACAACAATACATGTTGAAATAACTATCTTTCTGCTCGGATGATCGCTACCCTACTTACTTCTGGTGGTGGAGGAGTGTTTCTGTCACATGACAAATGTTTTTCTTCTCAAAATTTTATTTTCTTGTAGGACATGTGGGTGGGGGTGCTTTACCACGTCATCGGGAAGCATGAATGGACCCGTGGAAAATATGACCATGGACCACTAGATGAGGCGACCCGTGACAAAGAGCTCATGGTGTCGAGCTCTGCACCACATGAGGCTCTTCAACGTGTCATGTTTAACAAACGCTGGTCGAAGGATGTCAACAAGTATCTGACCTTTCGGTAAATTAATAACATTGTTTCTATTAGCAGAACAGCTATAGTATCATTATCAAACCTGACACATTACAAATCATAAAAATGGGAATGGAGAAAAAGAGGGAATAATAAAAATATTCTTCTAAAGTTTTAGCTTTGTTTTACATTACAGGTCAACTTCAGAACTGGAGAGTTTCCAGAATTGCATCCTGATGTATGCTGGAAAAAGGTAATTTGATCTTGAGATGATTAATTCACTCTTTATTATAATTACTTATTGAAATTATTGAGTTATCCTGGTCACATACAAATGAAAAGAGATGTTTCAAGCGAGCCTTATGCCCAAGAGGATGTAAGATTTTATTTAGTTACACTTAAATTACCTCTGCTGTCCCCCCCCCCCCCCCCCCCCCCCCCCCTCCACGCACATACAGGTTTGCCTTCTCTCCTCCTGTATATGAAGCAAGGTGTCTTCTCGCTGCTTTAGACTACAACCACCACAACCACCGACCAGATTACATAGGCCGGAATAATGAGAAATCGTAAGTCTTACATTTTATTGATCTTCAGGACAACTGAATATGATCTGTATTACAGAATAACTTGTCCAATGTGCTGATTTAGTATAATGTGTCACTACATAAATTATTTGGCTGTACCATTGTTTGACAGCAAAGGTAGGGGAGACAGGGGGACATGTAGTAAATCTTTAAACTGTTGTCTTTTAGATTCAGGAGACTCTACAGCAAGAAGTCACGCAATTACCGCGTCCAAGCGGTGAAGGTTGCAAAAGACTATAGCTACATCCCTGAGCTGCAGTGTTGCATCCTAAGAAAGCGTATGGATGGAGGGTCGCTCCCAAGAAGAGCAAAGCGCTTGCAGGATGACCCAAGGCATCTTGGAAATCTTGCAGGAGTTGTGCCCCCCCCCCAACGGCAGAACTGGTCCAGACACATGTTCGCAGAGGACAGGTATGTCATTCACCTACATCACACATTTCATGTCTGATTATTTTCAAATAATTTTTGTTATTGTTGTGGAGGTCAGGTCAAAAAGTACCTCTTTGAAATGGAAAAAAAAGGAGTCGGTCTCACAAGTTATTCTCTGTAAAAGCCAGCTGCACTGTACTAGATCTTCTGCTCACTATCACCATTTGTAATACACTGCTAATTCATTTGAAAGTCCAGAACTTCTATTTCTATTGGTCAAAATATTGGCACCAAGCCATTAGTTATATCTGATATGCCATGGTTGTTGAAAATAACAATCACCAGATTAGATTATGGAGGATTGTTATATGTTCTAACGCTACTGTTCTCTTCTCTCCATAAAGGCCTCAGCTACATGAAGCAAGAAAAGAGAGAAGACAAGACAGTCTTATTTTCCACACAATTTTTATTAGGAACATGTAAAAAACAAAATACCAAAACAAAACAATGCACATAATGCAGTTCCTGTAACCATTGAAAATAATAAATATATATTGCACATAAATTGTTTTTCTTTTTTTTGGATGAAAGTGGAGTCTTGAGGTAAAAAAGGTTATATTGAGGTATTGTGGTCAAGATAAATAAAACAGTTTGAATTTTCAGTCTGCCACCCTAAATTGAGCTTCTTTGTATCGGCCTCCGGTTGCCTCCTCCCAGACGCCCATGTTGCCAGATTGTGAACTGGCGGTAGGCAGCAAACCGAAACTCTCTGTTGTCAATACCCACATCTTGGCTGTCCTCCAGAGCAAAAATGTCATTCCACGTCATCCTCACCAGACGCAGAATACCCTCATCCAGGCAATACATCTCCAGATAGGCAGTCCTGCTCAGGCACTGGTCTGGAGCCTGCCGACAGCACAGGTTTTCTATCTGGGTTGGCATCAGACTCTGGGGCAGGCTGAGGTACATATTCCTCCTCTGAAGTGTCCTCCATCTGTGCCACTCCTTCCAGAGTCATTTCAAAATCCTGAAACAAAAACAATGACAATAAGAATAAATTTATTACCTGCAAAGGAATGTTATGACTTTATTTGATGCAATTTTTATTCAGATTCAACATTGACATTTCTCTTTTTCTTGTATTTACGTTGTTATGGCGCAGTGCTATTCATAGCATTCATATTGTCTTATGATGGAAATGGTTTCACAAATTATCTCAGTAGCATCACACATTCAATGCTGTTACATGATAGTGACTGCACACTTACCTTATTATATTACTTATCAGCTTTTTAGCAAGCTTTATCCAAAATACTAACTTAGAAAAACTATGTTTGTAATTAGCACAGTCAGAATTTGGCTGCAGCCACAAAGCTAAATGCTCGTAAAATACCACCACGTTAGTAGCAGGAAAATTAGCTTCACTCGCCAGTCACAAAACAACATGGCTAAGTGGCTGGTGACATTTTTTAGGGACCATTTGGCCAGTGGAAGGTAAACTTACTTTACATTACAACTGTCATTTTGCTAAATGAATTTGCTAATGTTGTCAAGGAAATGTACTAAAGTTAGACTAAAATAAACATGGTTAGTTACTTACTTCGTCGCTTGACATGATGCTTGCAGAGGTCTTGCAACCGTTACGTGAACAGCGTTAGGTAAACAGATTCAGTCACATCACCTGCAGTGCTGCGAAAAGTCCGTGCGCGCTCCCGTGCCGGCTTGGCTGGTGGCTGCAGTAACCCTGACGGCCGCCGTGTCGCTATGGAGTCTCATTTCTGATTCTTGCCTCAACATCCTTTAACAGGGAAAAATTGGAGAAACCTCAGGGTGAGCAACAGAGGAGGGATCCCTCACCCAGGACGGACAGACGTGCAATAGATGTTGTCACAGACAAGAAAACTGTTTACAGTTTATGTCACAGAATGTGCGAAGTATGGAAATGTTAGCAGGAGTTGATGAAGGGGTTACACCCCGCCTTTCCGAAGCCCCGTCTTTCCGACAATAGACTTCCATTCATCGTAATAGCGGGGTTTTCTATTTTTTCTAAAGACCCTGCTACTCCGAAAAGGCCAGTGGGGGAAACCCCCAGTGCGCAGTGCGCATTGATCCTTTTTTCCTTTTTGGGGTCAAACGGATCATGTGCATAATTAACTGCAAAACAAGCAAATACTTCATATTAATGACATATAATGTTCATTATGCTTAGCCTGTCTGGCCTCTACCTGGTCTTTTTACTAAACTTAACCAACTCCTTTCTTCATTGCCTAAGCCCAACCAAAGCATCTCCCTCAGTCAGCTGTCAGCGCGAGCGGCGGCTGCAGCAGCCTCGCGCCCGTGTGGGCTCAAGCCGGCTTCAGCCGCGCTCGAGCGGAGCAGAGGGGTGGAGAAAAAGAAAAAAAGTGTATTTCTTTTACTGTGTCGGGGAGAAAGTGGGACAGATCTGCCCAGTCTCTGAGCAGCACGTTTCACAGACAAGCCACAAAGCAGAATGTAAACAACATCACGCGGTTCAGCACCTTGGACAGCTGCGGGGGGGAGGGGGGGGTGTCGGAGTAGCGGTGTTTCGAAGTGGGGGTATTTCGGAACAGCGGGGTGTCGAAGTGGAGGTGTGTCGGAGTGGAGAGCTGTCCCCTGATGAAGGCAGCCTCTGGTGGTGGGGGGGGGGGCAGGTCGATGGGAGGACTGGGTGGTAGACTGGTCCATGGGAAGGGAGGGGAGGCCGGTCTAGCAGCAGGGGAAAGGGTGGGAGGGGGGCGATGCAGGCTGCGGCTGGTGCAGAGAGATGGAGCTCCGGTGGATCTGCGGTAACACAGAGAGAGTGCGAGACACCAAGGCCAAACTACAAAGTACAACAGAAAATGGCCGCGTTTCCCAGATTCGATCTTTCTTAAGGACTTAAGAAGGGTTCGGCTAAGAAGGAGTGCTAAGATACGGGTGTTTCCCAGATGCGTTCTTAACTGCCTTCTTAGGAGAACCTTAAGATCACGCCAAAGAAGCTTCTTAAGAAGCTCTTAACGGGAGCTGTCCACCACCACAGTACTGAAACTGAATCAATCGATGCCAGGCAAATCGATTATTATATCACACACCACCTAATATGCGCATAAATGACACACAGTGACAAGCGCAGCTGCACCGACGGGCGATGAATAAACCGAAAACGGGATTTCCGCTTGCCAAACATGGGGTTAACACAGGTCCCGGTGTCCGCGGGCCTGATTAGAAACTTCTCTGCTGTTGTTGCCGCGTTGGTCACGGGCAGTGACGGACTGGCCGTAGATGACACGGCACAGCCGCGTAATGATGCGGCCGAGATTGATGTGTGTGAAAATAAAAAATAAAAACGTGCGCAGGGGCTGGCTGCTTTACAGCCAGACAACTCTGGAAAGGATGAAAACACAAGGTAGCAAATAGCTCACTTGATAGAGTATCCCCACTGCAAGTTGAAGCATTGCTGTGGTCTGGGTTCGAATCCACCCACTAAAAAATTATTTGGGTGGTCATCACGTTTTTCTTTTCTCATCATCATTGAATGATCAATGCTATACATATGTATATAGGCTACATACGTATATTTAGGCAGTGGAGTGTTAATGTGTGACAGTCTTTTTGGTGCCAGTATAACATGGGATGGGAGGGTCGGTGTCACGGCTGCCACACTCCGTGACACTGACCCTTGCTTGCGATGCCCCCACCACACCAAGAAACACGATGCAACAGCGAAACTAGGGGTTGATTTAAGAACGGTTGTTTTTGATGTTCATGCAGATATGGGACGTGGATGTGTGCGTAAAAAGTTATGATAAATGATAGTCATGATGATTAATTTTATTTGTGTGCCTGATGTGCAGAGCACATGTTATTCCTCATATTTAGTTTATTATTGTTCTTATTTTATTTTTTTATCACTTTATTTTTTATTTCAGCACATAATTTAATATGTTTTAAACATACGATGTGCACTGTTTAAATATCTTGCTTAGTGTGATATTGATTTGCCTTGAAAAGTGAACGTTGGTCGCTAAGACGACTCGTAAGAGTGGGTCAGCTCGATCTTACATTTCCTTCTTAGTGAAAGATCTTCTTAAGCTAAGAGCGACTCTGGGAAACACGTTCTTCTTTCACAGCGTTCTTAAGAGCGTTCCTAAGAAGATCTTAGCGCTAAGAGCTTCTTAACAAATCTGGGAAACGCGGCCAATGACAGTTCAAAAATATACTGAGGAGAGGAGGGGAGGGGTGGGGAGAGGAGTGGGGAGGAGAGGAGGGGAGGGGAGAGGAGTGGAGAGGGGAGGAGAGGAGAGGAGGGGAGGGGAGAGGAGTGGAGAGGAGAGGAGAGGAGAGGAGAGGAGAGGAGAGGAGAGGAGGGGAAAGGAGAGGGCTCTGTGTAACCAGATGTGTCCCCAGCAGTCTAAGCCTATAGCAGCGTAGCTATAAAATGGTTCAGAGCTACCTGAACCAGCCCTAACTAAAAGCCCTGTCATAAAGAAAGGTCTTAAGTCTAGACTTAAATGTAGTTAGAGTGTGTGACAAAGTGGGTGAGGCCACACCATTTGTCCCTTTACATTTCTTTACATTTCATTTCTATTTGAGATATCTTGCTTGTTTAGTTTGTTTATCCAGTACAATACTATGCAGACACATCCTATCCCGGGTTTGGTTTGAGTTTGCAGTATATTAAGTACAGATCATTTACATCAACATGTCCAGATAAATCAAACACAGACAAGTAAGGTTAAGTTAAATGTTTATTGGTTCAGTTCAGTTATGTGCAATTAAGTAACTTTTACAGATACATTATTGGTTTCTTTGTTTTATACTCACCATGTGGTCCAGGGGCAAAAGGAGGAAAGGTGCAGTACTTCCTGCTTTTATATCCTGGTTGACATCATCAGTGAGGTCATCGGGTAAACCATCTATGGGGGGATGGAGATGCGTGTGAGTGTTAAATGTGTATGGTTTGATATTCCATAATGTATTGTGGCACAGATGTGTGTGTGTGTATGTGATGAAGATTATATAAAATCCCATTGTGAGGAAGTGAAGATTAAAAGTGTATGCTTACCTGTTTCAGGAGAGATGTGAGTCTTCCCTGCAGCTTGGTTTAGTCCAGGTGGATTCCTGTCTTAAAGACTCCCAGCATGCAGGGGAGGTCAGTTGAGTGTGTGGTGTCAGAGAGAGAGGACATCAGGTGTGCAGGAGAGTGCACAGTGTTTTCACTTTTGAGTTGAGTTATTTTCAGTTAAGCCGAGTTAACTGTTATTTCCTTAAGACTTTTTGTAAATATCTTTTTTGTTTATTTCACTGTGCATTTTTGGTGGCACTTTTTGTAAAAAATAAATCTCTATTTTTGATAATTGAAACCTGCTTCATGAGTCTGCCTCCTACAATCCTTCACTCAGGCCTGCCCTACCACATATGGTGGCAGTTGGTGGGTCCCAGGCCATTAGGAGGCAGTGAAGAATATGTCAAGTACAGGTAGAGGAAGAGGAAGAGGAAAGAAATTCGGAGCAGCCGAGTGCTCACCAGCGCCCACCATGTCCCAGGATGTCGATGATCAGCAGGGAGCAGCAGCTGGTCAACCTGAGGAAGAAGAGAGCATGGCTGAGCTCTCAAGTCTTCTGCGGTGCCTAATACAACAGCAGGCAGAACGTGATGCCAAGGCAGAGCAGGAGGGAAGACGACAAGAGGACAGGTGGCAACGATTCCAACATCAGCTTACCAAGCTCCAACAGGAAGTTCATCAGGACCGTGTGGTTCGTCAGCTGCCTAGGGACGAGGCAGGAGCACCTGGCCCATCCACCCACTCTATAGAGCAAGCATCTGATGGAGGACAGCCTCCCAGTCTGGTGAGGTTTTCGGGTTGGAAAGGCCCGAAGATGCAGCCATATAGTGAAGGTGAGGACATTGAACACTATTTAATCACCTTTGAGAGAATTGCTCATGCCTGCCAGTGGCCACAGGAGGAGTGGGCTCTCCACCTAGCCCCACTGCTGGCTGGCAAAGCACGGTCAGCGTATGTGGCAATGGACATTAATGACACTTTGGACTATGAGAAAGTTAAAGGTGCTGTTTTGCAGAAATTTGAAATCTGTGCAGAGACGTACCGTGTGAGGTTCCGTTCCAGTTTTCCAGGAGAAGAGGAGACCCCAAAAGAACTCCAGGTCCGTCTCAAGGACCTGTACGACAAGTGGATGACACCAAAGAAAAAGACAAAGGAGCAAATTGGAGACATCATCGTCATGGAGCAGTTCCTTAAAGGCCTGAATCCTGAGCTCCGCACCTGGATCAAGGAACGAAACCCAAAGACCTCCAGAGAAGCAGCAGAGTTGGCTGAATCATTCCTGGCTGCACGGCGTCCCCCAAAAGAATACCTCCCAGCCAACCCCCGCCCACCCATACCACCAAGTAAGACTGTCGGCAATGAGTTGAGACCTAGGTCCATAAGACATAGCCCCTCCTTTTCAAACCCTGCTAAATTTGAGCCAAGAAATAAAGCTCTCTTAGCATGTCATTCTTGTGGTCAGAAAGGTCATTTTAAGACAGAGTGCCCTAAGACACATGTTAGCAAAAATTACATGTGTTTTGCTCCTCAGCTAACTATTAAAGGGGTAGAAGGGGATAATATCTTAGAAGGTCACCGCGAGGAGCTCACAATAGGTGTGTTAATTGGGGACAGACCCTGTGTAGCCCTCTTAAGCCGTTTTCCCACTAAAATTAGCGGGTCGACGCGGGTTTTTTAAACGCGGGTCGACCCGCTAACAATCGGCATTTGGCCCCTTTCCCATTGACCAAAATGAGCCGAGTCTGACCCCCCGCTGAGGGATCAGACAGAGCATAAACCAGTCGCCCCGCTCTCATCCGCGGTGCGAGACACACACAGTCATGCCACAGCCGCCCGCCGCGGAGTGTCCGTCCGCCGAGGCAGACTCTCTGGCTGGCTGACCTGGAGCACCAGGACCGCGGAGGACAGAGAGTCTGCTGCGGCCGGATGACGGACGTCCGCGGCACAACACGTCAGTTAAACAGACTGTCGCTTCTTTTCTTTTTTTCTATCGTTTTTGGTCAGTGTTCTCTGATCTTTTGATCCCAGTCTCGAATGAGAGCAGAGCGGAGCAGAGCTTTGTTTTGGTACGTGATATGAGACGCGACCGGCGCGATGACGTAGCGTCACGTAACGTTCAGTGTCATCACGTAAATTAGCGGGTTGACGCGGGTCTGGCGTTCCCACTGCAAGCCGTTCGGAGCTGAGCCGATTAAAGGCGATTTTAACCCACGTCGCTTGCCGAGTCGTTTGACCCGCGTCGACGCGGGTCGACGTGGCTCGGTGTGCCTTTCCCACTGCCACCAAAAGCCGATTGTTAGCGGGTTTAAACGGGTTTTTTGGCCAGTGGGAAAGGGGTATTAGACTCAGGAAGTGACCGCACCCTGGTCAGGCAGGACAGTCTCCCAAAGGATGTTGTTTTTTGTGGGGGAACTGTTGATGTCTTTTGTATCCATGGTGACAAAGTAGGCTATCCCATAGCCGAGGTAACTATCCAGATTAATGGCCAACAGTACACACTATCAGTGGGGGTATTTGAACATCTGCCCTATCAGGTTGTGTTGGGCTGTGATGTTCCTACTCTTGCCGATTTGAGTGCAAGGCAGTCTTGTGAGGCCAGAGCGAGCTGCACCAGTGACAGTTTGCTGGTGGTCACAAGATCCAAGAGCAGCCGAGAGCAGGCCAGCTGAACAGGAGGGTGGGAGGAGTTACCATTTTCAAATGAGGAAGTGCCTGTTGTTCAGCACAGACAGCTTAAAGAGCGGAAAAGCAGGAGACAGAGGCGACAGGAGAAATTGAGGGGAACCAAGGTAGCTGAGCATGTAGTCGAACCTGTAGACCCTGACATTTCTGCCATTCCAGGGGACATTGCTAAGTTACAGAGAGAAGACCCTACACTCACAACCTTGTTTTCTAAATGTGTGCCTGAGTCAACCCAAGTAACAGACAAAGGAAAGGAAGTGTTTGTGATTAAAGGAGACAAGCTGTATCGCCGTAGTCAAATCAGTGATCAGCTAGTCATTCCCCAGAGTTTGAGATCCACAATCCTGAACCTGAGTCATTCTATCCCTTGGGCTGGACATTTAGGGCAGGCAAAAACATTTTCAAGAATGATCCCCCGTTTCTGTTGGCCCCAGCAGTATTCTGACACGGTTAAATACTGCCAGTCTTGTCCACAGTGTCAGCTAACAGCTCCAGGCAGGAAGGGAGAAAGAGCTCCTCTGATTAACATGCCCGTCATTGATACACCCTTTTCCCGCATTGCCATGGACATCGTAGGCCCACTAGAAAGGAGTAGTGGAGGCCATAAGTATATACTAGTAGTCTGTGACTACGCCACAAGATATCCTGAGGCCTTCCCCCTGAAGAAGATCAAGGCCCGCCAGATTGTCAACTGTCTCATTCAGCTGTTTTCCAGAGTCGGCATTCCAAAGGAGATCATTACAGACCAAGGTACAAACTTTACATCAAGTTTTCTAAAAGAGGTGTACAGTCTGTTGGGAGTTCAAGGTGTGAGGACCAGCCCCTACCATCCACAGACTGACGGCCTCGTTGAACGCTTTAATAAGACACTCAAGTCCATGCTGAGGAAGTTTGTTAATGACTCTGGGTCTGATTGGGACCAGTGGCTTCCATTTTTGTTGTTTGCATACAGGGAAGTCCCGCAAGCATCAACCGGCTTCTCACCTTTCCAGCTGTTGTACGGTCATCCAGTGAGGGGCCAATGGACGTCCTGAAGGAGGCTTGGGAGTGTCCCAGGCCACAACAGCAATGCAGTGAGTTATCATACGTGCTGAAGATGAGAGACAAATTAGAAATGTTTCAAGAGCTTGCAAGTAATAATCTGGTTCAAGCACAGGAGAGACAGAAGCAGAGTTACGACAAGTCTTCAAGGAGGAGAGTGTTCCAGGAGGGCCAAAAAAGTTCTTCTTCTGCTGCCAACATCTGACAGTGGTCTCCTGGCCAAGTGGCAGGGGCCATACATTGTCAACAAGAAGACGGGTCCAGTAACCTATGAACTCTTGCTGCCGGATCGCCGGAAAAAACATCAGGTATTCCATGTAAACCTGTTGAAAGAGTGGGTAGACCAACCAGAGAACTCTGCCACCTTGTGGGCACGCACAGTAACTGACGAGGAAGAGCTGCAGGAGCAGTATTTTCCATCTGCATCAGAGACTGCTGTGTTTCCAAATGTAAGTCATCTCATACCAGATAGACGCCAGGAACTGCAAGCCCACATGACAAAAGAGCTCTTCAGCCTTAAACCAGGTTGTACTCACCTCATCGAACATCGGATCCGCCTGCGGTCACCTGAGCAGCAGCCTATCAGGGACACAACCTGCCGCATTCCAGCCAGGCTGGTTCCTGAATTGAAGCAGGAAGTGGAGGAGATGCTGGCTACAGGGATCATCGAGCCGTCTCACAGTGAGTGGTGCAGCCCTGTAGTGTTGGTCCCAAAGAAGGACGACACTAAATTGAGATTTTGTGTCGATTTTTCAAAGTTGAATGCTGTGTCTGCTTTTGATCCGTATCCTATGCCAAGGGTGGATGAACTGATCGAGCGCTTGGGAAATGCCAGCTTCCTGACGACCCTTGACCTCTGCAAGGGATACTGGCAAGTGCCCTTAACAGACTCTTCAAAGGACTTCACAACATTCAGGGTCCCAAGTGGCCTGTTCAGATTCAGAATGATGCCCTTCGGTCTGCATGGAGCTCCAGCAACATTTCAGAGGTTAGTGGATCAGATGTTGAGAGGAGCAGAGGACTATGCAGCGGCCTACATTGACGACATCGTCATCTTCAGTCAAACCTGGGAAGAGCACAGGCAACATCTTGATGATGTGTTCCAGCGCATCAGGAGTGTGGGCCTGGTTATCAACGCCAGGAAGTGTCACATTGCCAAGCCGGAGGTTCAGTATCTTGGCTATGTGATTGGAGGTGGAGGTATCCGGCCTCAGGTAGGAAAGGTGGAGGTGATTGCAGCTTCTCCATTGCCCAACACCAAGAGGAGGCTACGGTCATTCTTGGGGTTGGTTGGATGGTATCGCCGTCTCATTCCTGACTTTTCAACAAGGGCTGCTGTATTGACTGATATGACTCGTAAATCCAGCCCAGTTAAGGTTAAATGGACTCAAGAAAGTGAAAATGCTTTCAATGACTTAAGAGACTGTTTGTGTCAAGAACCTGTTTTGCAATGTCCAGATTTCACTCTTCCCTTTGCTGTGCAGACAGATGCCTCTGACGTTGGTCTCGGAGCGGTGTTACTGCAGGGTGAGGAGGGGAACCAGTTGCCTGTGCAGTACATCAGTCGTAAGCTTTTTCCAAGAGAAACGAGGTATTCCACGGTTGAAAAAGAAGCTCTAGCTATTAAGTGGGCTTTAGACACTCTGAAATATTATCTTATTGGCAAAGAGTTTCTTCTTGAGTCTGATCATCGTGCATTACAGTGGATCCACAAAATGAAAGACACTAATGCTAGAATCACAAGATGGTACTTGTCTCTCCAACCTTATCGTTTCCAGGTCAAGTATCGACCAGGTCGTGAAAATGTCATTGCTGACTTCCTGTCCCGTGACTCAGAGGAGTAACGGTTTTAAGGGGGGGGGGTGTGACAAAGTGGGTGAGGCCACACCATTTGTCCCTTTACATTTCTTTACATTTCATTTCTATTTGAGATATCTTGCTTGTTTAGTTTGTTTATCCAGTACAATACTATGCAGACACATCCTATCCCGGGTTTGGTTTGAGTTTGCAGTATATTAAGTACAGATCATTTACATCAACATGTCCAGATAAATCAAACACAGACAAGTAAGGTTAAAGCAGATATCAGTGGAATGTTTTTGTTAATATAAGTCCTAAATAGTCCTATTTTCCGTCAGCAATCACTTACATGAAGTATTTCAGCCTAAACACGAGTCTCTCCGTCACTCTGCTCTGCTGTAACCCGAGGAGAAAATTTTCCTTGTGGGATACAAGTGTTATCCAATGAGGAGAGAGAACGGCATGAAGGGCTGTGTGTGCAGCCAAGGGATGCGCGTGAATGTGGTGACGTAGCACGAGGACCAATTGATGCCTGACAAGGGCGGGGGCTGCTAACTCATGGTGCGTTCAAAGAAACTCGTACTTTGTGTTTTTCCTTCCTGTGAAGTCATACCAGTTCGATCTGGTATGAGTTCACGGGTCGGAAGTTACAAGTGGCCGTTATAGGGAACTTTCACAGACAACAGGATGGTAAAAACACGAGCTACGGGTTACCTGGAACGCTACCAAGTCGTAGTTGTGACTTGAAGCTGTAACTTACGGTTTCAAAAGCCTGCCTTGAACGCAGCATTAGCCGAAACGGCCGTGAAGCTGATATCTGCTTTAAGTTAAATGTTTATTGGTTCAGTTCAGTTATGTGCAATTAAGTAACTTTTACAGATACATTATTGGTTTCTTTGTTTTATACTCACCATGTGGTCCAGGGGCAAAAGGAGGAAAGGTGCAGTACTTCCTGCTTTTATATCCTGGTTGACATCATCAGTGAGGTCATCGGGTAAACCATCTATGGGGGGATGGAGATGCGTGTGAGTGTTAAATGTGTATGGTTTGATATTCCATAATGTATTGTGGCACAGATGTGTGTGTGTGTATGTGATGAAGATTATATAAAATCCCATTGTGAGGAAGTGAAGATTAAAAGTGTATGCTTACCTGTTTCAGGAGAGATGTGAGTCTTCCCTGCAGCTTGGTTTAGTCCAGGTGGATTCCTGTCTTAAAGACTCCCAGCATGCAGGGGAGGTCAGTTGGTCGTCAGAACAGCGTGTCGTCGTCCTCTACTGTCTGCTGTGCTGTGCCGTAGTTGGACGAGGTTTTTGGTCGAGCTGGGAGAGACGGCGGTTGGCACGACTGGGCTGTGAATGGGCAGGAGATGTCAGAGGGAAGTGACGGAGCAGGAAGTGGTGCGGGAGGAATGGAGTTTGATTCTGAACGCGGGGAAGGAGGGGAATGGAGTAGACCGGGTCAAAAGCGAAAGAAATCGAAAAAGCAGAAAGTTCATACAAACTCTGAGTCTGAATCAGGCGGTGAGCAGAGTGAGGCTGCAGGGAGGATCCAGGTTGAGGAAGAGTACAAAGTCGTGATAAAGCTTCTTCAGGATGGGGCATCCTTCGGTGAGTGGAATCCGATATTTCTGACCAAAGCAATAAACAGACTGATAGGTGAAGTCAAAAATGCTAGGATCCTGAGCAGTGGCGTAGCTGGGCTGTATTCCACATGGGTTTTGAGGTCCAAGGGGCCCGCGTGCGCAGCGGGCCACATTGCACACACAAATAGAGGACAGAAAAAAAGCCAAAAAAGTGCATCAAGAATGAACCATGACAGTGATTAGAAAAACATCTGAAATTGCTGAGATGTGTAAATTTCAGTATATGTTAGCCTACTGGTGAAGAGTAAATGAAGATGGCACACAGGAAAAATAAATAGATAAATAATAATACCCCCCCCCCCAAATAAAAAAAAAATCATATTTTAGATGAGTGTCCTTCAGAATGATGCTGCTAAAGCTCAAAACCTCTATCAAATGATTGTACAATGTATGAACATTATCTCTGCAGTGGTTGATTCTGATAAAGTGTGCTGTTACTGTTGTAACGAATGTGAGCTGGAAAGACTGAAATGTTGTTGTTGCTACAACTTTAAATAAAGTTGGAAAAAAAACGAAAAAAAACCAACAAAGTTTCTGCCGCTCCTAAAGCCCGTCCGGACCGGTTTAGTTGTAACACCTGTCAAAGTTCTGTTCAAACTGGAAATATTGTGGATTTACCTTACAGTCTATGGGATTTACCCATAAAACAAACTTTTCACGGCAAAAAAGCAAAGGTAAGAGGAAATTTACAACCATGTTTTGGCCAAGCAGTGTCTGTGTGTGCTGGACTTTGCTGGTTGTTGTCTTCTCTCTCTGCCGTGCTGCTGTGAAGCCGCGGTTGCTGTAACGTTCCAATCTTTGTAGCCCTTTCATATGAGCGGTAGCTGTGTAGGCTACTGTTTTGCATAATGTACAGTAGTATACCAGCCAGAAATGTGGCGACTGGGTCCACACAGAGGTGCTTCATGAAGTTTGATGTTTAGTTGTTTGTTTGAGTAGTGTTTGGGCTGTGTTTGGGTCATAAAAACATGGTTTTTACACGTTGTAGACCAGCTTCTGTTGTTTAATTTGATGTAACGAATGGATCAGCTCAAATTGGGAGGGGCCGCGCCCGCTCGTATCCCCCCTTAATATGCAACATAATGCAGTGACCCAGTCTGATGTTACACTCTGTGCTACCTGCCGCTGCGACGGAAGGCAGCCGCGGTCAACCGCATCCCGAACCTCCCTATGACCAGCCCGCCCCTGATTTAAACCAAAAAAATAAAAATCCTCTGCAGTGTGGTGGGGTCGCAGGATTTCACCACAAGAAGGGCCCATGGGTTTACAAAACCCACCAACCCTACGTCATCTACGCCACTGATCCTGAGGAATGGGTCTCTGCTGATTGAGTGTAGAGATGGTGCTCAGCAAGGGAAAGCGATTAGGCTCAACAAGTTTGAGGGGAAACGCGTGTCGGCATCTATGCTGGAAAATAGACAAAATGTCAGAGGTGTTATATCAGGCGTGCCGTTGGCGATTTCAAGTGATCAAATCAAAGGGAATGTGACAGGGGCGACCGTGGCAGAAGCAAGGCGTTTAAAGACAATGATAAACGGAGAGAAATGCGACAGTCTGTCGGTAATGATCAGGTTCGAGGAGGAGCAGCTACCAACGAAAGTATACATAGGATACATGAGTTATAGTGTACGGCCTTATGTTCCTCCTCCGCTTAGATGCTTTAAGTGCCAGAAGTATGGTCATATAGCAGCAGTGTGTAAGGGAAAACAAAGATGCGCACGGTGTGCAGGGGAACACGAGTACGGGAAATGTGAGAAGGGCGCTCAGCCTAAGTGCTGTAATTGTGGGGGGGAACACAGCTCAGCGTATCGCGGATGCGAAGCAAGTAAGAAGGCAGTGGAGGTGCAGAAAATGAGAGTGGAGCAAGGGGTCACATATGCTGAAGCAGCAAGAAGGGTGCAGGTCCAAGCAGTGAAACCGAGACAAATTGAGAACAATACGAGGCCATGTGAGGGGTGCAGTAGACTGAAGACGGACACCTTGATTGTCAATAAAACTGATTTTGTGCTATTCATGGTGGACGTAATTAACTGTTCAGCACAAACTGAGAGGAAGTCGGAAAAGATTAAAATCATAGTTAAAGCTGCAGAGAGGTTCCTGGGAGTAAGAGGATTGGGGCTGGAGAATATAGAGGGCATGCTGGGGACCGGGAGTAGTCACTCTCAGACACGGAGTGAAGGGTCCCCATGGTCTTAAAAATCCTTCAATGGAATGCCAGAAGCCTCATCTCGAATGGACAAGAGTTTAAACATTTCATTTCAACACAACGTGATAAGCCTCATTTGATATGTATCCAGGAAACATGGTTGAGATCTGAATGGGATTTTGTGCTACACGGGTATGTGGCTGTTAGAAGGGATCGAGCAGAGGGCAGAGGTGGGGGTGTTGGGATATTTGTACTTATGGGTGTGAAGTACTGTGTTGTGAATGTAGGGAAGGAGCAAGAGTCAATCAGAGTTAAGGTATGGACAGAGGAGGGTGAAATAACAGTTATTAATTATTATAATCCATGCCAGAGGCTAAGTCTGGATATATTGAGTCAGATTGGTGGGGAGGTGCAGGGCAAACTGATATGGTGTGGGGATTTTAACGCTCATAGTACTTTATGGGGAAGTGAGAATACTGATGTTAATGGTACCTGTATAGAGGAGTTTGTAGACAAAGAAGGGCTTGTGTGTGTCAATGATGGGAGGGGTACAAGGTATGACAATGTAAGGAATACAGAAAGTGCCATTGACTTAACCCTAGTGTCATCAGAGTTAGCAGGTATTGTAGAATGGGAGGTGCTCAACACGGTAACAGTGGGCAGTGACCATTACCCGATACTGACTAAGGTAGGAGTGGAGCTGGGGCAGGAAGAAGCAGGTGGAGCCCGTCGATGGAAATTTGGTAGCGCTAACTGGGATAAATTTCAGGCGGTGAGCAAGGTTAGGTGTGGGGATATTTCAGGAGGGTGTATGGAGGATGTAGACAAGTTTAATGCAGAGCTTGTCACAGCAATCATACAGTCAGCAGAAGAGTCAATTCCGAAAAGTGGCGGGAGTAAGAGGAAAAAGGCTGTTCCGTGGTGGGATGAAAGCTGTGGGAAGGCAGTAAAGGAGAGAAATAGAGCGTTTAGGCGTCTGAAGGCACTCCACTCAATGGAGGCATTAATGCAGTATAAAAAGGCTCAAGCAGTAGTCAGGAAAACTATAAGAACAGCAAAGCGGGCATATTGGAGAAAGTATTGTAATACCATAGGTAGAGAGACCAAGTTACCAGATATTTGGGGAATGATAAGAAGAATGAGTGGCATTCGGGGATATCGGGAAATCCCAGTGCTTCAAGGAAATAACATAGTAGCTGTAAGTAGCATGGAAAAGGCAGAGATGCTGGCCCAAACTCTGGTCAAAGTGCACAGCTCAGAGAACCTGTCAGACCTAGCAAAGCAGCAGAGAGAGTCAACACTAGCAAATAATCCTAACATCAGGGCAAGGAAGGTAGCAACAGCTGATAGCTCGGAGAGTCGGTTTAGCCTGTTTGAGCTAAAGAAAGCCATCTCTAGTGCCAGGCAAACTGCTCCAGGGAAGGACAATGTATGCTATAGCATGCTGATGCATTTGGATGATGCTTCACTGATGGTGGTACTGAAGCTGTTCAACCTGATATGGGTAAAGGGCAAAATTCCGAAGGCATGGAAAGAGTCTGTTATAGTACCCATATTAAAACCAGGGAAAGATCCCTCAGAAGCATCTAGTTATAGGCCCATAGCATTAACGTCCCATTTAGGGAAGACAATGGAGAGAATGGTTACAGAGAGATTGAACTATATAATGGAAAGTAGACAGCTGTTCTCTCCGTGTCAGAGTGGTTTCCGCAAAGGGAGGAATACTATGGATGCTATTTTGTATTTGGAATCAGAAATTAGAAAGGCTCAGACAAATAAAGAAATGGTTATAGCAGTCATGTTTGACATTGAAAAGGCATACGATATGCTATGGAGAGAAGGGTTGCTGATAAAACTGGAGGGAATGGGTATAGAGGGCAGGATGTTTAATTGGATCTTGGACTTTTTTTATGGAAGAGTAATTGAGGTAAAGGTAAAAGACTGTCACTCTAGAATGTACCCAGTGGAGAATGGAACCCCACAGGGCAGTGTGTGTAGTCCTATATTGTTTAATATCATGATTAATGATGTATTTGCACAGGTTGACCGGAGTGTAGGGAAGTCCCTGTATGCAGATGACGGGGCTCTCTGGGTCAGAGGTCGCAATTTGGCATATTTGCAAGGTAAAATGCAAAAAGCAATCCAGACGGTGGAGCAGTGGGCGAATAAGTGGGGCTTTAAAGTGTCAGTCCCTAAGACTCAGGTAATATGTTTCGCTAAGAGGCATAAGTTGATATCATTAAAATTGTATGAGCAGACACTTGAACAAGTGAGTATAGTTCGATTTCTTGGTGTCTGGTTTGATGAAAAACTGACGTGGGGACAGCATATAGGGAAAGTTAAAACAAAGTGTAAAAAGATAAATAATCTGCTAAGGTGTCTCTCAGGGCAGGATTGGGGGGCATCCAGGGCATCGTTGCGCAATATCTACTGGGCGCTTATGAGGGCTGCGCTGGATTATGGGTGTACAGCGTACATGTCTGCCGCAGAATGTCATTTAAAGAAGCTGGAGGTGGAACAAACCCTGGCTTTGAGGGTGTGCAGCGGAGCATTAAGGACTTCTCCGGTAGCTGCAGTACAGGTGGAGATGGGGGAAATGCCGTTGCGCCTCAGGAGGGTGAAAATGATGCTGGCATACTGGGTCGGTCTACAAGGGCATGATGGAAGCCATCCAACAAAGGCTGTCTTGTGTGAATGTGCAGAGCACGCAAAGTCAGATTTTATGAGCTTTGGGTGGGTGGCTAATAGCAGGGCAAACAGCATAGGCCTGCAAAACATCAGGTACTGCTCCACAGGCGCAGGTTCATCTTTCCCTCCCTGGCTGGTGGTGGCAGCAGAAGTGGACCTGGGGCTTCTGGGAGAAATTAAAAAGAGCCCGAAACAAGTGTCATACATAGTACAGAGGTATTTCGACAGTAAATTTTCGAACAGAACAATGGTGTTCACTGATGGATCCAAAGATCCTAAGACCGGGCGTACAGGAGTGGCGTTTCATATTCCAGAGAAGAGGGTGGGGATCAAAAAGAGAGCTACAGATGAGCTGGCAGTGTACACCACAGAGCTAATAGCTGTTTTGATGAGTCTGCAGTGGGTCAAAGAAAACGGGCATCAGAGTACTGTGGTCGCATCTGACAGCGTAGCAGCTCTGACCAGTATTAAATCAGGAAGATCATGTAGACAGGACATTCTAAGTAACATTTATAGTATTATGTATGAGCTGGATGAAGAGGAAATACAGGTCAGCTTTGTATGGGTCCCAGCACATGTGGGAGTGGAGGGGAACGAGGATGCTGATATATTGGCAAAGCAGGCGCTCAAGTCCCATGTGGTGGAATTAGATGTGCCATTGAGTAAAGCTGAAGCAAAAAGTATAATTAAAAAACATATGTGCACAACATGGCAGGAGGTGTGGGATTTTGTGGATACAGGCAGGCACCTGCATAACATCCAAAAACAGGTTGGTGGTGGGAGGAGAGCCAGTAGAAGTAGGAGGGAAGAGGCAGTTTTAACCCGATTGAGGATAGGGCACACAGGATTAAACAAAACACTACACATGATAGGGAAGCATCCAACAGGAAATTGTGAGCTTTGTGGGGAGGTAGAGTCCGTGGAACATGTATTAATTTGGTGTCCAGCATATGAAGAAGAGAGGAAGAAAATGGAAGAGTCTGTGAGACAAGAAAAGATACACTTCTCCTTAGAGAGTATCCTCAGTGAGGCATCAAATGTATATGGAAAGGTCTTGTCATTTTTAAAAGAGACAGGTTTGGAACATAGGATTTGAGTGTCCTTTCCTTTTTTTTTTTTTTCTTTATTAATATGTTTTGTTTCCTGACACTCTCCTGCTCACACTCCAGCTCAGAGGGTGGCGGTAATGCGCCGGTAAGCTGGTTGCCAACCGCCGTTAAACAAAAAAGAAGAAGAAGAAGAAGAAGAAGAAGAAGGGGAGGTCAGTTGAGTGTGTGGTGTCAGAGAGAGAGGACATCAGGTGTGCAGGAGAGTGCACAGTGTTTTCACTTTTGAGTTGAGTTATTTTCAGTTAAGCCGAGTTAACTGTTATTTCCTTAAGACTTTTTGTAAATATCTTTTTTGTTTATTTCACTGTGCATTTTTGGTGGCACTTTTTGTAAAAATAAATCTCTATTTTTGATAATTGAAACCTGCTTCATGAGTCTGCCTCCTACAATCCTTCACTCAGGCCTGCCCTACCACAGAGTGTCTGCCTCTTTGACCCATGGAGAGAGCTGGTTCCACAGTAAAGGAGCCCGGTAACTGAAGGCTCTACCTCCCAGTCTGTTTTTAGAGATACTGGGAGTCACTAACAGACCTGCGTTCTGGGAGCGGAGTGCTCTGGTAGGACAGTAAGGAATGATTAGTTCTTTCAGATAGGAAGGAGCTTTATCATTAAGAGCCTTATAAGTCAGCAGAAGGATTTTGAAGTCTATTCTAAATCCTACAGGAAGCCAGTGGAGAGAAGCTAAGGTGGGAGAGATGTGCTCTCTCTTCCTAACTCCTGTCAAAACTCTCGCTGCGGCATTCTGGACCAGCTGGAGACTCTTTAGAGAGTTTTTCGGACATCCTGACAGGAGAGAGTTGCAGTAGTCTAGCCTAGAAGTGATAAATGCATGCACTAGTTTCTCAGCATCACTCTGGGAGAGGATATTCCTAATCTTAGTGATACTGCGCAGATGGAAGAAGGCGGTCCTAGTCACGTGTTTTATGTGGGAGCTGAAGGAAAGGTCCTGGTCAAAAATGACTCCAAGGTTCCTCGCGGTTGTACTCGGGGTCAGGGTGATGCCATCTAGAGTAGCGATCTGATTAGAGAACGTGTCCCTGAGGTGTTTAGGTCCAAGCACAATGACCTCAGTTTTATCTGAATTCAGTAGCAAGAAGTCAGAGGACATCCAGGATCTAATGTCTTTCAGACAGTCTTGCAGATTGATGAGCCGGCTTCTGTCATCTGGCTCCATGGACAAGTAGAGTTGCGTATCATCCGCATAACAGTGAAAATTGATTGAGTGCTTCCGGATGATGCCACCATAATAGGTCTGCTTCAGTCTATTCCTGCCAGGGCCATCAACTCCTGCTAACATTTCCATATTTCGCACATTCTGTGACATAAACTGTAATCTGTCTTGTCTGTAACAACATCTATTGCACGTCTGTCCGTCCTGGGTGAGGGATCCCTCCTCTGTTGCTCACCCTGAGGTTTCTCCGATTTTTCCCTGTTAAAAGGGTTTTCCATGGAGTTTTTCCTCAGTTGATGTGAGGGTCTAAGGACGGGGACAGCTCTCCATTCCGACACACCTCCACTTCGACACCCCGCTGTTCCGAAATACCCCCACTTCGAAACACCGCTACTCCGACACCCCCCCTCCCCCCCGCAGCTGTCCAAGGTGCTGAACCGCGTGACGTTGTTTACATTCTGCTTTGTGGCTTGTCTGGGAAACGTGCGCTGCTCAGAGACTGGGCAGATCTGTCCCACTTGCTTTCTCCCCGACTCGGTTGTTGGAGATCTCCCACACAGTAATAGAAATACACTTTTTTTCTTTTTCTCCCCCCCTGCTCCGCTCGAGCGCGGCTGAAGCCGGCTTGAGCTCACACGGGCGCGAGGCACACCATTAACAAATAATTACATTACAATATCATGGAAAAGTCAATTTCCAGTAGTTCAACCCCAACCAAGTATTGAGTGCATATAGATGGACATAGTTTTCAGAAGGCCAACATTTCTATATTAAAAATGCTTAAAAAAAAAAAATCCTTTGCAATGTTTCAATTTCGGAGATACTGAATTTTAGGTCTTCACTGAATGTTAGTCATAATTATTACTATTAAAATAAACTGAATAAATAAAGACATGGGATGTTTCATTCAGTGTGTAATGGACATATACAGTATATATAATGTGTTAGTTTCACTTTAATTGAACACATTCTACATCGCGGAGGCGACGTCTTTCCACGTAGGGCTTCCTTCACCTCTGAAACGGGGCAGAGCTCCGTGGGAGACACCTGCCTGACACAGCAACGTAGGGAACCGTGCATGTCCGCGGTGCACAGCTCCACGGATATGCACGGGGAAAAAACGCTGCCGCTTTGGGTAACGAGCGCGCACGTCGCGCGTCTACATTGGAGGTCGGCTGTTATCAGTATAATCAGAGGCAACCATGAATGAGTTCGCCTCAGTTTCACGTGATTGTCACTGTCAGCCTGTTAGAAAAACATTTTACTGACCCCAGCTGAGACGTTGAGACCCCCCCCCCCCCCCCTCAAAAACAAAAACTCTTCGGATCTGAACGATTCACACAAGTCACCTAATTCAGGGTATCCGCGGGGTCTTGAAAAGTATTAAAAGGTGATAAATACATTTTGGGAAAATTAAGACCCTTAAAAAGTATTAAAAAGTCTTTTCACAACTTTATAAAGTCTTAAATATTGAAGGTATTTTTTCTGAATTAGCTGTCCAAGAGTTTGAGTTGTAAAAAACATTGCGGAAGTGTGTGAATTTATTTGGTTTATTAAAAAACAAAGATGAACCGGTTCATGAAAATGAAAAGAAGATTGTTTTTGTTTTTTTGAGAGTTGAGCAATGGTTTTTTTTTTTTTATAAAATTTGCCTTTGATTTATTATCCCAGCCTATTTTGAATTATGTTGTATCAGTGTTCTATAGTCTTTATCACAAAAACTAAAACTGTTAAGTTAAAAGTGTCACTGATGTAAATGGTTACAGCTTGAAGCGGCGGTGAGGTGTTAAAAAATATTGAGACGGTCTTGAAAAAGTCTTAAAAAGGTATTAGAATGAACTTCAACATTCCTGTATAAACCCTGTAATTGGTCATGAAAAAAGCGAGTTTCGCTTTTCAGCGCGCTGTTTGCATCCATGTTACTAGTTCAATAGGTAAATACATAATCAATGTACCCATTATGGGCTTTTACCGGTAGCCCTCACAAGTCTCAGAAATCATTTTGGATCAGGAGGACCCTAAACATCTTGTGGGGTTTGGTAAAGATTTTGTTTTATTTTTTCTTTATTCCCATACTCCATTACTGCAGGATGACCACAATTACGGCTGGACTGTACAGCAAAAGAATACCCGGGCAGGATTGCCGAATGTCACACATGAGTCCTTTATTGTTCCATCTCAGGCATCATGGCAAACACCCTCCACATCACACAGCAACAACAACCCACTGATAACAAAATGGCATTTTATATAGGGTGTCTAGCTAAGGAGGGAGAACCCATTTCCCAAGCTGACATGCTCTCCTTTTGACAAACACTTATTTTTTTTATCATTATCCCAATAACCTTCCTTATACACACCCATTTTTTTTACAAACACAACCTCATCCCCAGTTCCAGCACATTACAATAATAAAATACACAATCCTCCAACATCCCCACTAATCACCACCTGGAATTATAACTAGAAAAAGCATTTCCAAGAATGGAAATGGTGTGAATGCTGAAAGCAGCTGAACGCTGTTGCAGAATTAGCAAACAGTGCAAACCATACAAATGTTTGACCAAGGTAGGAATCGAACCCACAACCTCATGGTCAGTAGACTTTCAGTCTGCCTCTAGGCCACAGTGTACACACAGTTACAGAGACTGTTGTCTGTTGATGAGCTGCACTCTGTCTCACTCTGAAGTTAACGAGCCCAAAGTTGCACCTGTTGGAAACGCACTGTGTCAACACCAAGAAAGCTTGAGAGTCAAGCCTGAATGACTTAGAATGAACATTTCTGTGAATTTCAGGCTGAGAGCAGCAGTTTCAACATGAAGCAAGTTATCAGAAGTCAACAGAGGACGACTGGGAAAATAATTCACTATAATTGTTGTTGAGGCAAGATTTGAACCAGGAATCAAACCCACAACCTCATGATCACTAAACCTTTACTCTGCCACTTCGCCACAGAGAGCACAGACATAAGCATGTTGCCATTGTAATGTGATGATGTGCTGCAAACTGTGGCACTAGGAATTAATGCGTCTCTTAACGAACACCTGTAACCAATTGAGGGTGGGGGAGGGGAGCAGAATTCAACATAACATAAAAAGAGTGCTTCCCTTGGATTTGAACCAGTGACCTTGGGGTTGGCAAGCAGCCACCTTACCCACTGGACTACAGACAGAGTTGTGGAGAAGAGAGGTTGAGACTTTGATGAATGTGAGATTTTTCAATGATGCTTAAAAGAAGCAGAAAATAGTATAAATGAGCCACAACAAGTAAGTAGAGGAGTTTTTTGTGACCTGTGACTATTTTTGGGTGAATTAAAATGAATTAAAAAGCACTTAACAGCAAGTTACAAAGTTGAGCTCCTTCTCCTGCTGCTGTGAAAAAAATGCATTGAGCTGAATGGGAGCAGAGAGCTCCATGGCTGCATTTAAAAAATATTTTAAATTATTCTCTGAGTCTCTGTGCATTTTTGACGGCATTGTGAGACCTAAGACAAGCGTGGCTACAAACTGTTTCCAAAATCATGAGTGTAGAGTGTCATTTGTAGCTTTGCTGGCAATTTCAGAAGAAAAGTTCCAGTCGCTTTTTTGGATCTGCTGCACTCTACGATGACGTCACCCACTCTGACCCAACCCCATACACACTCATTGAAAAGTGTGAAATTTGTCAGAAATCCTCATGTGCTTTTAAAGGATTTATCTCAAAAACGGTACAAGCTATTAAAAAGTTGTAAATACAGGATGAATACATTAGAAGTTTGTCTACAACTCAGAATTTGAATGAAGTCTCTAGCTGAAAGCATGTGGACGCTTTAAAGGCTGAAAGAAGTAAGAAGATTTGAAGAGTTTCAAGACTGTTCCAATGCATTCTCTATGGGGGAAAAAAAAATCAGAAATAGTTGAATATTGCAAAAAGTATGAATAGTTGAAAAGAGAAAAGTAATAGCACACCTGTCCCGAAAAGGCTGAACATTTTGATGTGAGAATTGTTGAAATAGCACAAAGTATGAAGGACTAGTTAAGTGCCAAAGGTATAGCCGAACAGAAGAACAATAGTGTGAATGCTTTCAGCATTCACACTAAATATGGTGCCTGTTTCCCGGGAAGGCCTTTTATGCTCGATGCCAACCGCCGTTAAACAAGAAGAAGAAGAAGGGGAGGCCTTTTGCCGATCACCCTGAAGACAAAAGAGACCGGTGAGTACATGTCTCACACACACACACACACACACACACACACACACACACACACACACACACGCACACACACACACACACACACACACACACTATTGCACAAGATTAGCCACATCATGTCATCTTAGCATTCATTTACCACACAAATGCATATTAAATCTTATGTCCCTCTTTTGCAGGTGGATCCATGAGGCCATCACAGAACCTAACAGCACAGATAAGATTTAAAAGGACAATAAATATATCAACAGTCAATAAATATGAAAACTTTAAGTGTGCAAATATGCAATGTGCAAACTGTGCAAATCCAATAAAGTGCAACTGCTTACAAAAGTGCCAGTGCAATTATTAAAGTGTGTGTATCCTGGTTAAAGTGCATTGTGCAATATTCCCCCCCAACACCATCTGAAGCTCCAGGGAACAAAGTCCTCTTTGTTACATCTCCACAATCTTGTAACATTTGTTTCTTTCTGTCAGGAAACTGCGACAGAATGAACAGCCGAATCTTCCTCCTGCTGACCCATTCGGCTGCAGGTGGATTACCGCTGGGTGTCATTATTACAACATCCGAGTCCCAAAATACAATTGCAGCAGGACTCAAATTGCTGCAGTCCATTATACTGGGAGATGCCTTTTATGGGAGAGGAGAGCTTGGACCCAAAATCGTAATGACGGATGACTGCAAAGCCCTGCGAAAGGCACTGCTTGATGTTTTTCCACAGACCACTCCCCTCCTCTGTGTGTTCCACGTCCTCCAGGCCATGTGGAGATGGCTCTGGGACAGTCACCACAAGGTTTGTCAGAGAAATTCATATTGTTTTATTATAATAAATAAGTTTAAATTCTAACATTGGTTTAAAATCACCAACTGTTCTAAATGTCTTTGAAGGTGTTAAACTGTCTTACTGGTGTGTATGAAGACACTTTATCTAATACTGTATTCTAATTACAGGTGCAGAAGGAAGACCGGCAGTGGCTGCAGGACATTTTCAAAAAAAAATGGTTTATGCCGCGTTACCGGAGGAGCTGGAGGCCTCTTATCACCAGGCTCTCCAGGACCCAGTGGTGGTGAAGCACCACCGGTACAGGGACCATTTAACAGGAGTGTTTGCCCAACGCAGGGACTGGGCTGTCTGTCTTCGTACGGGCCTTCCAACACGAGGCAACAACACCAACAACTTTGTTGAAAGTGCCATGAGGGTCTTAAAGGACAGCATCCTCCACCGGTAGGGTTAAAAATGTATAAAACATTATTGAAGGTGATACACACACACTGTTTGACACATACACTTCTCTTTCTCTCTCTCCCTCACACACACAAACACATAAACACACACCATTACTTGCAATTATTATACTGTCTATTATAACAATGCTTCTTATTTTATTCATTTTTCGTGATTCAAATTTTCCTCTATCAAGAGGTACAAGTCAAATTCCAAAACCAAAACCGTACTGTTCTCTATTGCCTTCCCTACAGGTTGAAGGCTTACAACGTGACCCAACTGGTCGACTTCATCTGCACCAGACTGGAGGCCTATTACATCAGGCCACTCCTGGATGTTGCAAATGGGAGGACTGTGAAGCGGGAGTTCAAAATCAACAGTGTGAGTCCCAAAAGAATAGCTCAGGTGTGTGTTCATTTTGCTACTCTACTACCAGTGAGTTTGGAACCCAGAAGCATTAGTGAGGGGTTTTGTAACGTAATGAGGAGATCCTATTTCAGTGTTTCAATACTGCATTGTTTCTAGCTTTTGTATATATAATTTTCGACATCTATCTCTTTTTTCATATTCTAGGGGGATGAATTGAACTACACTGTTCCCGCTGAACGTCTTCCGGTGACACATTTCATGGCAAAGTCCTTGTATGAGATGGCCACAGGTATTAGCTTGCTTGTTCTGAAAGGTCATTAGCTTGTTTGTTACAGCTTACTTGTAGAGGGGCAACTCAGTTGGTAGGTTGTTCAGTCAGTCGGACTCTGCATGTAAAACACCACACCAGTGCATTTTTGATGCTGTGTATCCTAGTACCTCCTTTCTTGTCTGTCCAAAAAGGAAAGCTTGACGTACCAGAGAGCTGGTTTATGGGCTTGCAGTTTGAGAAGGAGGAAGAGTGCCCAGCAGTTCCACCCATTGCAAGTGAGTACTTTTTAGCAGGCTAACTAGTTGAACTGAACAGTGTGCAATCTTGTGGTATTTTCCGTCTTTGTCCTTTCCAATCTCATGCCAGGATCTGAAATTAATGTGTTTTTGTGAAATAGGCACCCAAGAACAAGATGAAATAGCGACTCCCCTAACACCACAAGATGGCTCTGGAGAACACACACACACACATCTCAAACTGACTTGGCAGCTGACCGTGACCATCTCAAAGGTCGTCTCAAAGCCATGTTTGATGACCTCATGGACAAGCTTGACAAAAATGAGACATTCCGAGCCCCAGTTGCCTCCCTTGTGTCATCATATCAAAAACTTCACACTGACAGTGGCCTCATCTCAGCCTTGTCATCATTTGGAAAAAATAGGAGTGCTGCTGCTCACAAAATCAAGATGCACCCAACAAGGAAAGGTCTGCTGCAAATGAGCACACATATAGACGTGCAGTCTACAGCTGTTGCTCGGCGCAAGACTCCGCTGGGGGGGCAGACAGGCGCTCATCACAGGTCGACCTCCAAAAAGAGCCCGGAGGGAACACAACTACGGCAAGGTTAAAGAGGGGAGTGGTGCACTGCCAAGACGACCGGCACCACACTCCCTTGCCCAGTGTGTCTCTGCTGGTGTGTCCCTAGGTGGCCAACACAGCAAAAAATAACACACATACACACATTCTCTCTGTCTCTGTCTCTCTTTCTCTCTCTCTCCATGTTTCTCACACAAACACCCTCGTTGTAGTGACCCGTCTGTGGCCCTGTGCGTCCTGTGTTATCCTCCAGGGTTAATGAAAGATAGAAGATGGGAAGAATCAGCACATTAGCATGACACACTGGCTCTTAACCACCGCCTTTTTGTGTGGCTATAAGTTACTGTACACACACACACACACACACACACACACACACACACACACACACACACACACACACACACACACACACACACACACACACACACACACACACACCTCTGCCTGACACACTGGCTCTTAACCATCACATTTCTGTGTGGCTAAAGTTACTGTATGTTAGCACCGCAGTTAAGTTAGTTTTAAGTTGGATAATTGACAGAGATTAGCTCCTTCTCAATACATTAAAAATATATAAAAAATTCACATGAAACATTAAATGTGTTTAAATGCAATAAAAACAGATGTGTGTCATAGAGGAGGCTTAGATATTCTGTCCTGTGTTGATTCTGAGCCAACAGGTCACATGACCTGGGAGTTATTGAGCTCTAAAGCTCATATTTACAGTATAAAATATATAAAAAATCCATATAAAATATTAAATGTGTTTAAATGCAATAAAAACAGATGTGTGAAACTTAGATCTTCTGTCCTGTGTTGATTTTGAGCCAACAGGTCACATGACTTGGGAGTTATTGAGCTTTAAAGCTCATATTTACAGTATAAAATATATTAAAAAAATTCATATAAAATAGTAAATGTGTTTAAATGCAATAAACCATATAGAAACGGTCAATCAATCGATCAAAATCCGCATCAAAAGCCGGCTATATGACTTGATTTACTTCTGTTGTCAAGACGACCGAAAGACCGAAACAGACGATGACGTTTCACGGCCAAATCAAACAACCAATCGGAGAAGAGCTCATCTAGCCAATCAGAGGCGAAAAGGGCGGGACCTTCATGGACCTTCCCCTACCATCCTGGGAAAAAAAATATGGATGTTTTCTCAGACGGAGTTAAACAGAAAAAGAACATTGACTGAGATGGTAGTTTTGTAATTTCCCGGTCACAGTGAATGCAACAAAGGCACGACGCCACGACCAATCAGAGAGAAGTGTTGTGGAAGCGGAGAATCCTCCGCCGTGTTTTATTGGCTAACAGCCAGGTAACCAAGGTAACTGTCTGAACTCTAGCGTTCCGAGCGGTCCCAAATCATCAGAAAGATTGAAAAATGGACGACATCAGGCGTTTTTTTTTTTACATGGAAAAGGGGAGACCTTTCTGCAGTCGTGGTGGCTCGCGGCAGGGCGGACTGGCCAGTCCCTCCAGGAATTCGCGATGTTGCGATCGCAACAATTAACGCAAATTCAGCCAATCCCCGCAAATTTTTGCTATCTTGCAATTTTGTACAATCACCGCAACTTTTCCGCAAATTGGACCAATTGTCGGTGCTTTCCGCAGAGAGTGCGAGTCTGGACAGAGCGCTGGTTGAAAGTGAGTCCACGGAGGAACGGTGTGGCTGGGCAGACGGCAAGAAACTTGATACAACGTGCACAAAGTGATAAGTAAAGGAACACAAGCTGAGTTGAACTTGTTGAGTGTGTGAGTTGTCCTGGTTGACCACCCGAGGCTGTGTCAACCCCGCAGCACTCGCCGAGGGGGAATCCAGTGAGTGCGCCACTGCAGGGCCGGAGCGGAGCAGCCGGCGGCCAGGTGCCCCTTCCCCCATCCTAAGGCCCTGGCCCTGGACTTGAGTAGCCACCCTCCCCTTTTTATTCAAAGACTGGACTGTTTTAATGGCATTTTAAAACAGTTCTTTTACCACGATTTTTAAACAGACATTTTAATTAAAAGTAAAACAACTTTCAACTCTATGTAATTTTCCTGTGCCTTTCTTAACAAGTGGAAAATTGCTGGTATAACAGACCTCACATTATTTTGTGACATTTCAAAATTTTCAATTTTCCTTTGATTTTAAATTTTTCAGAACAAAACTGCAACTTTTTTTTGCAACTTTCGATGTCTCCCGCAATTTAACCGCAACAAAAGCGCTTAAAACATCTTAACATGCACCGCAATTTTTTCAAAATGTGGCCGCAAAATCAGGCATTTTAGGCCGCAACAATCACAAAAAAAGCCCGCGAAATCCTGGAGGGACTGACTGGCCACCGAGAGTTTTCCCGGTGGGTCAGTGGACCGGCCCGGTACGACGTGGTGCTGCAAGTGACGTGCTGACGTCAGTGTGTTTACATTTTCAACGTCTATGAGCGCGAGGAGTGCCTACCGTAATTAATTTATTCTCGGTCAGAATCCGCCCCAGTCCCAGCCAGGCCAGACCGAGTTACGAACCAGCGTGTCCGTTCACTTTATGAGCCCAAAAGAACAGCCAGGCAGCCCAGTCCAGAGAGCAGAGGAACAGAGAGAGACAGCATAGCAACAGGGGTTTGTGTGTGTGTGTGTGTGTGTGTGTGTGTGAGTGCGTGCGTGCCTGCGCGCGCGTGCGTGTGTGTGCGTGCGTGCTACCTGCTGTAAAATGTAGGCTTGTGTATATTCTATACACATAGTTGGCTGAAAATCTTAGGACATGTTTAAAGGGCCCATATTATGCAAAATCCACTTTCTACAGGTTTTGTAGTGGTCCTATGTGTTCCCGTGGCCTTTCTATGACGCCTGGAGGTGAAAAAAGTCTGTTCACTCCCTTCATTGATTTCTACACTTTTTTGAGATCGTGTCTCCAAACGGGCGAATTGGAAGTGCTGGCAGACTTGACGTCAGGATGCGCTGAACTCAAGTGACTCCACCTCCCGGTACTTCCTTATACTCCCCCTGGGCCAGTCTGGAAAAACGTGAGCTCCGCCTGCTGACACTTTTCCGGTACAGAGACCCCCCCCCACAATCCACACACACGCTCTCTCTCTCTCCCCCCGTCCGTCATTTGACATGAAGCGGTATACGGGAGGAGCGGTCGGTACTGCGGCCGTCAGATGATCCTTTTGAATCATTGACTGAAAAACAGCCGCCTGTCATTAAAAATGAAATCGCGGATCAGAGAATATCGAAATGATACCGCTTCTCATCAGCGCAGCGGTCCTCATCACGGAATGAGAGACATCTGAAGGAGGAAGTCTCCTCTCCCGGCGCAAAACCACCTCAATATTCTCATACAACAGTGCACAGTTTGTGCTGCGCTCCTCAGTTTCACTTGTTTTTTTTCTTTCTGATGGTAGTAGGAGTCTCTCCATGTTTCTCCTTCTGCCACAGTAAAAAAAAAAGAAAAAAAAGAAGGAACATTTTCATTTTTTCAGACAAGATGCCAGTCTCATAATTTTTTTTTTTTTTTCGGAAATCAATGCCCGACCCCTGTCCCAATGTCAACATTAGCACATGTACCTGTAGTGAAAACCACACCCTCTCCCCATGACAGGTGTGGAGTGGACGTGGTTTACACATCTTATTTGCATTTCAAGGTGCAGACACAGAAATGGCTCGTTCTCAGGAGAGCTCTTGAGAGCCACTTTTAGATACTGAGATCTAGAGCTGCAGATTGATTTGGGGACAATACACTAGGAATACTATATGGTTGGACAACTTAGAACCATGTGAAATAGTTGAAAAACAGCATAATATGGGACCTTTAAAGCTCAACCATGTTGGAACCTCCTTTCATATTTAATATCTGATAGAGATGAGAATAGGGCAGAAGTTGTGGAAGAAGAGGAAACAGCCTTTGAAAGGCTGGTTGAAGCCAAAAGATTTAAAGGAGCATTATCGCAAATACAGTAGTAATAGCATAAAATAAGATGAAATATGCAAAAGAGGGGGGGGGGGGCATTTGGGCATTTAAATAAGCAGTAAGCAGTTAAAAGGCAGAGTGTAGATTGTGCAAGGTGAAAATCTCATATGGAGCAGGCTCCACAAACAACCTGCACAGGCACATCTGTATGCAGGATGTACAGCATTGACAATTTTGATTGATTATTTTGATTTTGATTTTTTTTTTTTTGACATGAGAAGTTTTCATCCATAAGTGCAAAAGAAACGTTAGTCTGGAGCCCTGGACTTTGTTTTTTATAGGCCTACTTTATAATTTATTTTTGTAACACTCTATTCAAGGTTGAGTGTGTTCAGTAAATAAAGGCATAAATGAAAATATTTGATATGTTTTTTTTTTTTTTCATTAGTAATTAATTTTACACATAGTTTTGCATTATTTTGGTGATAAGCAACATAAAATCTGAGGAGCCACTTGGGAGCCGAAAGAGCCGGCTCTTTTTAGTGAGCCGAGCTGAAAGAACTGGCTCTCCAAAAAGAGCCGGAATTCCCATCACTACTTTCTTCAGCTGTCCTCTCAGCGTTATTAAGGAGGAGGAAGTTGCAGTTGCTGTTGTTGTCGTTGTTGTGGTTGTGCGCGACGTAGAGCTGCCTCTTCCACTAGCGAGTTTTCTTTTTCCCGCGATTGCACGTTCATTCAGCCTGGTGAGGGGGGAGGAGGGAGGAGGAGGGGGAGGACTAAAGGAGGCTGCTCTCTCTCTCTGACAGCTGCCCACTTGTTTATATCTGATAAGCTCCGCCTGGCTCCATCTAGTGGCCGAATTAAGGATTTGGATTTGCGATAATACTCCTTTAACAAATGGGTTTTGTTTTTGCTCTCCAGCCACAACTCCACTAGACCAGTTCTGAGTGCAGTTTAATACACTCCAGCCATTATAGGAACCTCAGTCAATACTAAATCTGTTTGTTTTTATCTGAAGCAGTGTTGTCTTTTGCCTTTATTTTCTCCTCAGAGTACACCAGAATGCCTCATTTATATGTTTAAAAAAAAAATTCTGTGCTTTAGATAGACGGCAAACCGAGGGGGGGGAGGGTCTTGAAAATTCATTGAAAGGTCATGGAAAAGTAATTGAAAAGTTATGGAAAACCATTGCTAAAAAAGTGTATGAACCCTGAGACTTGCAGAAAGAGCATCAAGCTAGAGCTGGTGGGAGCTCACATAGGCAAAACTGTTTGTTCAAGTGTTCTCAGTGATCTTGCAGCTCTTCCAACTGATGACCGTGCCCCAAACTCTGAGTCAGACTTGTCTAGTGTCGAGAGTGACGATGAAGTAGTTTTAGAGGTTGACGACAGTGATGCTGCTGATAGTGATACCAGTGAAGTTGGAGAGGAGCCAGATGTATCAAGATTTGGTAGACTGAGGCAGAAGGTGGTGAACCCAGATTATATCTTCTTCTAAGTTTTGTTCATTATGTGCCTGCTTTGTTTGAAAACACCTGTCTGTATTGTATATATTTGCACAGCCTCTTAATAAAACAGTAGACAGTGCTTTACTACACTACTGTTTCCCAATAGTTATTTGAGTTGAACACTTGCTGTGTATGTTTGTAGGCAATTTTTGCTAGATTTTTAGGAGATAGGAGCAGACCATATTTATGCCATACAAATAAATTCTCATACTGTGAGACTTGTGACAGAGTGATGGGGGCTCTCACAAGTTGTCACAACTGGCTTTAATTGATTTTTTTTGTGCAAAAAGGAATTACTGTCACAAACAGTTAAAGAGCATATTGCAGGTTCTACTTTTTTACAAAATAAATATGTAATCTTGTGTGAAAAATACCACGTGAAACGTTGAGTGAGGATTTAAAATATTTTTCAAGACACAAAGGCACAAATTTAACCTACAAAGTGACGGTTTTGAGCACAGTGCCTAAAAACTGTCTTTTTTTCAACATCGCGTCATATTACATCACGTGAGGGAGTCGTATGCTAGCCGCTGCCATAGATTAGTGTGGGAGCAAATGGCTGTCTGTCAGAGTGGTCGTGTTATCGTGAGTCAGTGTGTTTACAGCAGGTTTGGATTGCGTTGATTTATCATGGACATGGTAAATTATTGAGTTTGTGGTGGTTTCGCAAGCTCCAGCCTGTCAGGACACCGAGTCCACCGGTTTCCTAACAGAAAAAAACGGTGCTATCTTCCGTGCCTGCTTGCGTGTTGTACAGCTGAAGAGACGGGGCTTCACCTCTGCGTCAGCTACGGAAAACACGAGTCTGTCGCTCACTTTACCAGAGGATTATCACTCCAGCGATCTGATGGAGTTCAACGTGGGATTCCCAAGCAAGAGCTGTGTGCACCCCCCACCACCAACCCCCCCGTGCGGTGCCTTCGGTGCCGACAGCCTCATCCGGACCGCTGTCTGTCAGCAGCAGCAGCAGCAGCAGCAGCTGGTGCTGCCGCCCCCGGCAGGAGACACACGGATCAGCAGAGACTCAGCTGGACATAAACGTCAACAGCCACTTGTAAGTCTTCTTTTATTTGCTAACTACCCGTTTACTGAACGTAGTGATTTAATTCATGAGAAGCAACGTGATATGTATAGGTTGTTGTAGAGCAGCGCAGCTAACGTTAGCTTGCTAATAAGCGAGCAATGCTAACTGATGCTAGCTAGCGTTAGCAAAAATTTTTGCTCAACCAATCTTATGAAAAGGCACTCGGTTTGCCAATATAATAATAAGTGTCAAGTTTAGTTACAGCCCAGTGACCCTGTTTGCACAGTTAAGGCATTCCTAATGTATTTAAATGTGCTATATTTTGAAGGATTTGGGAGACATTGGCAAATGAGGCATGGGAGATGACAGTCAGTGGTGCAGCAACAGGCTTTCCCTGGCTCCTCAATGCCCCACTGCAGCTCACAGTCCAGCCTCAGACCTTCTCATCGAAGCAGGTAGTATAACATCACACATAGATAATTAATTATGCTACGTATGTATACTGTTGCATAAAGGCGGTACTACTCCAACACTATCTGACCTCCAGTTTTAATACATTCTGTGACAGAGCTGTTTGCAGGTTGGACAGGGTAAAGTAAACCAACCATTTACCTATTATCCTAGCTTTCCAGGCACAGCCCAATATGTGTAATGGTGCAAATTAATAGGTCATTTTCTTTTTTCAGGGCTGCAGTGCCAAAGCCAGCTGATGTCTGTTTACTAACTGGCCGGCCTGTTCTGGGGAAACTGAAGGAAACATTGAGACGCAGGAGGGAACTTGTGCAAAAATAAAGCAGGTAAGAGTCTTCTTGTGATTTCTGATAAAAAAAAAAGTATCATAACTTGTATTTTAGTTTGTATGTCTTGTGTTATTAATGTACTGTAATTTTCTGCCTTTCACATATGTCTCTCAGGCCCGTCAGCGTTTTTGGCTCCTCGTGGGTTCTCTGAGAGTGGAATACTCCAGGGGTCCGTTTCACAAAGCAGCTTTAGTGAAAACTCTGAGTCTGTTAACCGTGAAATGAGGCAAATTCTGGGTTTTCCTTTCAGAAAGGGAGGAAAGAGGAGTAACTCCAGCCCGTTTCACAACGAGAGGTAACTGAAGCTTGGAGTCAGTTACTATGGCAACACACTCCGTGAACCTAACCTGGTCGGGAGCAGGTTTTCTCCAACTTACCCTGAGTTTCTCCTTTTTATCTGAAGCTGCAGACTGAAAGCAGCGGCTGACAGGACGTGTAAACTCCTCAACTGGATGTTTTATTCTCCATGAGGATTTGTTTGATCGTTCCTGTTGTTTTGCACCGTCAGTTTATCTGAACAACACTCACATGAAATGACACGGACACGCACGCAGTTCAGAGAAAATTGCACTTCTCTCTTATTTTTTTTCGTAGTAGGTCGATCCATTTATGGATTATTTCCAGGTGATTGATGACGACATGCACATCCCCGTCACGTTATAATGGAGACAAACTTGAACATATCAAACACACATTTGGAGTTGCACCTGCTCAAACCATAGACTGTATATAAAAGAGGCTCAAACACACAATGTTGAATAACTCTCGAGATTTCTTTTTTTAGATTAATACTCACGTATTGTCCTGGAGCTCACGTCCATTTGCTGCTGCTGCAGAATCTTTTTTTTTTTTGGGGGGGGGGGGGGGGCTACGTGATTCTGCGTCAGCATTCATACGTCACTCCACCGTGAGAAGTGGGAGGGGCTGGGCTTTTTTTTTGCTGGTTGCCATGGTGAATTATGTTATCTTTGTTCCATTGATGAGGGCTTTTCATCTCCCTGTACCTCAGGGTCAAGTTTCCTATCTCAGAGTAGATCAACTCAGAGTTCAGGATTAGACTCAGAGTTTGTTGAACCTGCTTTGTGAAACGGACCCAGGTCACCACAGATTCTACGAGAGTGCAACACTGTCCTGTCCTGTCCTGTCCTCCTCTGCTGCTGCTCCCCTTTCCACATCCATCCAGAAGATCAACAAGGAGGAAGCTGTTGGTGTCTTCACTGCACAGCATTCATGATTTAATACAGGACGTTGATACCTCCACAGAGGCTTTTCATACTCATAACACTATACGTAGGCTATATATTTTTTAATGGGTCAGATGGTATATTTTTCTTTTTGATTATTAATAACATTTGGCACATCTGCATAATAGTTGCAGTGTTTGGTAAGTTAACACTTAACATGTGTTGTACAGGATGTGCTTAATTGTGTTAACTTTAATTCAAGAACATAATTTATGAAGGACATGTTTGTTAGCAGTCTTAGGCTGCTGCTGCTGCATGCAGGTTTAACCGTCAAATGCAGATCTGACTGTTGGTACCCTTGTGTTAAAGAAAGAAAACCCTATATGGGCTCGGCCCAGTGGACAATCTGTCTGCTGTATGCAGTGTAATGGTATTCCTTTATTTTTAGTTTTCTCTTGCACTAATACTATGTTTAAGATATTTATGCTGTTGCAAAATGTTGTTGTGCTAAATGTCAATAAAAGTCTTAAGTCTGTGACCTAAATATATAATTGTGTGTGTGGTGTGTTATTCCTAATATTTTGTTCACTTTAGGGACACTAGTCAATATAATTTATATTGACTAGTGTCCCTAATATTTTGCACCTGGCCTATGATTACAGAGTGAACAAAACATTAGGAATAACTTAAATTATACTGCACCTATACACCACTATCACGATATCAGTAACATACAGTAGTTTTTTTTTTTAAGTCATAAAATAGAACTCAGAGTAATAAACTGTCTGCCTCAAACGTACTCCTGTCTGCTGGTCTGGATAGGTCCATGCTCCTGTCTGCAGTGCATGTAAGTAATAGGTGTATTTAGGACAGTGTTTATCTCACCCTTCTCTCTCTCTCACGGACGGTGACGGTAAAGTGCTCCCGTAGTGTGCACGGATATTAACGAGTATGAGACATGACGTACAGTGCTGTAAACAAGCTCTTTAGTTTCTGTCATTGGTAAGTAGTACTCTGACCTGTATCAGATAATAAATACTAGTTTTTAAAACTATTTTATGATACATGATAGTACTAATCTTCTGTACAATGTTGTGATGTGAGCGCAGTATTTATATCCGTAGCTAATGCGTATTGCTAAGCCACCGGTCTCTGACCAACTCTCCACTGACTGTCCTGACACCACAGCTCAATTTCTCTCTCCTCTGGCCATTAATTCTCCCCCAGGTCTCTCTCTGCTCTCTAATGTGCACAATGGACTCGTAGTTATACGGTTGTGGTCCGTCATATTTGTAATTATACACATTTAAAGTTTCCTCGGGGTCAGAACCAGCACCAGAATCCTGTTTTTCTATTGTTCAAATCGACCGGTCTCCCTCCGCCTACGTCACTTCCAGTCAAGCGTTTTTCGATGCGGAAGTACATTTTTCTCACAAAAACGGCTCCAAAAGCCTAAATAGTGTATTTAAAAATATAATTTTGATAAAAACTTGTTCCTACATTATTTTTCGAAGCATTGGTTTAAAGGGGGGTTTAACCTGCAATATGCTCTTTAAAACAATAAACATTGCATTTGGGCATTACATTACATTACATTCATCTTCTTTATATTTTTATACTATATGTTGTAATGTCCCAGCTTGGGATAAATAAAGTACATCTATTTCATTTCCTTTTTGCCATATTTCCTCAACTTAAAATATTGCATGAATGTGAATAAGCATAGCATGTATTGTATCATTGTTATGTAAACACTGCATAAACATGCAGCAACGAAACACTGACAAGACATGAGAAACACAATAACACATTAACACTCTCAAACTAAACTTGGCTTTTAAAGTGTTTTCATTAACCCCTCCACTTCCTCTGCAAAGCAGCCTACAGAGAGCAGGTGGACTAACTCTGGGCTGCTCTCTGCATGTTGAAAGACCTCCATGTCCAGCTCTGCCATATTCAGTTGTGGAAGGCCTGTAGCAGCAGGAGCATGCAGGTTGTGGTGAGTCTGGCCCCCAAAGCTGCGGAAAAGCTGTGCAGCTCTTTCATAGAAAGCACAGTCTTCCGACTCACATTCTCCTCTACATGCCACGTGGTAATTTAGATGAGCAGCGCGATAACCTTGCTTCCCTGGCCCGCTGAGGTTGGTCAGGATCTGATCATGGGCTTCTGCAGTGATCTGCAGCCTTTTCAGCAAGGTGTAGAGGTGAGTGCCTTGCTGGTAATTCAGTGCAGCCACAGCGCCAACATACACTTGCTGAACACCAGCGTCAGACACTCCTCCAGAGGGGGAAGGATAACAGACCACACTACCACTATTACTATAATAACTCCCTTTAAACTTAATCTATTAATATTAACATTACTCGGGCCCCTGCTGGGCCAAGCATGGGGGATCTTGGCCTGTCGTCTCCTTGCCCCTCCCGGCCTCCCCTCGCCTCTCTGCCCCGGACCATTCCCGGGTGGCTCATCAGCTTTTTTAATGCACATCACACTAGCTTAGGTAAAGGAAAGGGGACACTTCATAACACCCCCTTTCCCTGGTTTTAATGCACAACATACACATTTCTTAAAATAATTAATTAATTAAAAGGAAAAAAATAATAATAATAATAATAGAATATGAAATTGCAGACAGTTAGATATAGGGTAAGGTGTTGGGCCGCACGCAGTCCGGGGCACACGGGGTGGGGGTGGGGGGTTCTTGAGGTGTTGGGGGGGCGGCGGGCCGGTCCCCTGCGGGTCAGCAGGGACCCGAGGTGTACTATAAATTCTATACAATAAATTCTGGGATCCCCCTCCTCATCCATCCACTCTCCATACTGTTGTGATCCCGTTGCGTTTTTGTTTTGTTTTTTTCCTGTTTCTCTCCCCATTTATTTATTTGTATTTATTTGTTATTGTTATTTGTATTTATTTGTTTATTTTTCTACCTACCAACCTTTTCATCTCTGTCTCTTCTCATAATAGTGTTTTTGGCATATTTCGCAATTTTGTCTACCCATTTCTATGTTTATTTATTCATTTATTTTCTGTCTTTATTCAAGGCCACTAGTCATACCCCCCCCCCCCCCCACACACACACACACACACACACACACACAAAACCACAAACTGTAGTTGTTGTTATTTGCTGTTGTTTACACCTTGTTTTGTTTGTTGTCTGTCCTGTATTGTCCTGTATTGTAAAATAAAAAATAAAAAAAATAAAGACACTCCTCCAAAAACAGCCTCAATCAATATAGCTTCCTGCCTCTCCCTCCGCAGGGCCTTCCTTTTCTCATTCTTTCTCTTGGCCTCCTTTTTCATACGCTTGGCTCTAGAGAGGTGGTTTTCCTCAGACGGGAAGAAGGTCTTCAGCCTCTGTAGAGCAGCCTCCAACCGTCCCCGGTCACTCTCAGCACAAGAGATAAGGCTTGTAATTTCCCCCAACGCTTTGCTGTTGTACTGATGTTTACTTCCTTGCCCTGTTTTGAGCCTTAGCCCATCACTCCGGAAAAGGCTGTTGTCATCCTCTTGAACCATCTGCCTCTCTTTGTTTAGTGCTGCCAATATTATGTTAAGTTTTTCTAAATTGGTCTCGCAAGTGACCAAGTCATGCTTAGACTTTATAGAAAACTGTGCTTTGAGGAAGCGGCCCCCGGCGGCAGGATTGTCTCCTCTGATGAAGGAGAGTTTGCTCTCATGTTTCTCTATCTTCTCCTTTATCTCAAAGGCCCCGATTGCGTTCCATTATAAAATCTGTCTTGAAGCGCTTGTCATCAGGGACAGGGTAGGACGCTTCATAGAAGGCAGGCAGGATCTCGTTATTGAAGCAGCTCTTTGCTGCCTTGGGGTAGGGTAACCATCCCAAGGCGAGCTTCCTCTTTTCAGAGAGCTGTGAAAAGAACAGACCAAACTATTGAAATTAAAATTAAAAATAAAAAGCCATTTAAACCACACAAACCATACACTTTCTTAATGAATGTGTCCCCCACAGGTGATCAAACATGCAAAAGGCAGATGTCACACCTTGTCCTAGCTCATGGACTCATGTTCTTTTAATGCATTTCCAATATTGAAACACAAAATGTTCAATGTATCCATGTTCAACATGTTCAGACCTTTTAAAAAAAATGTTTTTGTTGGATTATGGAGGGGGTGCGCGGTAAGCCCCCTAGCTCATGGCCTAAGCCAGTGGTTCCCAACCTTTTTTGGCTTGTGACCCCATTTTGACATCACAAATTTCTGGCGACCCCCAATGATGTGCAGTCATTCCCCTGTGGAGGCAGGTCATAGTACTCGCACTCAAGGCATTTCAGGCACCGACCCCTCTGCACGCCACATTTATCCTTCATGTTTATCCTTCGGCACGTATGTGATGATTTGAATTTACCGGTATGCAATATTGTACTTTATTAAACAGCTCTATTGAATGCTGCTCTCTGATTGGTCCATCACTGCGTTCTGCAGTCCCAGACCGTCGTCAAGTGTAACAAACCGTTGCTAGGGACGGCGCTCTGATCAGCGCAGCACAGAAAAAAGAAACTACGCAGGATATTTACCTCTCTACCATCAAACAGCTTGGGACTAATAGTGATGTTAGATGACTTCTAACTTGTTACAGGGAGAGTGGAGGCTCCTTCCACATCGTGGCTGGAAACCAAACCTGCGATCAGAGCCTCTGACCCGGTGTCACAGCATAGACTGTAAGTGTCACAGCTCTCCTCTCGCCTCGGTGGCAGTAAAGTAATCTCTTGTTTATGACAGTACGACTACACACAATACACACACCATAACACGTGTATGGTCCATCGATCCACTGATTGATTGGGGGGGGGGGGTCATGTATCTTTTGATAAGGCTTGATGCAGGGTCATGTTAAAATTTACTGACTCCGACAGGGGGGTCATGTAAAAAAAAAAAAAAAAGTCTTGTGAATCCCTCCGGTGGCACTGATGATAGTCCCTTACACTTGCTCTACACATCTTGCTTCTACCTCAGCATTGCTTGTGCCTTGCTGAATGACAGGAGTTCACATAGCTGTAGCTCGCATGCCTGTCTGCTGCTTCACAGCTTCTGCCAGCCCCTTTTCTACATTTTTCTATTTTCATGCGGAACAAAATTTGTAGCATTGGTTTATTCAGTCTTGCAAAGCGCGCAGTACCTACAATAAAAACAACAACGTGAGGGGGAAAGCGAGAGGGACAGGAGAAATGGTTACACCCCGCCTTTCCGAAGCCCCGCCTTTCCGACAATAGACTCCACCCCCCCCCCCCCGGATCATGTGCATAATTAACTGCAGAACAAGCAAATACTTCATATTAATGACATATAGACCCTTTCAGAGAGTATAAACAAAGACAGGTGTGGCTCATTAGAAAACGCTCTGGTACACTAAATGGAATGGAGCCTTAATTAGTATCCTTGGTAACACCTGTCTTTGTTTATACTCTCTGAAAGGGTCTATAATGTTCATTATGCTTCTAGCCTGTCTAGCCTCTACCTGGTCTTTTTACTAAACCTAACCAACTCCTTTCTTCATTGCCTAAGCCAGGGGTGTCCAAACTACGGCCCGCGGGCCAAATGCGGCCCGCGTTCAAATTCCAACCGGCCCGCAGCCTCTGTCATAAAATCAATAATATGCGGCCCGCCAGCACGTACAATTTTTTCTGGGCGCGTTTGTTCCATAGCGGAATGAAATGAAGGGAGTGAAGCCTCTTGTCAGTCATCCAGGATCTTTGTCTCTGTGGGGGGAGGCGGGGCCGCTACCACACAGTGGGTCTCATTCATGAAACGTGAGCAGCGCGGATTTTTGTGTAAACCCTGAGCAGCGCAAATTTACGTGGATTTCCACATTCATCAATCTTTTAGTAGTGCTGATTTTTTCGTAGCTACTCACAAAATCTACACCTGCTCCGGACTGTGTGTAGCGCTTGTGTAAATGTAGGAATGCAAATAAATACTGCTTGTCACTGTTGAAATTACAATTTTAATCCGTATTACTCTCAATCATGTTCAAAATACGCCGACACCTTTGAAACACGTAATTTAAACATGACAAACAATTAGAAATATTTGGAGAGAGAGACGTTTTAGGGATCGGACACGCACAAACACGTCAAGGCTCCATCTAATGATGATAATAATCTGATATAAAATCGGAAAAACCTTTTTTGTGTTGCTACACGCTTGGTGGGCGCACACTTCACCCTGCGCAGCAGCGCAGTCGGCACCGGTTTGGATGGAGCTGTGACAGACGGCTGGTGCTTCTGTAACAATATAACCTGCCTATATAACTTCATGTGTTGATACAACCATGCTCCTATACAGCTGAGGCTGAGAAGAGCCTCCTCCTCCCGTCGCTGCTGTAGCTCTGTAGTTGTGTGTATTTTTATTTTATTTTTTTTCATGTTTCATATCGAACTATTCTGGCTTTACTTCTTAAACGGTTCTTTAATCAACCAAGGATAGGCCTACTTAATTCACTAAATCTGTTCCTTCCCTCCAGCCTTTGACCTGTCCCAGTCACACCACTACTAACAGAAGAGAATTAAATATTTTTTCTGGACTCCACTTCACCCAAAATGACTTCGATCCGTGATCTCTCTTTTTTTCTCTCTCTCCCTCTTTCCTCATTTGCGTCATGGCGGCAGGTGAGCAGGATGCACCTACCTCCTTATATGGTGGTCAGGATCTCCTTATATGGCTATTCATGTATGGAGATCTATGCTAATTGCTGATCACCGGGGGCGTGTTGTTAGTTTACGATGGGTTGGCATTCATGAAGTTACACACGTGTTTACGATCAAATCTGAGTTTCCCGCACCGTTCATGAATCCGGAGTAGAGTTTTAGTAGAGTGAGCTTTTATGTGCAAATCTACACACAGATTTACTCACGTTTCATGAATGAGACCCACACAGTGCAGCATGTGAGTCTGTGAGGAGCAGCGCAAGGTAATGTCAGTGTTGCCAACTTCTCCCTAAATCTGGCGACTTTCCAAACCCTCTCATCGACTTTCTTTTTGACAAAAGCCACTAGCGACAAATCTAGCGACTTTTCCGGTGCTGTTACTGTTACAAATAAAAAACGTTTCTGGTTTGGAGACTCGGACGTGAAGGCACGTCATCACTGCTGTTTCCAACGAGCAGCGGTGCTGCCGTGAGGTCAGTCTCACAGTGTCACGGAGCTGTCCCCGCTACAGAGACCCACTCCACGCCGCTGACACCCCCACCACACCCGTCTTAGAGCGACATACACAGCCTCAGTCACTACTCACCTCATCTACTGTGTTGACACGGTCAATATCTATTCAAGTGCAGTTTTGTTTAGACTTGATAAGCCATTTTATTTATTGTTTTGGTTGTGTGTGGTTTTATATTTGAGTGCATCTTTTCTTAACAGAGACAGGGTCTATTCTTGTTTTTGGTTGTGATTTTTATTCAAGTGCAATTTTAGATTTTTGAAAATATAATATAATATAAAATATAATGTTTCAAATTAACCTAGATATGTTTAAGCTTCCTTTTTTTTCCAGACATTTATGTCATTTTATGTGGTCTTCTAATATGAAAAGCAGAGTGATTTTGGTAAAAATCAAAATTAGATTTATTTATGTGAAGAAATGAAAAGAATGGCATTTGCAATGAAAAAAAAAGTATTAAATAGTTAATTTGCATTTAATGTTAATGGTTCAAAGGATGTCAGGCTGAATGGTCGGCCCCCACACATTTTTACCTCACCAAATCTGGCCCTCTTTGCAAAAAGTTTGGACACCCCTGGCCTAAGCCCAACCAAAGCATCTCCCTCAGTCAGCTCAGCACGAGCGGCCGCGCTGGAGCGGAGCAGGGGGGGAGAAAAAAAGTGTATTTCTATTACTGTGTGGGAGATCTCCAACAACGGAGTCGGGGAGAAAGCAAGTGGGACAGATCTGCCCAGTCTCTGAGCAGCACGTTTCACAGACAGGCCGCAACACAGAGTGTAAACAACGTCACACGGTTCAGCACCTTGGACTGCGGGGGAGCGTGTCAGATCAGCGGTGTTTCGAAGTGGGGGTGTTTCGGAACAGCGGGGTGTCGGAGTGGAGATGTGTCGGAATGGAGAGCTGTCCCCAGGAGAAATGTCGAAGCAGGCTAACTTAAAAAACTATTTTCTGAAACAGAACGTTTGTTCAATGGAGACGGATGATGAGGCTGCAATCACGGAGGCTTGGACTTCCGAAAAGGCTGTGAAGTTCTGATCCGGGATTTTGAAGACATCTACCCTGAGTGGACTAAACTGGCAAAAATAGCTTGCGTCATCCCTGTCTCCAGTGTTCCTGCAGAGCGAGGCTTCTCTGTCGTCTGGGGGAGAGCAAGATGACGCGGCTGATGAGAATCTCCAGCTGTGCGGAGACCTTGAACACATTTGATTTTCAAGCAGCTGCAGAACATTTTACACGCGCGAAAATGCGCAAGATGTGAAAAAGACAGAGAGAGAGAAGTTAAGGGATTTTTTTCCCCAGTAGCTGAGAATTGTTTTTTTTTTTGGTTTTTTACAAAGCAGCGGACTTTTAATTATTTCAGCAGCACGCCGCGTTAAAAAAAAAGAAAAAGAAGAGCCAGTCCAGATAGCCTAATGTTTTATGTTTGCAAATAGTTTTATCTGGACTTCAGTTTCTTTGTGTTCTTTATGCGCAGGCTTATTTATTTAGCCTATTGTATTGTCGGCACTCAGCCTTTCAATAAAATGAATTCCAAATTGTCATGCTTTGTTATCATTATTTTATATACAGGCTATATAATGCATTATCATTTATCACTTTAAGATCAATAAATTCTGATAATAATTGACCGGAATTTCAAACATTTGTCCGGCAAATTTTGTCTAGCGGAAATGCTGCTTTTGACACGTGACCTTCTTAAAGTCTAAAATGTAATATCTACTTTTTTTCTTTAAACAGAAAAATCGATTTGGGAATAAATCAGTTATGTTGCCTGAATGTTTTCTCCTCTTTCTGTGGGACAAGTTCTTGTAGTACTGATATCTGACCACTAGATGGGGACATGATATTAGTTTGCAGCTCAGCTCCTCCAGCAAAGGAGATGTGATCAACACGGCCATCAAGTTCTAATATTGCATATTATAGTAAATAATAATAATAATAAGAGATCAAATATATGATGGTTTGAATATCAATGCAGAACATACAAAGAAAAGACCTCTATCATCTTCAAGAATTTATTGAAACAGATTGACAACAGATATCCCAAACTAGACATATCACACTTCAAATCCTCCTCTCAGACTCCGTTCTTTTAACATGAGCTCCTCAACTTCTCCTCAGTCCTCAGCCCATCCTCTAAGAACAGATGATAGTCACTGAAGTGTTTCATTGCTAGATTCAGGTATGAGAGAGACTTTACACATCTGTTATCAACAAGCTTGTTCCTGCTTAATAGGGGTTTCTTTTATTAGCTATGACATGGATCAATTCATAAATGCTTTCAATAGTTTGAAATAAAATCTTTGATGTAAAACACATTTGCCCTTCACCACAGGTAACATTTGCTTAATTATGTAATAATTAATTTCCAATTAAAACAGTTCCCCACCACTGCCACGACTACAGTCAGAATAACAGAAAATCAACATTTACATCTATTCAGAAGAAATGTCGTGAAGCTTTGGTTATGATTTTCAGAATTACTTGGCTAAAATTAAAGTTAAAGGAGCATTAACCCAAATCCGCAGCCAATAGATTGAAACTCAGGAGGAAAAGGGATGTGAGGACACACAAGGATGACAAGGAGGAAGAGGTGGAGGGAGGAGGAAGGATTTCTTTAATTACATACACACCCAACATTTCTTGCTTATATTTTTCTGTTAATTCATGTGTTTCCTTAAAGACTGGTAATTGCATTGACTGCCACTTCAGACTAAAAACTTGGCAAGCATATATGAATAAGTTTAATGACCAACCCTCCTCCCTCCTCCATTCCTAAATTGATATCCCATTTACAGTAATGACGCTAAAGTTCTTACTAGTACTAATATCTTGTATTATCTTATGTTCTTCTTTGTGTGTGTGCCTTTCTGGAACTGAAGGAATGTGTGAATCGATGCTCTGCTCGATGGACTTCATGTTTTGCTTAGAATGGAATGTATTTAGAATAGATGGAATGTGCCTTCTGCTGTCTCCCCTAATGATTAAGGGCCCTGAGATACAGGCCATTGGGTTCGTTCTTGCCTAAAAGTTAGAGGGGTAGGTCAAGGGTCATTTAACATCTCTTTTAGGGCTCCTCTCTGTCTGGAGAAGGGGGAGCCAGGAAAGGTATATAGGCAAGGCAAGGCATCTTTATTTATAAAACACATTTCATACCAAGGCAACTCAATGTGCTTTACATAAAGACAAAACGTTTTTTTTTTTTTTTTAAAGAGAAGCATAAAACAGAATAAAAACAAACAAACACTAAAAACAGAGTTAAAAGCAAGAGCAAATAAAAGTAAAATAAAAGAAAATATATGTTCTTTGGGCCAGCGGGAGAGATCTCATATTGGCACCAGAGATGCTCCTGGGACCAACTCCAGATTATGAGCCAGTGCCTTTGGTCAGTGGCGCTGACTGGAGGATTAACCTAGCCGACATGTTTTTAGTGGTGGGGGAAACCGGAGCACCCGGAGGAAACCCACGCAGACACGGGGAGAACATGCAAACTCCACACAGAAAGGACGGCCGGGGATTCGAACCCAGGACCTTCTTGCTGTGAGGCAACAGTGCTAACCACTGTGCCACCGTGCCGCCTGTGTATGAGTGAATCCAAACTTTCCTATTTGAATCACTGTTTTGTTGATTATTAAATGATATGGTTAGTATTTGTCAATGTCATTTTTTGTCATGGCTGATAGGGTTGTAGGGGAGGAAATATTCATCAATATTTAACAATATCTCCCCAATACGTGTCTTGTCTTTCCGGTGTTAAGATGAGGTTTTCAAAATAAATTAAAGTAAATACTCGTTTAATCTGACTCCATTTAAAAATCATTTAAAATATGAACATTTTAAGAATCAATTCTATTGTTAAGAAATCTGGAATCAATCTTAGTTCAGTGATGGTATAGATTATTAAAACCACTCAGTGACCTTCTTAACAGAAGAATAGCCCTGATGACTGGGTTGAAGTATTCAGAGGTATAAGAACATGATACTCAATCTTATCTGTCCAACTCAGAGGTTAAGGGTGTGAATAGCGCCGAGTGAAACTTACCATTTAACTAAGATCTTTTAGACTAACTTAGTTCAGGGATGGCAGATATAGACTTAAACTATTCAGTGACCTTCTTAACATAGAAGAACAGCCCAGACACCTAGGTTGAGATATTCAGAGGTCATAAAATATAACTCAATGGTTAAAGGACATGATACTCAATCTTTTCTATTCCACTCAGAGGTTAAGGGTATGAATGTTACCAAATGAAACTTACCATATAACTAAAGACCAAATAAATATCCAATAACAGATTATTAACTATTTAGAACAAAGTCTCAATAAGGCAATATTAGAAATAAAGGGTTAACATTCCAGTTTATTGTGATATACAAAATGAACAAACTATAGCAAATAGTAACAATACTTAAGAAACAGATAATGCAACACACTCGATGTGTGGGAGCTCTGGTAAGCAGATCAACTCAAAGTGAGGTTCTTGCTCTTCCCCTTGAGTATCCAACCAGAACAGAAACACCTCTAATTCACATAACAGTTGGGACTTTGCATGGAGATACCATTCGCATCTGGAGACCTTTGATCATCAGGGGGTCTTTTCATATGACAATGAATCACCTACACCTTTATACTTCTCGCACTGAGACACTTGAGTGATTAGAGACAGTCATCAAATGGTGAAACTCTAACAAAGATAATTGATTAAATCACTAATAACCAAAAGGTGTAAATACACAAAGAGGTTACATCCAGGCTGAGGTAAAACTTCCATTGTTTCAGAGACAACATTTCAGGGTGGAGGTCTGACTGTCTTACAGGGTGGGGACAGTTGCAACAACTTCTTGCAACAGTCATATCAAAACAGACCACACAACAGTTTTGTTTTTGAATTTCAATAATTTATTTTAAATATGCAAGTGCATTAGAAATATGTGTAAAATATCTTTGCATAAATCGAAGACAGAAATTAAAATGATTTTCATTTGATAATCAGTTGTGTTTTGTTGTATGACCACTTTTGGAGAATCATCAACGAGGAGGTACTCGTGGTATGGCAAAAAGACTCAGGGGCTACACAAGACAAAAAGGAGGCAAAAGAAACCTTCAACTGTTCTTTGATAAATATTACTAAATTAAAAAAAAAAAAAATAGGCCTACTATAGTATTATTGTAAAACAATGCATATTTTAGCAGTTTGGGGTCAGTTGCAACATCTGAACTCTTCCTTTCAAACAGATGTATCCAACTTCAAAGCTCTGCCCCCAGTGCTTTTTAACTGCAATGTTGTGCAGCTAGCAGGAGGAGAGCTAGGTCTTGGCTGCTCATATTTTTCTCGTCTTTTACTATGGTAGCACTCAAGGACCCAGAGCTGTAGTATAGAGCGTTACTTAGAAAATGACCGGAATTCTCCTTTAAAGGTGAGGCGAGGAGCTCATTTGATTGGTGAAGATCTGAATCAGCAGTGTTAATCCCACTCCACGCCTTCTCTCCTTCTTTCCCACTTGCGTAGGAGGGATGGAGGTGGGAACGCAGAGTGCTTGCGCCGGTCAAGAAACTTGCAAAATGCACGTGGGGAAGAAACTAGACTAGAGCCTGTTATGGCAATTTGAATCATGTCTTTATGTTTCAACCACTTGAGATGTCCCCACACCCTGCCTTTTCCACCAAGATCAAGACCACTGTCGGCCCTAAACCGACATTCATTGCTTTTTAGTTTTTAGTTTTATTTGAACTTTGGGAGAGATGGAGGGAGGAGAGAGAGAAAGGGGAAGAAAGAGACGGCAAGCGACTAGTCAGTTTTAAGTGAAGGGGGATACATTTAATTTACTTTGATTTGGAATCAGAGACCCAATCTAGAAGGAAAAGAGGAAAACCCTTACCCCCCATACCGCCCCCCCCCCCCCCCCCCCCTTTATTTTTATTTTACTTTATTTTTTATTTAGCTACTTTCCCTCCCCCTCTGTTATTTTGACTTGATCTTGAACTCCAAAGGACTTAACCTGGATCTGAGACATTTAAAAGAAAAAAGACTAATACATAACACGGGACTAAATGGGACCAGTCTCTTCTAAGTTTTGTTAATTATTTTGATTTTGAACTCTGAAGGATCAACCCATGATGTAAGACTCAGATACTACATAAACTGAGAAATGGGGTCACGAGTGAAGCCTCTCAGTCTTGAATTAAGGGATTTATCAGGAAAAAAACAAACACTTACGGTAACTAATCAAGGTCTAGACTAAGCTATAACCATCTATACAACATTGTCGGGACACGGAAACGCAAAGGGCATGTCAAAGACATGAGCCCATCTTCCAGGGCCCCTCTCTCTGTGAGGAGAGGACTTTCCCTCAAGGAGTGCTTAAACACCAGAAGCACCCGAAAGGCTCGATTCGATCGAGCCTCATCGATGGAGGCAACGAACACCAAAGTAAATAAAGAAGACTCATTTAGATGTAAGTTATTTTTACATTTGTACAAAGTTTTGTTCACTAAGTTCATGAATGTTTTCGGGATGTTTAAGGTCTTAAAAAACACAGCACAACACAGGGAGAAAGACGACGCAAATAACCTGCAAAATAAATGACAGACAACCAAAATATTAAGATTATTTCATATAATATAAACGGAATCCTGAATCCAGTGAAAAGAAGTAAGATTCTGAGTAAACTGAAAAAAGAAAAAGCACACATTGCATTGTTACAGGAAACGCACCTGAGCTCAACTGAACATGAGAAATTGGGGAGGCTGGGTTTTTCAAAAGTGTTCCACTCATCATACAAATCTGGTCATAGAAGAGGTATAGCCACCCTAATATCTCAAAGACTCCCCTTTGAGAAGACCCTGGAGATTAAAGATAAAGAAGGGAGATACCCACTGGTCTCAGGGAAAATAGAGGGCACAGAAGTTTCGATACTGAATGTTTATATCCCCCCCGGCAGTAATATAGCAATCTATAGGAAAATATTTGACTTAATGTCAGAAGCAACAGGCATTCTTATTTGTGGAGGGGATTGGAACATTCGAATTAATCCAAGGCTAGACTCTTCCAAAATGTTTACACAAACCTCAACCCATAAAAAAATTAAGATTCTCATGTCAGAACTTGGGGTGATTGACCTATGGCGAGATGTTCACCTATCAGAACGAGACTACACTCATTATTCTAACCCACACGATGTATACTCGAGAATTGATTACTTTTTTATTTATAAGAGGGACCGCCATAGAGTACAGCAGTGTGAACATGGAAATATTGACTTATCAGATCATGCCCCTATCCTGTTAACAATTCAAATAAACAACAGCCCAAGAAATACATTATGGAAACTAAACTCCAGTATCCTTAATGATCAGCAATTCAAAACACAAATAAAAAGAGAAATAGAACAGTTTTTACAAGAAAACAATAATGAAGTTACCTCAGAAATAGTATGGGATACACTAAAGCTGTCTTCAGGGGGAAAATAATCTCATATTGTGCAAAAAAAAACAAAGAAAGACAAGAAAGTCTAGCAAAATTAACTAGAGAACTGGAAGAGCTTGAAACAAAACACAAAAAGGACTTAAATCAGAATATTGAGTTGCAACTAAAAGAAACCAGGAAGGCGATAAACACCTGGTACACCCAAGAAACGCAAAAAAAAATGTTCTTCACAAAACAAAAATACTATGAGACGGGCTCAAAGTTCGCAAAGCTGTTAGCAAGAAAACTACAAAAACAGAAAGCAGACAGCACTATTCACAAAATCAGGGATCCAATTACAAAGGATCTGGTATATAAAAGAGAAGAAATACAATCAGCCTTTCAAAAATATTACAAAGAACTATACTCCCAATCACGATTAGGGGAAGAACAAAATACTAGAACATTTTTAAACTCTCTTAACCTACCTATCTTAAACGAAGAGCAAAATAAAGAATTAACGGCAGAAATAACAGAACAAGAATTAGACAAAGCCATATCAAGGCTAAAAACCAACAAGTCACCTGGACCAAACTGATTCTCGTCCGAATGGTACAAAGCCTTCAGGACCGAACTAAAACCATATCTCCTTCACATATTCAATAAAGCTTTAAAAGAAGGAAAAATCCCACCAACATGGAAGGAGGCCACTATAACAGTCATACCCAAAGAGGGAAAAGATAGATTAGAATGCGGCTCGTTCAGACCAATCTCAATTCTCAATATCGATTACAAACTATACACATCGATTCTCGCAAGACGAGTTGAAAAAGTTCTACCCCAGCTCATCCATACAGATCAGACCGGATTTGTTCCACAGAGACAAACACACGACAATATAAGACGATCACTACATGTATTAAGCCATATTCAGGAACAAAAATTACAGGCTTTACTCGTTAGTTTGGACGCAGAGAAGGCCTTCGACTCAGTGAGCTGGGGGTTCTTATACCTGGTCCTTGAGAAATTCGGCTTTCACAAGAGTTTTGTTAATGCAATTAATTCATTATATAACAACCCTACTGCCAGAGTTAAAATAAATGGGCACCTATCAAAGACCATTAAACTAGAACGAGGTACAAGACAAGGTTGTGGGATGTCACCTCTTCTTTTTGCTCTCTTCATAGAGCCGCTAGCCCAATGGATCAGGCAGACAGACAACATCAAAGGAATTAACATAAGTAATGACAAACACAAGGTGGCGCTGTACGCAGACGACATCTTGGTGTACCTAACTGAACCATCTAAATCTCTCCCCAAATTATTTAAATTACTAGAACAGTATGGTAAATATGCAGGATACAAGCTAAATATCCAAAAGACACAAATTTTAAAACTTAATTACAACCCACCAATAGAGCTCCAAAAGAGATTCCATATGAAATGGGACCAAGAAGCAATAAAATATCTTGGAATATTATTGCCAAAAGATATAACCATAACTAAAAAAAACAAACTACGACCCACTTATAAACAAATTAAAAGCAGATATTGCAAGATGGAACTCAAATCCATTTATGAGTTTAACACAAAGAATAGAATCAATTAAAATGAACATCCTTCCTAGGATTTTATATCTGTTTCAGGCTCTCCCCATCGAAATTAAATCCCAACAATTTAATGAGTGGGACAAAATTCTTTCAAGATTCATCTGGCAAGGGAAAAAACCAAGAGTAAGATTTAAAACGTTGCAACTCCCCAAAAAAGAGGGTGGAATTGCAGTCCCACATTTAAGAAATTACTTTTACTCAACTCAGATCAAGCCATTATTAAATTTATGTAATCAGGAATATAACGCAAGATGGAAGGATATAGAAAAGACCTTAATTAGGGATTCCCCAATTCAAGCAGTGTTAGGTAATAAGGAAATAAAACAAACAATAAGTAAACTAAAAAACCCATGGCTGAAGTTCCAACTTAAAATCTGGAACACAATCAAAACAGAATATAAATTACTGGATAAATTATGGTTCATCAGATGGATTGCATATGATCCTGACTTCAAACCAAACCAATTAGACCTCAGATTTAAAACCTGGACAAGCAAAGGGATCTCAACATTCTACTCACTTACAAATAAAGGAATACTAAAAGACTTCCAAACGCTAAGAAGAGAATTCTCCTTAGAACAGCAGGACTTTTACAGATTCTTGCAACTTCGTAATTATTTTGATAAATGCAACAAATCACTTCCCGTAGACCTAGATGATGCAATATTAAAAGAATTCTTGAGGTCATACTCAAATGAATCAATTAAAGGCGCCATCTCAAGGTTGTACAAAGGCCTCCTAACAAAAAAACCATACACCACAGAATATATCAAAAATAAATGGGAAAAAGACGGACAACTTGACATAACCAAAGAAGAATGGCTTAATTACTGCGAAATTCTGTGGAGATGGACAAGTGCACACACATGGAGGGAATTTGCGTGGAAGTGTTTGATAAGATTTTTCACTACTCCAAAGATGAAAATTCATTACACAGGGGAAGACCCCATATGCTGGAGAGGATGTGGAGGTCGAGATGCAAACCACTGGCATATATTTTGGAAATGCCCAGGGTTGCAGAATTTTTGGTCAGATGTTCATAAAACAATGGAGGAGATATTTCATATAAAGATACCCAACCAATTTGAAACCTTTATCTTAGGCAAATCAGATTTTATTATTGGAAACACTAATAGATATCTTTTTATAATTATGGTAACTGTAGCTAAGAAAAATATCACTAGACACTGGCTTCACCCCGAACCTCCTACAGTGAGTGAATGGATGGACACGGTTGACGACATATATCGAATGGAACAAGTCACACACTCACTTAATCTACAGATGGACAGATTTAATAAAATATGGTCAAAGTGGATCTCCTTTGTTGAAAAAAGACGACCTAACTGAAGGGACACGACAGAATGATTCTTATTAAACAAAAAAACATTGGGGTCTTTCCTTACCTGAACACACAAAAAGAATATAGGCCTACTACTGCTAGTTCAACCTCCCATATGTGTTGATATTCTCTAATCAACCTGTGTTTTTCTAATATACATCCCAGTTCTTATGTTTCTTCTGTTCTATTGAAGTTAATATATATAGTTTTTTTTTTTTTTCATTGCTGGTATTGTGCCATATCTTAACTAAATATTTTATTGTTTTGGGGGTAAAAAAAAAAAAGGACTAAGAAGAAGAAGCACTACAGAGTTAATAATACAATATTAGACATGTGACTACCAAATGTCAACTATTTGGGTTTTGTTTTTGTCTTTTTGATTTAAAAAAAAAAGAAGAAAAAAGAGAAAAAAAAATCATATTTGTAAGTTGTTTCTTTTATTTTTATTTTCATTTATTTATTATTTATTTTTAATTTTCTCATTGTTGGTATTACGCTATATCTTAGCAAAATATTATTATTATTATTATTTTTTTAGGGGTTTTTTAAAAAGTGCCTAGAAAGTGACTACCAAATGTCTACTGAATCTTTGGTTTTGCTTTTTTTGGTTTAAGAAAAAAAGGGGGGGGGGGGACAAAAACAAAAAACAACTGGTTTATACCTGTGCAACACAGGTGTGTTCATCGTGGTACCTAATATGTTGTACTTTTCTAATTACTGTAATGTATGAAAGCAGCAGAAATAAAAAGGGTTTAAAGTCCAACAGAAAGTACAAAGGAGTCAATGGTCCTAAGTCCCAGACAGGAAGGAAAACCAGGATCTCAAAGTACAACAGAAAAGCAAAGTTCAAAACAAGAGACCTAACACACAAAAACTCACAGGAGGATGTAGGCTGGGCAACACGGAACACAAGGGCACAGACGTAAGGAAACAGAGCAGATGATTGGACAAAGACAAAAGGAGACACTGAGCCTAAATACACAAAGGAAGAAACAGGTGGTGCAATTACACACGATGAAGCACATGAGGTAATCAAACAGGAGGGAAAACACAGGAAGACAAGACCAGACTTTAAAAAAAAAACGAGACTAACAAAGAAACAAGACAAAAGGGAGCACAACACTAACTTCAAAATAAAACAGGAACACCAGACACAGACCATGACAATTATTACCTGACAAATGAAAAGCACCCTTCTTATGGAGGTCCATTATTACCACTGGTGGACTGTCACCACACGTGACACACGAATACCGGTAATCATGGTCACAGAGCGCTTCGAAGTGAAGATAGCCCTGAAGTATCGTGTCAGCAGAGGGGTATTTGAGTCCGGTGTTTAGCTCCAAATATTGGACAACTCTGCTCACTGCAGTATGAACCTAAGAGAGATACATACTCATGAAAAAAACATCATCACCATCTAAATGGTTTCACCTATTTTATTTCAAAGAAATTAGATTTAATAATGACCTGCAACATGTGTCTAATGTCAAGGCATAACTGGAGATCGAATATTATTCGATCATTAAAGTTGTGGAGCCCATCTCTCCACTCTTGGTACCGATAATGGGTCCCGCATTCAGGGCACATTTTGTTGTAGATATAGATATCTGTAAATGAAAAGATTCAACGTGATTCAGAGCACAGTATATAATACATGGAAAAATAAAAAGGAAGCTCATATATATCAACATTGTTACCTACCTTGTACAATATTTGTATTGGTGAGAATCCTCCCCTTACTGGTTATGAGGACTGGGTCACTCAAAGGCACATTTCCTGGGCAGTGCGGGCACATCATCTCCTCCGGAATCAGTTGCTTTGGGTAGGTTTTATTTCCTGGATGCAGTACATGATCCGGGAGAACTGCAGGTATTCTTTTGAATTTTAGAATGTACTGAACCATAACTTTTAACTTCTCGTCATCACATGGAGGATATGACGCATTGTCTTCCTCGCAATGTTCATCAGCTGGTGGTGGTGTGTCAAGGCATTCCTCCACATCAGTGCTCCTTACCTTTCGGAAAAGACTGCGTCTAGTTTGAAATAAATGCCATTTGGCTATGTATTTGTGTGTGCATGATCTTGTTGATTTTGTACATGCACAGTGCCATGAATTATTTTTTGTGTCATATGAGACGATCACTCTTTCCAGGCGGCTGTAGTACGAAACATTTGGCTCATAAACAGAGATACATTTTTTCGTCTCAGGTGTTCCAATTTTTGTTTGTATGGAAAGCGGTTTGTGCTGATTTGTTGCAAGTAGTTGCTGATCAAGGCATACTTTCATCTTGTCTTTCCCAAACCACTTGCCTTGGACCATCTCTCTGAGTATATCTTCCTGTAATGTTGGACTGGCAACATATGATGAACAGTAAGTTATAGATCTAAGGTGAATACATTGGAAAGCTTTCAGCCCACTCCTCCATGCTAGCTCCATGTTCACCTGGCACTCTGAGGATTCGCAAAAAACCTGCCGATTTTCCCCCCATACCTTCTTTTGTACATGCAGCGGTTTACTCGTCCCAAGAAATGACTTCTTGACAGTGTAGATGCCATTTTCAGGGTCGACACATTCACTGTCAAGATGGGATGTGGCGGTTATGTCTTTTTGTTTGGCCATGTGATTTCTTTCAATGTGCCTTGTAACGCCGCATTATGTAATAATGCCGCATTATGTAATAATATAATAAATCTTCACGTCATTATGTAATAACGCCGCATTTTGTAATAATCTGCCGCATTTTGTAATAAAAATCTTGAACGCAATATGTAATAAACTTCGCCGCATTTTGTAATAAGTTGTTACATTTTGCATCACTTATTACATATTGCGGGTGTTACACTTTTTTATGAAAAAAATGTAATAATTTGGTGCATTATGTAATAAACCACCAAAATGGATGTCTTAATTAGAAAAAAACATTAACAATAATACACGCTGCTCCTCCTCCCCGCTGAGCAGAGCGGTCTCCTTCGACAGCGGGTCCCACGCGGATGGTAACCGCTCCGCGTCTCTCCCTCCCCCCTTGCCCACCGACAATAATACGCCCGGGTCATGTTCGTCTGTGGAGGGATGACATGGACCACGGTCCGACTGGAGCTCCAGGCCGGGTCCAGCTCTGCTCCAGCAGCGGCAGGGGCGGCTGGGATCACCGCCCCCGGAGCCGCAGCTGGGGCGAGCTGGGGGGGGTCGAGCTGTGGGATTTCATCGGGCTGATGATGCTGGAAGTGATTTTGCCTCTGATTTTCACCAGATTTAACATTTTATCAAAATTTTCCCAGCTGATCCATTTACATTACTGAAAAATTATCATCATCTGCAAGCAGCAGCTGTAAAACGAGAACCAGTCCCAGAAGCTCCAGGCCCGGAGAACCAGAGAGGGGGCCCTGCCAGAGCGCTCCCCAAGAATGGTGCATCGCCGCCCGGGTAAAATACGTGAGGGAGAGGGCTGGATGATTTGACGCTTTTTTCAAAACTCCGATCTAAAATATCAGATTATACCACTTTCCCTTGGTTGATTGAGGTCCAGTAAAAAGTATGATGGTCTTTTAACTCTCCTCTAGCCATGTGTGTATTATGATGTCATGTTTTTTTTATAATAATTTTTTCTATTTTACATACTCGCTCATTAATAATACTGCACAACTGAAAGGTGAGTTTGAGGGTCCTGTGTGCATGTGTAGGTGAGTGAGTGAGTGAGGTGGAGCAGAGGAAGAAGTGAGAGCTGTCTGATAAAGTTTGTGTTATGTTGTTGTATAGTTACGTTGGGTCGGACGCTACAATATCAATAAAAACATGTGCTTAACATAGACGTCGGACGCGAAATAGCCGCGGAGCAGAGCCAGTTTCCTTTAACAGATTGTGCCAGATGCGCCAGAGCGCGTGTAGGAGGCCGTAAAAATGCATTTCAAACATGTTGTATATAGTGTATTAGTATTGTTTTTTCTTATTTTGTTTCATTTTTACTTATTAACTAACTGTTATCATTTTAGAATGTTATGAGTTGTGGGGCGCGAGGCAGTGGGCTGTTGTCATGGGCTTCTGTTGCTATGGAGCAGTTACAGTAGCGACATGAACACAAAAGTTGTCACTGTGTATCTCTCCGCCCTACAGGTATAGAAAAAAGTTAGAAATAGTAAATATTGTTGTTTATCTTGGGTGCTGTTGCTTGTTAAATGTGTGTGAGTGTTAGTTTTACCATTTTTAACCGTAGTTTTTGCCGTTAGTGTAATTAATTAATGTTTAATGTTTTGTTGTTGTCGTCGTGATGAACGTTATATGTAGAGTAGCCGTTGTAACTGTTTTCGTTAGTACCGTAGTCGTTGTGTTGTTCTGTGATTATATTATATGTGTGAAATAAATGTTGACATGGAGCAGTTACAGTAGCGACATGAACACAAAAGTTGTCACTGTGTATCTCTCCGCCCTACAGAGGCGTAACATTTTGGAGGCACCGCTGGGATGAGAAGGCTTGAGGAGCGTCCGAAACCCGTAGGAGAGCCTCTCGTCTATCATCCCCCAAACTACCCAGGCAACAGAACGGAACCTGACGGAGGCAACGGCGGCGGTTATCGACGGCGGTGGTGACGTACCTGACGCATCAGAACGGAACAGGACGACGGCAACGGCAGCGGTTATCGGCGGCGTTGGTGACGTGTATCCTGACGCATCAGAACGGAACCCGAGGAAAGCAACGGAGGCGGTTTATCGGCGGCGTTGGTGACGTGCATCCTGACGTGAGCAAAAGACACCACTAGGGAGCAGCGAGGACCAATTAAGCCAGATAAATCCCCCTTTTCATTGCTTTTGCCAACTCATCTGATGAAGATGGAATCTGAATTAGAGAACCTGCAACTGAAAATTAAAGGAACACTGTATAGGCTGACTGTTGAGCAACTGATTAAAGTGTGCAATGCACTGAAGATCTCAGGACTAAGAAATGAATGTGTAGCTGGTAAAACACGTAGCCAGTTAATTTCACATATTACAAAATACCTAGAACGGGACGAATTGGCTGATCTGGAAGATGAGGGCATGTCTGACCTTCTTATTGCCCAGGACATTATTGCCAAAATACAAATGACCAAAGAGCAGAGTGCAGGTGATGTTCTGAGTGAAGTACAGGAGAACCTCCAGAGGGAAGTAGAGGCACTAAGACTGTCACTGCGAGAAAAGGAGAGAGCAATGCATGACCTGATGGTGAATAGCCTGACCCCTCCTCTACATTCAAACGTCCCAGTACAGGCCATGGCTCCAGCATCACCAAATGGCTCTCTGTGGCGCAAAGACTTTAAGATATCAGGCCTAATAGGGGAGCCTGGACAAAAAGACAGACTCACCTTCTCCAGCTTGGCCAGGCAGATTGAAAATGGGCTCAGCAAAGGATACCCAGAGTCAGAAATCACAGATGCAGTAATCCGTGCCATCACACCAGGTCTGCAGTTAAGGAGTTACCTTGAAGGAAAAGAAAACCTGACATTGCCTGCCCTTTGTAGAATTTTGAGGTCCCATTACCAAGAGAGAAATGCCACAGAGCTGACTATTGGGTGTCATGGCGGAGTGAAGACGCACACTCCTGCGCTCCTCACCTGTTTCGAGATTTATTTACTTTTATCATCAAATTATCCGAACCACACACACACATTTTGGTGTGTAGAACTTTGTTGTAAGACTCGGCAAACAGCAGGACTTCATGATGAGCGGAAGACCCAACACGAGAGCAACCCAGTCGTCTTTGGCCCAGTCGAGCGAGACCGCAGCTAGCTGTAGCTACTCCGGCGAAGCTACGGAAGCTGGGGCTAGCACGAGCTCGCAACTCACCCGTGAAGATTTGAAGGGACTGCTCGACCACATGAAAGACGAGATCCTGTCGGAGCTTCGTTGCACGGTTTCCACGCTGCAGTCCACAGTCTCATCTCACGTCGTTAAAATCCAGGAGGTGGAAGAAGGTTTAAACGACGTGGATGGCAGAGTCACCGCGCTGGAGCGCTCATATGCTGATTTGAAGGCTGAAAATGAAAAGCTCCGTGCTCACGTGGATGACCAGGAGAACAGGTCACGAAGGCAGAACATCAGAGTTGTTGGTCTCCCGGAAAAAATTGAAGGCGGTCATCCCACCACCTTCATGGAAACTTTCCTGGTGGAGGTATTCGGGGAGGACAGCTTCCCTCATAAACCAGAAGTGGACCGCGCTCACCGCGCCCTCAGACCGCCGCAGCAAAACGGGCCCCCGCGAGCCATGATCGCCCGTCTACATCATTACCGGACCAAGGAACGGATCCTACGCTTATCCTGGGAGCGAGCTGGACAGCTGACATACCGGGGGCAGAAGATCAGCTTTTATCCTGACCTCAGCATTGACCTGGTCCGAAGGAGAGCGGCTTTCAACCCAGTAAAGAAACAACTTCAGGAGGCTGGCGTGAAATACTCGCTCGCATATCCTGCAACCCTCCGGTTCACATATAACGGGTCCAAACACGAGTTCAAGTCACCGCAGGATGCAGCCGCCTTTGCCAAAGCAAATATCCAGAAGACGGGGGAAGCTCCGGCGGCCGCGGGGAGCGACGATATGCCCGCATTAGAGGACTAACCGGCTGGTTTCCTCATTTTTGACCGCTGAAATGTGTGCACTGTTGGAGATTATTCCCCCTGGTCACAGTCTGTAAGTGGTGCTATGTTTACTAGTCCGTGTCGAACTGCTGTGATATTATATTGAAAGTTGACATATGATACCAGTTTAATTTCACTGTTTTTTTTTAGTTTTTTTTTATGCATTTGACAAACAACTTAAAGTTACCATTGCACTGGCTCAGTTTATTATTCGTGTCGGACCACCGACGATGTAGACTGATCCCAGCCCCTCTCACTTTCTTGTTTGTGTACTAGCGAAAAAGGAAAAAGAGAGGGCTTTTTTTTTTTCTTCTTCTTTTTTCTCACAGATGTGTGATCCGTTTTTACTAAAGACATGTTTTGCAACTTTGCAAAGTTATGCTAAGTTCTCAGTAAAGTAAATGTCTATCCTTTATTGCAAAATTACCATGATTATCATCATTTCTTGGTTTCATGATGATGATATAAGTTGTCACTTACAATTTTTGAGTGAGGAGTGCTAAGATGCATGTTAGGTTTAATGCATCTTAGAAGCTTTTGTAGTCGTTGGTTAAGTACAGCACTTAGTTTGGGTAAGTGCTATGGTGGGGTGGGGGGCATATCCTCTGGATTGTGTTTCTTTGTTTTTTTCCCTTTTTCTTTTCTTGTCACGTTTTTTTTTTGTTTTGCACTACTTAAAGTTTTTTACCATAAGAATACCAGCTATACTCACCTGCATCGATTTCTTATTGAACAAAATGACTGGGGTTAAGAATAGAAAGCTCAATTTGATCTCTTGGAATGTAAAGGGCTTAAACCACCCAGTTAAAAGGAATAGAGTACTGGCCCATCTCTCTCAGTTGCATGTGGGCATAGCGTTTCTACAAGAAACACACTTTCGCAACGCTGATGTTAATAGAATTCGTAGAAGCTGGGTTGGGGAGGTCTATCACTCGAGATTCAACTCCAAGGCCAGAGGCACTGCTATACTCATCCACAAAGATATTTCATTCACAGCTGAGAAAATTGTGGCCGACCCAAGCGGTAGATATGTGATAGTCACTGGTAAACTCCTTAATAAATCTGTAATTCTAGCAAACATATACGCTCCTAACTGGGACGATGAGGCTTTTATGAAATCCTTTTTTTCAGCCCTGCCCGATGTTGATGTTCATAACTTAATTATTGGTGGGGACTTTAATTGCGTTCTTTGTCCTGAGCTAGACCGCTCCACTGCCAAACCTGGACCGCTTTCCAAGTCAGCCAAAGTCATTCATAACTATATAGAACAATACGGGCTGTTCGAACCCTGGAGGTTTAATTTTCCAACTGGTAGAGCGTTTTCTTTTTTCTCGCCAGTTCATAGTACTTACTCTCGAATTGATTATTTCTTGCTTGACACTCGGCTTATTCCCCTTATAGACCACATCACATATCATAGTATAGTTATCTCCGATCACGCCCCACTCTCTTTCGAATTGTCTTTCCCTGAGCAACCCCCTGCATGCAGAGCATGGCGCTTGAACTCTCTTTTACTCTCAGACTCTAAATTTACAAAATTTGTAAGCACTCAGATAAAGTTCCTTATTGAAACAAATGCCACGCCAGATATCTCTCATGGTATTCTTTGGGAGACCTTAAAAGCCTTCCTGCGTGGCCAGATTTTTAGTTTCACTTCCCACAGTAAAAAAGAAAACATTTCTAAATTAAAGGAACTCAGTGATAATATAGCCCAGTTAGATGCACAGTATGCAACCTCACCTACTCCTGAACTCTATCAGAAGAGGATTCTTCTTCAAACCGAGTTTGATCTAGCCTCAACTGCCAAGGCTGAGCACCTGCTTCTAAGGGCCAGGCATACTGTGTATGAATTTGGGGACAAAGCAGGCAGACTTTTGGCTCACCAAGCTCGACAGTCATACATGTCGCGTCAAATAACTCAAATACAGACCACCTCAGGCTCCATGGTCACTGACCACAAACAAATTAATGACACGTTTGCTGAGTACTATGGTAAATTATATACTTCAGAGTGCACTACCGGCCCCGGTGAAGCAGACTCTTTTTATCAGGAACTGAATCTACCTAGGCTGAACGATACTTGGAGATCTAGTCTTGAAAATCCATTGACAGTTGAGGAAGTTCAGGAAGCCATTAACTGCATGCAGTCTGGGAAAACACCTGGGCCCGATGGGTTCCCAGTGGAATTTTTCAAAAAGTTCTCTAGTGAACTTTCCCCATTACTTTTGAATATGTACAATGAAGCCCTCCTGCACGGCCAGCTGCCACAAACATTGAGGCAAGCCTCTATATGTCTAATTCCTAAAAAAGACAAAGACCCCCTTCGCTGTGAGTCCTACCGCCCAATTAGTCTACTCAACGTGGACTGTAAGATTCTCGCGAAATGTCTTGCTAAGCGCCTTGAAAAGGTTCTCCCAGCCCTCATTTCACCTGATCAAACAGGATTTGTTCAAGGACGACACTCCTTCTCGAACACCCGTAGGCTTCTTGATATATTGTACACCCAGTCAGAGTCTTATTCTCCTGAAATTATTGTTGCCTTAGATGCAGAAAAGGCTTTTGATCGGGTGGAATGGGGCTTCCTTTTCGATACCCTTTCAAGATTCGGTTTTGGACCCACTTTTATTTCCTGGGTCAAATTACTTTACAGCGGTCCCTTAGCCTCAGTTCGAACAAACGAAACGCAATCGAGCTATATCCCTTTGTACCGTGGAACGAGGCAGGGATGCCCCCTATCGCCGCTGCTTTTTGACTTAGTGATTGAGCCGCTTGCAATTTCCTTAAGACAGTGTTGCACCTTCGAGGGGATAATCCGAGGGGATAAGGTACATAAGGTGTCACTGTACGCAGACGACCTCCTCCTATATATTACCAATCCTGCAAAGTCCCTCCCGTCCATTCTATCTAAGTTGGAACAGTTTGGGAAACTCTCCGGTTACAAGGTCAATATGCAAAAAAGTGAAGTTTTCCCTCTCAACCCCACCGCCCTTAATATTCCTGCTTCCATGTTCCCTTTCAGGAGAGTAACATCCCATTTTAAATACCTGGGGATTACCGTCCCTCGCTCTTTTCAGCTATTATATAAACTTAATTTTTCTCCTTTAATTGACAAATGCAAAAAAGATTTGGAGCGTTGGCGCATGTTACCGTTATCATTGGCTGGGCGTATTAATTTGCTTAAAATGAATATAATTCCTAAATTTATATATCTTTTCCAGAATATCCCTGTATTCATTTCCAAAAAGAAGTTTAATTCTCTTGATAGGATATTTTCTAATTTTATCTGGGATGGCAAGCAGCCTCGGATTGGTAGGGCCTTTTTACAAAGACCCAAAACAGCGGGTGGGATGTCTATGCCCAACCTCCTTTACTATTACTGGGCTAGCAATATTCAGAAAGTTATCACACATGTCCAAAGCAATCCTTCTGAGCATGCGCCTGATTGGGTAAAGATGGAAGCACATGATCTCCCTCTCCACTCTTTAGTTACTTCCCCTTTACCTCTAGCAATTCCTACATCACACATTAATCCAGTCGTAGCTCATACACTTAAAATTTGGTCACAGTTTCGGAAGCAATTCGGCCTGCAAGAAGCCTCCTTAATGGCACCCATTGCGTCAAACCATCTCTTTACACCAGCCCAGTTGGATCTGTCTTTTCGCGCATGGCACAGGAACGGAATACAAGTTATTAAAGATTTGTATATTGATGGGGTATTTGCATCATTTGCTCAGCTGGTGGAAAAATTTGGCTTACCCCAGTCACATCACTTCCGCTTTTTTCAGATTAGGGACTTTGCCCGAAAGGGTTACCACCCTTTCCCTGAGCTGCCTCCAGAGACAGCCCTGGATACTCTTCTAGCCACAAAGACAAGTCTTAAGGGCGCCATCACAAGGATATATAATACACTAACTAACATAAATCCTCAGCCCACTACAAATATTAGGACTCTCTGGGAGGAGGATCTTGGCACACCTCTCTCCAATGATACGTGGGAGTCAGTCCTAAAGCAAGTACACTCATCTTCCTCTTGTAGTAGATATGGCCTTATACAATTTAAAATTGTTCACCGTGTTCACCTAACCAAGGCCAAACTGGCTAGGATTTATCCCAGCGCTGACCCTACGTGTGACCGGTGCAAACATGCACCGGCGACCTTAATACATATGTTTTGGACATGTTCCACTCTTCGCACATTTTGGCTTGCAATATTTAATTCCTTGAGTGAAGCTTTTAGTATGGTTATTGATCCGCATCCTTTAATAGCTTTATTTGGTGTAAGACCTGGGGACTGTGTCTGGCCATTAAATATGTACAATGTGGTGGCTTTCACTACTTTACTTGCCCGTCGCCAAATACTGTTAAATTGGAAGAGCTCCAAACCTCCATCCCATGCCAGATGGATCAGGGACATTATGTTTCACCTTAAGTTGGAAAAGATTAAATTCACCCTGAGAGGTAATAAGGACAAGTTTAACAAGGTCTGGATGCCTTTTCTGATTTATTTTGATAACATGACTGATGTGACAAACTGGGACTAGTAGAGGATATCTTTGCATATGCAGGTGAAAAACTGGTAACTTAAACCATTGCTGTCTTTTTATTTTATTTTATTTTATTTTATATTATTATTATTATTATTATTATTATTATTATTATTATTATTATTATTATTATTATTATTTATTTATTTATTTATTTATTTTTTAAGCAGTCTATTCAGCTGTCACTTATTTTTTTTTTCCCTTATCACATTATTTTCTCTGTATTTTCTTTTCTCTTAGAGGATCTGGGACAACGGGGTGGCGGGAGGCGGGCGGGGGGCTTAATGTGTACATTTACTGAATCTGTGATTTGTGTGTGTTTAATTACAAATGCCAATAAACAGATTTTTCAAAAAAAAAAAAAAAAAGAAATGCCACAGAGCTGTACAAGCAACTCACTTCTGAAGTCCAGAGTAATAAAGAGACACCCCAAAATTTCCTGATCAGAGCAATGGACCTGAGACAGAAAATTCTGTTTGCTTCGCAAGAGGTTGAATCAAGTCTCAAGTATGACCCAGCAACCGTCAACAGCAGCACAAGAGTACCGACCAACACAGGGACCTGCACATGTGAGGGAAACGGCGCAGTTCCAGCAAAGGTTTGCACCCCAGCGATCTTACCCAGCACCACGTCCACGCCCCAGGTGTTTTGCTTGCACACAAGCAGGAGAAGAATACTGCCAGCATTGCTTTAGGTGTGGAAGTAGTGAACATTTCCGTGCTGGATGTAAAATGCCAAGACTGCCAAGACCAGAGAGGGAGAGCTCTTTAAACTAATGAGAGTTGCTTCCATGGGACAAGGAGCAACTTGCAGTTCAGAAAGGTCCCACTATTGTGCACATAAAAGTTACTGTAAGCCACATACATGTGCAGCTATTAGGGAACAGGTCATTGAACACCTAGTAATAAACAAAGTACTGGATCGGTCAAGACACAGAGACAAAGAAAAACTTTTGAAGACAGTAATGATAGCTTTCCCTCAACTCAGGAAGAATAAAGCAAAAGCCTTTATTAGTGCAGTGAGTACAGGGCAGCCACGTGAATACACTGTGAGGACAGTAAATGAGAGAGTCAGTGTGCCTAAATGCAGCTCTGTCCAGATTGAGTGTAGGGTCCAGGCTCCACCTTTTAAGGAAGACAACTTTTTGATTTTTGAGCCTCAAGTGAACCCACAGTGGCCTGAAGGACTTGAATTTTACGACACCTTGATATCAGTAAAGGCAGGAATGACCCCAAAAATTGTGGTCAGTGTGCAGAATTCAGCTAGCTGTGACATTACTTTGCCAGGAAGAACAATTATTGGCACAGTACAGTCAGTTAGATCAGTTTATCCTGCCGACATCTTCAGGTCAGATTGCCCATCCGCTGCATCAGTCCACCAGATCCAAGCTCAGAGCTCCAGTGAGGACACTGCCACCTGTGACCAATGGGACCCTCCTGTCAATCTAGCTCACCTGAATGAACATCAAAGAAAAGCTGTTAGTCAGATGCTAAGAGAAGAATCACAATCATTCTCTAAGTCAGATGATGATATAGGATGTGTGGAAAACCTGCAGATGAACATTTCACTGAGAGACAATGAACCAGTATCACAGGTATATCGGTCAGTCCCAAAGCCTTTATACCAAGAAATGAAAGACTATTTACAGGACCTGATAGCGCAGGGGTGGGTGGAGAAATCCACTTCATCCTATTCTTCCCCCATAGTCTGTGTGAGAAAAAAAGATGGCACACTCCGCTTATGTATCGACTACAGGGAACTCAACAAAAAGACTCATCCAGATCGCCACCCCATCCCCAGAGTACAGGACATCATGGACAGTCTGGGTGGGAACACACTCTTTTCATTACTGGACCAGGGTAAAGCATACCACCAGGGGTTTATGGGCAAGGACAGTAAACATCTTACAGCTTTTGTAACTCCCTGGGGCCTGTATGAGTGGGTGCGGATCCCATTTGGACTCATGAATGCGCCTGCAGCATTTCAGCGCTGCATGGAAGAGTGCTTGGAGGGATTGAGAGACAGAATATGTGTGCCTTACCTTGATGATGTTCTCGTGTTTAGCAGAACATTTGAGGAGCATGTCAACGATGTGAGAAAAGTACTGCAGCGTCTGAGAGAGAATGGAATAAGACTAAAACCAAAAAAATGTGACCTGTTTAAAGAGCAAGTACGGTACCTCGGCAGGATTGTGTCAGCAGAGGGCAGCAGGATAGATCCCGCCGATACTGCTGCAGTGACAGCTCTGAAAAACAAACAGCCACGTACTGTCGGTGAGTTAAGAGCAGTGTTAGGACTGTTGAGTTATTACAGACAGTATATTAAGGACTTTTCAAAAATTGCTAGCCCTCTGTATGACTTGCTCAAAGGACCTACAGAAACCGAAAGCCTGCAAGATAAAAGGAGGAAGAGGCAAGCAAAGCGAAACAGCAAAGGAGTTCCATCCAGCAAACCTATCGAGTGGACAGATGTGCATCAGTCAACATTGGAGCGGTTGATAGACTGTTTAACCCAGCCTCCTGTCCTGGGCTTTCCAGAGTTTTCACAGCCATTCGTACTCCATACTGATGCCTCCAATCAGGGATTAGGTGCAGTATTGTATCAAAAGCAGAATGGAAAGCTCCGTGTAATTGCATATGGTTCTCGCACTTTGACTGTAGCTGAGAAAAATTATCACTTGCATTCAGGCAAACTAGAGTTTCTTGCTCTCAAATGGGCAATTACAGAAAAGTTTCGTGATTACCTGTATTATGCACCATCTTTCACTGCCTATAGTGATAATAATCCTCTCACATATGTACTTTCTACTGCTAAATTGAATGCAACAGGGTGTAGATGGGTATCAGAACTAGCTGATTTCCACTTCACAATTAAATATCGCCCTGGTAAAGAAAATATTGATGCAGATAGCCTGTCTAGGATGCCCATAGATATGGAGACATTCATGAAAGAGTGCTCGGAGGAAATGTCACATGAGACAATTGGTGCAGCTTCACATGCAGTTGAACATCAGGACAAATCCAGCGTGTCATGGTCCATGGGCATCTCAGCAAGTTGTGCAACAGTGACTCTTAAACCCCCTGTCACACCGCTTACAACAGACCAGATTAGAGAAGATCAGAGGAATGATTTGGTTATTAGGCCAGTGATTCAATGTAAACTAACAGAGCAAAAGCCATCAGGTCCAGAACTGAAACAACTCTCCTCCCAAGCCATCCGTCTTTTCAGAGAGTGGGACAGATTAGAGATGAGCACAGATGGAGTGTTGTACAGAAAAACAGTAAATAGAAAACAGCTGGTCTTACCAGAAGTACACAAGAGTACAGTGCTGAAGGAATTGCATGATGAAATGGGCCATCAAGGTGCAGACAGGACAATGTCACTCATACGGGACCGGTTCTACTGGCCTTATATGCAAAAAGAGGTAGAGGAGTACGTTATGAAAAAATGTGTGTGTCTGAAACAAAAGAAGCCATGCCACAACACCAGAGCTCCTCTAACAAATATTGTGACAACACAGCCGTTTGAGTTGGTATGTATAGACTTTCTTCATCTTGACCGGTGCAAAGGTGGATATGAATATATCCTTGTCATTGTTGACCATTTCACACGTTTTGTGCAAGCATACGCCACTACATCAAAGTCAGGAAAGACTGTTGCAAACCTCATCTTCAATGACTTTGCCCTGAAGTTTGGTTTTCCATCTCGCATCCACCACGATCAAGGAGGAGAGTTTGACATCAGCTGTTCAGCCAGTTAAAGCAGCTCAGCGGAGTCACTGGGTCGAGAACCACACCCTATCACCCGATGGGGAACGGTCAGGTGGAACGGATGAACAGAACGTTGTTGCAGATGCTTAGAACACTGACTGAGACACAGAAATCAAATTGGAAAGACTCCCTGAACAAACTGGTGTATGCTTATAATTGCACACAATGTGAAGTGACTGGCTACTCACCATTTTACCTTTTGTACGGAAGGTCACCAAGGCTCCCGGTCGACATGTTCTTTGGACTGCATGCAGAGTCAGGCTCTAGTGACCAGCGAGAATATGTGGAGAAGTGGAAAAAGGGCATGGAGGAAGCCTACGCCATCGTGAACCAAAATACCCAAAAAGCTGCAGAAAGGAGTAAAAGGTATTATGACACAAAAGTGAGGAGTTCAGTGCTGCAACCTGGAGATCGTGTCTTAGTTAAAAACTTAACACCCAGGGGCGGAACTGGTAAACTCAGGAACTATTGGGAGGACATAGTTCAGACAGTAGTGAGACAGATGGGTCCTGATCTGCCAATATATGAAATAAGACCAGAGAAAGGTAAAACCCGCTCCAGAGTTCTGCATAGAAATATGTTAATGCCCTGTGACTACTTGCCCTTTGAAAAACAACCAGAGCTTGTTAAAAATGACAAGGAGAAACAAAAAAGGGAACGCCGGCCTGTATCCAAAGCTCAGGAATCTGATGAGGAAAGCGATGATGAATATGAACTTCATAACAAGCCACTTCTAGATCCCAGACTGCCAGGAGAAAGGAATGAGACAGAGATTGAATCTGGGACTGAGCATGAACAGGAGCACCGACTAGTAGAGGACAGAGTTGGAACACCAGCTCCATCTCCATCACCAGCGCAGTCTTCCCGAGGAGAGCCGCCGGAGGAGTTGAGTGCACCTGCTGAAAGCCTGCCTGGAGAGGAAACAGACTCACCTACAGGAAACGTGCCTGATGAAGCCTCTCCTTCCTCCTCGTCGAGTGCTGCTGCGGAACCTGAGGAGACATCATATCAGCTACCAGCAAGACAGTGACATCCACCGAGACGTTTGACGTACGACCAGCTTGGCATCTCTTCCTGCTACAGTGTGCAGCCAACACCTCAGATGTTGCCTGTGTACCACGCACCTGGACTGGCCCCATGGCTGCCACCGCTCCAGCCATACTATTTCCAGTCTCCTTCCATGTATGGACTCCAGCGAAATGTGAGCCTACAGACTTAACAAGTTTGACTGTTGCCACGGACAACATATGGACTGTTCACATGGACTGTTGCCATACACTAGACATGAACTGTTTACACGGACTGTTGCTACAGTATGAACTGTTTATACATGGACAACATAAGGACTGTTTGCACAGATTGTTGCCATGGACAATGAATGTACTTTTCACAAGCTGTTGCCATGAACAACATTATGGACTGTTTACACACGGTGTTGCCATGGACAAGTCATGGACTTTCTACAGCTGATGGACTGTTATGGACTGTTCACACAGAGACCAGTCACAATGCAGGGACATTGGTTCTGTGAATATGGATTCAGTGACCTTTGACCTCTACTATTTGTGCATCACAGAGATCGTCAGTTCCAAGTTGATAAGAGAATGAAAAAAAAAATGTGGAAAATTGTCTTGGGTTAATTTGTCAGTGTTAAGTTCATGGTAATGTCGGGACGACATTATATTTTGTTGGGAAGTGTGTAGGAGGCCGTAAAAATGCATTTCAAACATGTTGTATATAGTGTATTAGTATTGTTTTTTCTTATTTTGTTTCATTTTTACTTATTAACTAACTGTTATCATTTTAGAATGTTATGAGTTGTGGGGCGCGAGGCAGTGGGCTGTTGTCATGGGCTTCTGTTGCTATGGAGCAGTTACAGTAGCGACATGAACACAAAAGTTGTCACTGTGTATCTCTCCGCCCTACAGGTATAGAAAAAAGTTAGAAATAGTAAATATTGTTGTTTATCTTGGGTGCTGTTGCTTGTTAAATGTGTGTGAGTGTTAGTTTTACCATTTTTAACCGTAGTTTTTGCCGTTAGTGTAATTAATTAATGTTTAATGTTTTGTTGTTGTCGTCGTGATGAACGTTATATGTAGAGTAGCCGTTGTAACTGTTTTCGTTAGTACCGTAGTCGTTGTGTTGTTCTGTGATTATATTATATGTGTGAAATAAATGTTGACATGGAGCAGTTACAGTAGCGACATGAACACAAAAGTTGTCACTGTGTATCTCTCCGCCCTACAGAGGCGTAACACGCGCACCTCTGTGCCAGGCTCGTGCTCTGCAGCGATTTGTTTATTCATCTTAACAGAGCGCGAGCGAGATTTAACACACACATTCACACAGGCGACACACACATACGGGCTACACATGATACACATTCCCACACACACACACATCTGAGGGGCCGAGGCGCCTGCCGAGCGCCACGGAGAAAAGCGCTTCTGGTGGCGTGCCCCTCAGGGAGCACCCAGGTTGAGCCTGGTCAGTGTGGGATAGATAGATAGATAGTTAGATTTGACCGTCCTACTGGTTTTAGAAATTAATTCATATTTATGATTCATGCATGCTGGTATGCTTAAAGTTTGTGTTATTCTGATGGTCCTAATGTCTTTTTTTTCTAATTAAGACATCCATTTTGGTGGTTTATTACATAATGCACCAAATTATTACATTTTTTTCATAAAAAAGTGTAACACCCGCAATATGTAATAAGTGATGTAAAATGTAACAACTTATTACAAAATGCGGCAAAATTTATTACATATTGCGTTCAAGATTTTTATTACAAAATGCGGCGTTATTACATAATGACGTGAAGATTTATTACATTATTACATAATGCGGCATTATTACATAATGCGGCGTTACATGCCTCTTTAAGTTCCTTTTATTCATTATGGCCTGGCATATGGGACATTTCTTTTTTAACACAGGCTTCACACTGTGCCTACTCATCGGTGGTGCCTGACTGCTGGACTGCAGTGGTGCCTGACTGCTGGACTGCGGTGGTGCCTGACTGCTGGACTGCGGTGGTGCCTGACTGCTGGACTGTGGTGGCATCGGTGGTGCCTGACTGCTGGACTGCGGTGGTGCCTGACTGCTGGACTGTGGTGGCATCGGTGGTGCCTGACTGCTGGACTGCAGTGGTGCCTGACTGCTGGACTGCGGCGGCACTGTCGGTGGTGCCTGACTGCTGGACTGCGGTGGCATCGGTGGTGCCTGACTGCTGGACTGCGGTGGTGCCTGACTGCTGGACTGCGGCGGCACTGTCGGTGGTGCCTGTATGGTGGACTTTTCACACAAATCCAGATGTTTTACAAAATCTGGTTTTCTTACTAGTGTTGAGCTGCAGAAGCAGTGGTAATGAAGCTGGGGACGACATCCCAGTCCACATCTGTGAATTGTATATCCTTAAACAAAAAAACATAATTGAATTGAATTACTACAGTCAGTCCTTGCTGATATATTTTCCTGAGACACTATTCTTTCATTTGGTGTGCTGTTTTTAAAAATATAATGCACTGATCCTATGATATATAAAAAAAAAAGCCTGAAAAGTGTGACAACATGCCCTGGGCTTCCCTGTCAGGTAAGAATACAAGAAGGATGTGACACACAAACCATGTCCTACATCGAGAATGTGTTCAGACTTTACCTTGGTAATTAACAGCTCTGTTAAAATGGGACTGCAGATGTTTTCTGCATTTGCTCAACTTCGTTGGCTGAAACAAACTTGAGCTGCAGAATGGACAATGGTATTCCTTGCAGCATGTCCTGCATTGCTCCAATTGGGGCAAATTTTGTCCATGCTGGATAGTTATGTGCACCTTTAAAAGAGAGAAAGAGACTGTGTAATGAATCTAAGTTTAATAAACACACTATGCCAACACTCGCACGCGCACGCACGCACGCGCACACACACACACACACACACACACACACACACACACACACACACACACACACACACAATTTGGTTTAATGTCACAGACAGTTAACGTTGACCTACACAGGCTACTTAAAGTTTTATTTTTGTTTAATTTAATGCACACGGTATTAACAGTTTCAGTTCCATTAAAAATAAGATGACCTGGATGACTGAGAACTTTCATGGACATTTAAAAGCTAAATGTGCCCTGGTAACATGTGCTTCTAGCAGAAAAATGCTAAGCTTGGTTAGCCTAAATATTATGTTGCATTTGACGTGCATAAGGCTAATTGTAAACGTATTATAAGTCAAACGTTCGTTACGCTGTCAGATGCATTTTCAACAAAAACTTTTATGACATGAAAAGAACGATGTGATTAACGTTCAATACCTTTTCTTCAGGCAGGTCCTCCATGTTCCAGGTAGGTAACATTAGCATAATAAAAAAACCAGGGGGCGCTGTAGCAAAAAACCAAGGGGTCTGAATGTGCGGGTCCAAACGTGCGGGTCTGAATCTGCGGTCTCCGGGTCTGCAGACACATGCTCCTCGAAGCACCTGCAACAGGCTAACATCGATCTCAAAAAGGACAAAGATTTTCTGCTTAGTAGATTTGACGAGAAGCCAGGTACAATTCCATTAACCCCCCACCACACACACACACTTCAAAGACCATAGCATACAGTAAATGTATACATATACATATAATATATATGTATATATTATGTGTGTGTGTGTATATATACAGTATGTCATATACACACACACACACACACACACACACACACACACACACACACACACACACACACACACACACACACAGTATATTATTTACTTTGCTTACTCTATAGTCTCTCGACATGTTAATTTCCACAGGTCCTTCTCACAAGAGTGCAAAGAAAGAAGTCATCTTTACCTCATCTACCTCCTCTGAAACACCCTCAGCCTCATCCTCTGATGGGTCATTCTTCTCAGAGGAAGAAGAGGTTAAGGTAAAGGAGAACAAGAAGAAGAGGAAGACCAAGAAGCCAATGAAAACCTTAGAGCCACACAGTCGCTCAAGGAGTAAGTGGAGCTATTGGCTTAACAGGTTTTGCTATTAAAGAGGAATCCCATTCATTTTTCACTCAAAGAATCTATGGGGGTAACACAACTGCAGGGGTGAAAAGTAATGAGTTACATTTACTCTAGTTACTGTAATTGAGTAGTTTGTATTGTAGTTTTTTTGTGTACAATAACTGGAGTAAATATTGTTGGAAGAAATTTACTTAGTTACATTTTAAATAGCTTCAGCTAAAGTAAAAAATTCATTCAGATCCATTCAGATCCAACTACACCAAAATAACCCCCCCTCCTTGGGAGCAGACAGGAAAGACACTAAAGAAGCAAGTGTGTCTGAGTGTGTGAGGGAGAGATTTTTAGGTTATCTATTTTTATCTTTATTTTATTTTTTTATCCCTGTGGAACTGAAATTGGTATCGAGTATTGAAAATTTTCCTGAATATCGAATGAATGTTCGAATGGCTCTGGGCAACTGCAGTGTCAGAAGGTCAGAATCGAAAAGATTGTGCCACGAGGAGCTAAAAAAAAAAGAATTAAGTAACTTTTACTCTGAGTACATTTTAAATGAGCTACTTTTTACTTTTACTTGAGTAGATTTTTACACCAGTACTTTTACTTTTACTTGAGTAAAATTTCATCTATTTTTTTCGTACTCTTTCCACCCCTGCACAACTGTAGCTGAAACCTGACCTAATTGTTCATCAACATTATCCTCTTGTTTGAGGTGTCTGTGTACTAAGTAGTAGTAAAAAAGAACAAGAACATTTGGCACTACATAAATCAAGTTACGGCTAAAGCTTACTTCATGGAGCATATAGCATAAAACTGAAAATTAAGGCCATACTCTCCATTAGGTCAGCTTTAGCTGCCTGACCATAACTCAGTGTATGTTGCACCAAAGGTTGTCCTCGACTAAGGATTTTCATAGTCGAGTCTGATTTTTCAGATTTTGCCCTCAGTCGACTAATCGTTGATTCATGATGTTTATTGATTCATGATCTCATTTGCATTTCTTTCTGCTACAGAAAAAAAGAGTTTAAACACCTGAATAAACAAATACTTCAGTCTCATTATAATATAAGAAAACATAAATTCTGTGTAAAATCAGATGTTCAGCACTGCTTCAAAAAAACTGGATCCATGAAGCGAGTCTTTGAGCATTTGGGGGTGGACCAGAACACTATAGCAAGGACCGCCCCAATCGCTGAGGTCCACATCATTTTCCCAGACATATTTGAGGGTTTGAGTAAAGATAACCATGACAAAATCTCCACCTTCACAGAGAGGTGCAGGGAAGCCATAACAGCAGAAATGGCGAGCACACTGACGCACAAAAAAAATGCAGGTGAACTACTGCCGATCACTTACAAAATGACCTAGTCATTAGACAATTAGTCAATAGTTTTTATTGTTGTTCATGTTTTGTTAAGAAACTTTTTCCAGTATTTGTGTTTGCTTGTTTTGTAGCAATGTTGCAGTTATTGCAGGCCCAGAAGTCACAATGTATGCCAGCAATAGCTGGTTAAGTTTGATTTGAGTCTTTAGACCTCTAGATTTTGTTGAAGTTTGATATTGTTGATAGCTACTGGTCAGGAGCAGCAAAGCATTCTGTAAGGGTGATCAAAAGCAGCTTTTACCCATTAGTTTGAGTAAAAATGGTAGGGGAAATACATGCAACATGTTCATGGTCAGTAATCATGACATGAGTGTTGAGCAGAAGAGGTTTCTAAGCACATTGTAACGTGTATAGTATAATGTTGTGACCTTGTGTCGTGATAATGATGATGACAGCCAGTTCATATGTTCATGAGAAAATAAAATTGTCAATGATGTTATAATAAAAACATTGTCATAATGATGTCATGACAGTCAGTTTATCCTTCATGATATGTTAATGACAGATCAAAATGCTACCACTTTACTTTAGGTCAAAGAATTTTGTCATTACATTGTCATAATGACGTCATGACAGTCAGTTTTTGGTATTCTGTCAAACATCAATGACCAAGTGCTAGAATTGGTCTTTAACCTTGAACAGCTTATTATAATAATCATTGTCAACTTGCCATAAACACAAAAACAGATGCATATTTCGTTAATGTCAGGTTGTCGTGACAGAGACATTTTCTAGTAATGTCACTTTGAATAATGTCACGTTGTCATAATAAGGACATCGCAAACAAATTTAATGTCAAGTCGTCATGACAAAGACAAATTCTGGTTATGTCACCTTGATTAAAGCTATAGTGCGTAACTTCTGTCGCCCCCTAAAGGATTTCTGCGTTATTACAACGATACGGCCGGCACCTATGGCCCGGTGTAACCCTCCCCTCCCCTCCCCACCGCTACCCCTGTAGCTGCATGATACATCACGGGGTCCACCCGTTATTCAGACATCCCGCTATTCCGACATGTATCTATTTAGACATCCCGCTATTACGACATCCCTCTATCTAGACATGCCGGTAGTCCGACACTTTTTGATACCGCTATTCCGACACGTCGTTTTTTTTTTTTTTTTTACAGCTGCGATACCCAGGCGCGTCTCTCTCTCTCTTTTCTTTTCAGCATGCCTATCACTGGTTTGATGAGGGAGTGATGTTCTTAATCTCAACAACTAAACTATCAAGTCACAAACAAAACTGAAATACATGATAAACAAACAGAACTATGTTGCAGTTTGTTTGTCAAGTTAACCTGTCACCTTCAGCACCACGGACAGCGCCGCGGATGAGCCGCAGAGCTGCAGCTGTGAGCGTCTGGGCTCTGGGCTTATGGCCTCATTTATCAAAACTGTAAGTAAGCAGTGTAAAACTGCTGTTACTAAATGTTTTGCTTAGGCCTACGGCGAAAAGACACCCAAAATATTTATACCTTTTTCAGATCTCTTAAACTGTGCGTGCACAACTCTCCTCAATTTCTCTTTGATAAATCAAACTGGATCCAAGAATGGTGCCCAGTTGCGCACGTGAACACACCTCCGCCCCCGGAATGTCTAGAAACAACCATATATGGTCAGCACGTGCATATTAATTAGCCATGTGTGCTCTGTGGAGCGGCAACAAAGTGACAACAAAGACAACGGGCGGAGGGTGGGGGAAAGAAAGCGAGATACACGACATCGGGCAATAAATCAGTCAGAAAAATGATCTTGCATTTTAATAAGCTACAATAAAAACAAAAACCTCCCAAATCTCAGCTGCCGGTGTGTTTTTAACCTGTAACTTGGAGGGTTTGTTTTTTCTTCTCCAATAGGCCTATGTATTTGTGTATGAGAAACAGTGTCTCAGATGAAAAAATAAAATAAAATCAGAAGGACATGTCTGACTATAACGTAATCAATCAATGTCGGAAAAGCGGAATGTTTGAAAAAATAGTAAAGTGCCGCTACTCCGACAATGAAAAAAAAAAAGTCGGAATAGTGGGACGCTTGAAAAATAATGTTAATGCAGCTATTCCGACAATTAGAAGTCAATGTCGAAATAGCGGCATGTCGGAATAGCAGCATGTAACCATACATCACACACAGTAACAGTAACACTCGCAACACACCACATGCTGCTGGTCACGGACCACGGTTTACGGACTATAACACTCGCGACTCGCCGCACACTGCTCGTCACAGCACACAGACTCCCTGCAGTAAGTTACACACAGCAACACGGCTACACACCTTGTGACTTACTGCTAACGATGTGGCTAACACCAGGCTGCTAACAGCTGTTGCTTCTAGCAGCTGCGGAGCGCTTTCCTCCCTCCTCCCTTCTCGTTGTCAGGTAAAACCGAGTAAAACACGTCGTTTCGGTCGTTTCCTGTCCGCCAGCGCGGGAAAGTCGCTCCAAGACAGTAAATACAAAAATAACAAATACTGAAAAATACCGCGAGGCGTTTGAGGAGCCGAACGGCTTAATCAGCGTTGTATCATCTCCTCTTGTAGTGGCTTGGGTGAAACGGATATTTACAGACACGTAGAAGTTACGTACTATAGCTTTAATGTCAAGTTGTCATAATCAAGACAACCAAAATAATGTCAACAGTCAAAAAACGTTTAATGACATTGACATAATGTTTATGACTGTGTCTCGTCACTCTTATGACAATGTCATGTCACTCTTATGACGGTACCTTCAAGTAAAGTGTTACTGAGCTTTCTCCTCCTGTGGCTGTTGTGTTTACAGATGTAGCCACCTAGAAGTTCCCCCTGGTCCCTGGTGGGACCACTGTGGGACCGTGATGGGTCCGTGGCGGGTCCGTGACGGGCTCCCGCTTGGCCCGTGGCGATAATTTAATCCCCCGCGATGACGTAGTGAACGCAGCCACGACTGTTAACGCCCCTCTGCAGCCCGTGTGAAAATTAGCTGCAGTGTCGCCTTTGTCCACGGGGAGGAGCAGTGATTTTGACCCGAGTTAATCTGTCAATCACTTTTCCTCCTCCTTTCTTTTTTCCCTCAGATGAATTGCTATAATTGCCTCCAAAACAGGCGATCTATGAGTAGCTTCAAAGATAAATAAACACCGACAGAGCACAAATAAAAATGTATATCACTCGCAGTTTACCTGTCTACAGATTTTGCATTCTAGTAAATGTTTGCCTTGTGGTGGTTTTAATGTTAACACTGAAGCATACGGTGCGCAAATAAACCCTAACCAATAGCCGTCCGTGAATATACACTCATGAGACTGTAGGCCTATGTGTAAAATTAAAGTGTGGTCCTAAGTGATCGCCCTTATATTCAAACAAGAGGAAAGAGAAATAATTATGAGGTTCGTAAATTAAAACCACATGTGCGTCGTGCGCCCTCACCATGGCACAGCTGAGACTTAACATAGGCTACTGGATGTTTTTTGTTTGTTTGTGTGTAACCTGTAATATAAACAGTTATTTACAAGCCCCTCTTTCAGTTTTTGCCAGTCGGCAACCATGAAATCTGCTGTGCATCTCTGGCTTGCTCATTCACTCCCGATCCGCAAATAAATAAATACATTTCTAGTGACCACAGCGCGTCACGTCTCAGAACCACGGGCTACATTTGTGTATTTATTAGGGCTGTACAAGTTGCGTTATGGCAACTCATTAAACTATTAACTTTATTTTATCGCGCATTAATGCATGTTGCTCACATGCTTTTATTTTGTAAAAGTCTGTTGCTGGCTGCTGCGGTGTAGGGGTCAGAGTCGCTGGACACCGTAAACATGCGCTGTGCACCTCTGTAAAATTCTCAATAAAATTTCATGAATGAGTCTATTTTTCACCACAGAATACTAATATCCCTCCCCCTGCGCTATGCTGACCTGACGCGTCTAGAGTGGTTGACAGCTCTCTCTCTCTCTCTCTCTCTTTTATTTTTATTTTTTTACTTTTAATGATAAAGTCACGTAACCAGCCATTCCCATTAGGAGAGCCAAATGCCTGACGCTTGATTCCGCGATGATCTACTGGCACTGACGCACCTGTCTTACAGTAATATGGAACTCAACATGAGAGCAAAGGTGCGCTCTGCTCTTATTTCCATCTCACCCCACACACGCCGACCTGTGTCTTGTGAAGACGTACAGCGCGATGGAGAGAGAGAGAGAGGGAGAGAGAGAGAGAGATCATAGGCTATACAGCGGCACTGCACACCAGCTGATCCGCCGGTCCACTTGAAATAAGCAAGTTAGTCAGATAATCAGGGCCGTTGCTAGGAATTCTGGGGCCCCTGAAAGAATACTAAAGTGGGCCCCTGACTTTTCCACTTTTTTTCTTAGACTACATATGTATGATCATTTTTTATTTAGCCTACTTTGTTTTGATGCTAATGCAGCATTACTATGAGTATTAGTCAGGGTCTTATGCAGAATAATTCAGTCATACAAAGATTAGACTAGGTGCAGCAAGTCTCTTCAACTTTGTGAAGTTGTGATATCAAATCGGAATGGGGTTTATAGGGGGATTGCCAGTATAGGCTTGTGCTATAACTAGTAAATTATAGTGAAAAATCAATACATTTAATTAATAAATTTAATCCAGAGGAAGTACAGAGTTAAATGAAATTCCAGCACTGACTCCATATGTTCAGACCATCTGCAATCCTGCACCTTGCCACATGTGCCTTTCCTAACCTCTGCCATGAAGCACTGTTGCAAAATTACAACATTTTTTGTAAGATAGATAATAATGTAAGATAATCATGAAAATAAAAATGTTTAAAGCAGGACCTTCTAAGGAAATACCTGCTCATTTTCTAATCAATTCATAGTCAAAGCAGTGGGGGATGCTTGGAGATGGTAAGCCTTCCAACATAACCTCCCCTCCCCCGGTCCTCCTTCAAAGTTGAACAGCCAGCTCCATTGCAGGCTCTGTGCGATTTGTGTGACAATGGGTGACCAATAGGTGGCCCATTAGGGCAAACAAAAGATTGAGCAATGATAATGCTAATTCCCTGGTCAAAGGCATGCACTGAATACCTGCAACTGCAAACATCTTAAAAAGGCTTTCATCACTCCCTTAGTTTTTTCCTATTTAAATGTAGATTCACAGTAAATAAATTGTGATAAAAAAAAATTGACAGTAGGTATTATTAGCTACAACAATTTATTTCCAGATAAAACAGTGGCCAGCGCATCTCCAGTAGCTAGGTCTGTTATAATTTCACTTCTTAAATCAAACATGTACTCGTGGTTCTATGAATTATGTGAATTTCCACTCACCACCAGTGGGCAGCACTTTAAATGCCGCCTCTGGCGATATGTACTGTTCTGTGAGAGAAGCGCCATCTCCTGGTCATGTCATGTATTTCATTGAATGGGTGGAGTTCCAGTAAAAACGAGTCACACCCAGGAAAAGGAGGGGGTCACTCCAGCTGCTGGGACTTTGCTGGAGCTCTGCTGGAACTCTCATGGGAACAGCATGGGAACAGCATGGCAGCAGCATGGCAGGGGAATTTCTATGTGGCTCCCACTGTATGTGTTTTCCCTTGTTTCATATTGAATTATTTTGGTATTACTTTTCCAATATTTACGACACGTTACTTCCCTCCATGCCTTTGATATATCGCAGGTGGACAGGATGCACCTACCTCCTTATATGGTGATCAGGATCTCCTTATATGACTATTCATGGGCAGAGAACCATGCTAATCGCTGATCACCGGGGGCGTGCTGTTAATTTACGATGGGTTGGTCTTCATGATTGACTGATGACACGCGCACTTACGATCACATCTGAGATTCCCGAACCGTTCATGAATCCGGAGTACAGTTTTAGTAGCATGAGCTTTTATGTGGAAATCTACACACAGATATACTAACGTTTAATCAATGTGTCAAACCCAATGTGTTCTAAACAGAAAATGCACCATGGTTGATAATTGACAAGGTAAAGTCATTTCACTTCTTTTTTTAAAGAAACACTGAAAACAGGCCCTGCATAACCAGACATAAATGACTGTAGATAGCTTACGTTCAGGGACCACTCCATCAAGCTGTGCCTCCAGCTCATCTGACCAACTAACTGTTGTGACTTTTTAGTGAACACATTGTCAGACTCCGAAACTAGGAGGTTAAGTTAATAAGGTCTAACATAGAATTTGGATGCTTATGTTCACTGTAATTTGGCCCGTGATGAAACTGTCAATTGTCTGGCCTCCAATTCAATGTTTTGACTTGAAAATAAGAATTGTATTAACCCTCTAGGCGCCAGAGTTTATGTAGGAAAATATTCCGTTTGGACTTGAAGATTTCAAAAGGCTGTAGCTTGGAAGTGGTGAGAGATAAATCCATAGTGTAAATGAGAAAAATATTCACAATGACTTAAAGTTTGTGATGGGAGTAAATTTACTCGTCTAATTTGTATATTGTGACGTCATCAGGTGGCGGCCATATTGGATTACGTAACTTTCAGTAAAACTGATTTTTGAACATATTTATACACAGAAAAAAAATGTATATTGTCATCTCATGCTCAAAATAAAGGAACAGGAGTTTGATTGGAGTAAATTTGCTAATCTAATTTGTATATCACCAGGTAAAATACGGTGATAGATAGATAGATAGATAGATAGATAGATAGATAGATAGATAGATAGATAGATAGATAGATAGATAGATATTTTTATAGTTTTTTTTTTTGTTTTTTTTTATAGATTCTTTTCAGGGAGGATCCTCACAGTAAATGAACAGGAAGTCAGTAGGAGTAAATTTGAACATATATACAAATGATTTTTTTCAGCCTCTCATCCTCAGAGTAAATGAACAGGAATCTGACAGGAGTAAATTTGCTAATCTAATTTGTATATCACCAAGTAAAATTCAGTAAAACGGAATTCTGAACATATTTACACGGTAGGTTTTTTTTTCATTTCATTTCATTTTTTCATAGATTTTTTTCATCATCTCATCCTCAGAGTAAATGAACAGGAATCTAGGAGTAAATTTCCTAATCTAATTTGTATATCACTAGGTAAAATTCATTTTTTTTTATAGCTTTTTGTTTTTTTTTGGTCTTTATAGATTTTTTTTTTTTTGCTTTTGAGGAAGTCAATAGGAGTTTGAACATATACATTTTTTTTTTCATTGTCTCATCCTCAGAGGAAAAGAAACAGACTGGAGACATTTACAAATCTAATTTGCACAACACAAGGTGAACTGAACTTGGAATGTTTTTTTTTTTGGTGGGTTTTTTCTTTTCTTTTTTTTGTTTTTACTCTCAAAGTAAATTTGAGCATATATTTTTTTGCTCATCTATCAAGATGGCATTGTTTGGGGTTTTTCAGTGTGTGGAATAGCTCGTAGCAAGGCACGGCACACAGACCTACTCCACACTGACCGCATCTGTACTGCGTCTGGCGTCGCCCCTTAGGACGGGTGCGGTCTGAGCATACTACGCAATCTGGACGATCATCAGTATTGCGGAGCCAGTGGCGTTCAGTGAGCCGTTGTGGCATTTCTCCCCTTTCCATTGAAGGCCTTCCTCCCTTCTTGCCTTCCTTCTTGGAGTAACCCTCCAGTAAAGCAGTCACAATGTCCTGGATGAAAGCCTTCAGGGGTTTGTGTGGGCCAGGACTACACCTACTGTAGATTATGTGGGCATTGACCACACTGATACTAAGGACCGCGTTGATGATACGGTTGTACCACTTCCTGGACCGGTGTGGAAAGAGGTATGTTTTCATGCGCTGATCAGCTGTATCAACTCCCCCCATGAAGGAGTTGTAGCTGTCCACGCACTCTGGTTTCTGGATGTTGCGAAAACCAGTCGCATTGGCCTTCGAGCGAATATGTTTCTTAACGCATGTGTTCGTGTGAATTGATGTCAGCATGGTGAGACGCTTGGTGTCATGCCATGCACAAGCAAGCAATTTGCCATGCCGCATGAACACGGGCGCATCTCCCCTTTTTGAAGGCAACTGTGCTGGTTTCAGTCCCTGTGGCATCCCTCGCCTGTTAGGGTTCACCGTCCCACACAGTCCAGTTTCGGTAGCTGCTAACTCGTTAGCTAAGGCTGGTGATGTGTAATAGCTATCCATGTAGACCTCATGCCCTTTACCAGTGTATGGAGCCATCAGCTGACGGACAATACAATGGGTCGCACCGAGATGATCATCTTCATCTGCTGTGTGTCCTGTGTACATGGACCACTGCAAAACATAGCCTGAGCGAGCTTCACTCAAAACAAATGCCTTGTAGCCATATTTATCTGGTTTTTTAGGATTGTACAGTTTCAAGGTTGACCTCCCCTTGAATGCGATGGTCATTTCATCCAGGGAAAGTTCCTTGAGTGGACCATACATGGCTGAAAAACGGGGCATGACCATATCAAGTACTGGACGCACTTTGAATAATTTATCATAACCTGGTCAACCCCTCTCAACTTGCTCATCATTATTTGCAAAGTGGAGGAAAGATAGGATGATCTCAAATCTGTTCCTTGTCATCACTTTGCCAAAGCCAGGTGTGTAAACTGGCCAAAATCCTGCCCAGTAGTCCTCAATCTCAGGCTTTTCAACGAGCCCCATGTACAAATGGAGTGAGATGAAGGCTTTCATCTCAGGGCTGGTGACATCATACCAGCCATGAAATCGAGAGTTTGGCTGAAGTTGGTGTGTGTCAAGATACTGGTGAGCATATCTGTTCGTTTCATTTGTGATGAGGTTCCAGAAATCCTCATCCAAAAACAGAGACAGGAAATCAATCACATGCACTAGAATCTGTGAGATCCTTGTCTCCGCGATACCCCACAGGCTCATCAAAGTCTTTGATCCATTTATTGATCACTTCCTCACTTCTCAAATATTCCCAGCCATCATCAAATACAGCCCTATTTTGATTACCCCCTCTGCCGCCCCCACGTCCCCTCCTTCCCCTTCCCCTTCCCCTCCCACGACCGCGGCGGAGAAAACTCTCGCCGTGATCAGTATGTGTTGCTTGTGTGACCGTGTCTGCAGCTGCATCGTCAGTGTCACTCGTCTCTGACGAGCGACTGTCATCAGAAGGCAGATCATCCCCCTCTGAATCATGATCAGCAAAGATCTGTGCAAGAACCTCATCCGCACTGTAACGTCCTCTGGGCATTTTGTTTTTTATTATAAAAATCGCTATTTGTCTCTCTATCTGTCCAGCACGCTCCTGCCACCGCTCCGCTGCTCTCTCTCCTCTCCCGCTCTCCCGCCCTGCCGCGCTCAGCCGCTGCCACGCTGACAGCTGGTGTCGGGTTTCAAACTTTTTTTTCTCCGATTTTTTTCATAGAAACACACCCACAAATGATGTCAGGATTGAAGCTATATGTAGTGGCCATCTAGTGGTAGCAAGCAGTAACAGCACAAGGCAGTAGATTTAAAGATAGAGGCTGTTTTATTCAGCAATGTTGCCTGTCGCAATAATGCGACTTTGGCGCCTAGAGGGTTAATGTTGGGCACACGTTTTTTTTCACAAAGAGATAATTACAAATGATCATGTCAATTACCGTTATCTTTCATACATGCCATAACCTACACTAGTCATCTTTCTTACTTTGAGAGGAGTTCATGCTGACAGGTTGCCACACAGGAGCAGAACTTTCGCAGGGGCTGGGGGTCATTGGTCGGGCCTGTAAATTCACTGCCATAAATATGAAGAAAAATATGAAAAACGATCAGAGTAGTAGTTGGGTGCCGTGCCTTCACCTCATCTGACCAACTGACTGTTGTGACTTGGATGTAAAAAACTAACTAGCCCCAAAGCCTATTACTTAAATTAGTCATCTTGCTTACTTTGAGAGGAATACATGCTGACAGGTTGCCACACTGAAAAAATCAAAGGCCTATGTCACTGAAAGTCTTTTGGAAATTATTTATGTTTTTTATTGATAAAACATAGAAAACATAATAAAGTGATGCCTGGGATTTGATGTGTCTCGGCTCTTGGGCCTTGTGACCAGTGGTAAGGGAGGAGGGGCTGGCAACTTTTTTGGAGGGGGTGTTTTTGGTGCAGGAGTGTCATCTTCCTCAGTTGATGATGGGGGTGATGATGACAAGGGTGATGATGTTCTAAATCGTATAGGTCTACATGTAAACCCACAATTATTAGAATTTATTATTTTCATGAATATATTTGCAATACAGAGACAGATTTATGCCAACATGTCCTTCAAGGCAAATATGCATAATAAAAGCACAACTTGAAATGATGACAAAATTATTCAACAATGAAATATGTGCTTACTTTTTTCATTGTCTAATTTGTGCCTCTTCTGGCTCTTTGTCAGTGTTTAAGTCTGATGTTACACATGACATTTCCCACTTTGATGGAATTGTTGCGATGGAATCTGTAAGCAACATTAAGCATGTTAACTATTTAACCAACATACAATATAGACAAGGGAGATGTATTGATAATAACAAGTAGGGATGCACCGATACCGATACTGGTATTGGGTATCGCTCCAATACTGGGCATAAATACTTGTACTCCTACTCTTAAAATTGCCACCGATATCACAACATTGATACCACTTTACGGCAGCACGCGGTTTACAGCACTTTACAGCACTGCAAGGCAGCGAAGAGTCATGTCAGCAGTGTGGAAATTCTTTCAGGTGAATGAGAACAACAAAAACAAAGAAGAATGCAAATCATGTCCAGCAACGCTCTTGAGAGGAGGGACAAAATCTACCACTTACAACACAAGCAACTTCATTAAACATTTGAAATCTCAGCACGACGCAGAATATAATAAGTTTATACTTGCGACAACCAACTTCGCAGCAGACACTGGCTAAGCTAAGTGGGAGAAAATGTCCAGAGGGTTACATGCTGCTATTCCGACATGCCGCTATTTCGACATTGACTTCTAATTGTCGGAATAGCGGCATTAACATTATTTTTCAAGCGTCCCACTATTCCGACTTTTTTTTTTTCATTGTCGGAGTAACAGCACTTTACTATTTTTCAAACATTCCGCTTTTCCGACATTGATTGATTACGTTATAGTCAGACGTGTCCTTCTGATTTTTCATCTGAGACACTGTTTCTCATACACAAATACATAGGCCTATAAGAGAGAAGAAAAAACAAACCCGCCAAGTTTAAAAACACACCGGCAGCAGCGCACACTGATCTGCAGCTTTTATTATTCTGTCACCTGAGATAACGAGGTGCACGTGTGTTTGGAGCTGACGAGAGAATAAAGAGTAGAGTTGAGCCGGATACTCGGCTGAAACGAGTATCCGGTACGGATAAAGCACTTTTGCCGAGTACGAGTATTAAACGAGTAATACGAGTCAATATCTGTGCTCGGAAAAAAAAAAAAAAAAAGATTGAATGAAAATCCTCATTGGGTAGCTGACTGTGTCAGCGTTCTGTGATAGGCTACAGCCCCTCCCCTACACACATGCAGGTGTGTTGCTGTGTCCCGCTCTGATCACTCACACACAGAACAGCTGACAGCTGTCTGTCTCTCCCTCAGTCACTCAGGTTCGCCGGTCTTTACCCTTAATGTTTAGGCTTTCTTCAGCTTCAGCTTTGTTATTACGTCAGTTACTTACTTATGAACCAGTAGAGTTCTGGTAAACGTGGGTTCGTTCAGACGTGGTGCCGATCGCGTTGCGTCTCTGCCTGTCGGAGATTTTTTTTTTTTTTTTCCACACACGCTCTCTCTCTCTCTCTCCCTCTCTCTGCCGGTCGTCGGAGTTTTTTTTTTTTTTTGAACCGTCAGCTGGCTCTAACCAGTTTTTTTTAACTTCACGCACTGAGTGTCTGACACTTTCTTGCTGTATTTCATAAAAAATAGTAGTGGTATAAATTACAAATTAAGCTACACTCTCTCCCCCCTCCCCTCTCTCTCTCATGATCAGTGATACAGAATAATGAGTGATACAGAGAGTAGCTGACACTCAGCTGTCTCTGTCTCTCTCTTAGGCTACTCACTCACACACACACACACACACACACACCTGGTGTGGAAATAAAATTAAAAAAGAAAAAGTTGTTGAGTATGAAAACTCTTTTTCATTACATTTTCCTTAATAATTGCAACCGCATGTGTTGTATTGTCCTGTAAACAGTTTTCTAATCAGCAATAACTATAACAATTTCTGATCAACCCATGTCAATTGCATGCTTAAAATAACATGCCGGTTAAAGGGATAGTTCACCCAAAATTCAAATTTCACTCATTATCTACTCACCCTCATGTCAACTAAGAGCTGTGAGAATTTTCAGAGTCCTCCGTTCCTTCTCTGAGTTACGGGGGGGTCTGCGCAGCAGTATTTGTCCATATAATGGTTGTGAATGGACACCAGAGCTCTTCGTCCAAAAAGACACACCAAAAAACATCCAAATACCTCCATACTGCTCGTCTGTAATGTCCCTCTTGTATTGAAGCCCCGACATGAGAAATTGTTCCGAAAAAAATTAAATAAGTCTATATTTTAAGCTTGTTTGTAGCGGAAGCTCCCAGTGTCTCAGTTCACTGCTCTGCCTGTGTAAGTGCAAATCTCACGTGATTTGCACTGACCGGCGGAACAATTTCTCATGTCGGGGCTTCAATACAAGAGGGACATTACAGACGAGCAGTATGGAGGTATTTGGATGTTTTTTGGTGTGTCTTTTTGGACGAAGAGCTCTGGTGTCCATTCACAACCATTATATGGACAAATACTGCTGCGCAGACCCCCCCGTAACTCAGAGAAGGAACGGAGGACTCTGAAAATTCTCACAGCTCTTAGTTGACATGAGGGTGAGTAGATAATGAGTGAAATTTGAATTTTGGGTGAACTATCCCTTTAAAGCCTCGCCCATTTCAAGACAACCCGACCCACTTCTGGGTTAAACCCTGCCCACTTCCGGTTTAGGCCACGCCCACTCCGAGTACAGATACAGATACAGATAATTCATATGGTTAACAGATACAGATACAGATACAGATAATGCTGTACTCGCTCATCCCTAATAAAGAGTGAGACAACGTGGCCCTGAGGAGGAACTGTGAAGGACTCAGCTGTAATGAAAAATGACCTAAACCGAGTCCAGTAGAGCTGTAACTGTGTAGTGGAAAAGCGTTCAAAGTAGGCTAATGGTAACTATCGTCCTGCTTACATTGTTTTAACATAGGTAAAAGGAAAAAAAAAAGATTTTCTGGGATAAAGGGGCAGATTACACAAGATTATTCTTCTTTTTGCTCCCTTTTGTTGAGATTTGGGAGGTTTTTGTTTTTATTGCACCATTCTTGGATCCAGTTTGATTTATCAAAGAGAAATTGCGGAGAGTTGTGCACGCACAGTTTGATAGATCTGAAAAAGGTGTAAATATTTTTGGTGTCTTTTCGCCGTAGGCCTAAGCAAACATTTAGTAGCAGCAGTTTTACACTGCTTACTTACAGTTTTGATAAATGAGGCCCCAGGCCCTAAGCCCAGAGCCCAAACGCTCACAGATGCGCGGCGCTGTCCGTGGTGCTGAAGGTGACAGGTTAACTTGACAAACAAACTGCAGCATAGTTCTGTTTGTTTATCATGTGTGTCAGTTTTGTTTGCGACTTGATAGTTGAGTTGTTGAGATTAAGAACATCACTCCCTCATCAAACCAGTGATAGGCATGCTGAAAAGAAAAAAAAAGAGAGAGAGACGCGCCTGGGTATCGCAGCTGTAAAAAAAAAAAAAAAAAAAAAAAAAAATATGACGTGTCGGACTAGCGATACCAAAAAGTGTCGGAATAGCGGCATGTCTAGATAGAGGGATGTCGTAATAGCGGGATGTCTAAATAGAGACATGTTGGAATAGCGGGATGTGTGAATAGCGGGCAGACCCCTGTCCAGAGACAACCCACGTGTGGTCAAAATCACAGATGCTTCTGCCAGGTTTATTATTTTTACCACTGTCGTAGATAATGTAGATAATTTGATGAGATTTGTATGAGTTTCCTAGCCATACCCATATCACAGACACGGTGCTACTGAAGCTGCACGATTTTTGTGAAAAAACACATCCACAACCTGCATGATGTTAAAACTTTAAAGCTGTAGTGCGTAACTTATACATGTCTGTAAATATCCATTTCACCCAAGTCACTACAAGACGAGTTGATACAACGCTGATTAAGCCATTCGGCTCCTCTAACACCTCGCGGTATTTTTCAGTATTTGTTCTTTTTTGTATTTGGTCGGAAGTTACGAGTTTGACGGCCGTTATAGTGCACTTTCACGGGTAACAGGTTGGAAAAACACGAGTTACAGGTTGCCTGGAATGCTACAAAGTCGTAAGTCGTGACTTGAAGTCGTAACTTACGGGTTCAAAAGCCTGCCTGGAACACAGCATGGGTTTTACCTGACAATGAGAAGGGAGGGGGGAGGAGAGCGCTGCTAGAAAAAGAAAAAGATTTCCCGTTCAGCAGAAGGTCTGTTGGCGAAGAAAGAGAGTGACAAACGGTAGCGGTGGGGGGGGTGGGGGGGGTTACAACGGGCCATACACCATATTGAGGTTGAGGTTCAATATTTTGAACTCGAGCGAAAGGGCGAATTTCACGTTTTCGCTTCATTCGTGCCGCGCCGTTTGCGTCATTCGCGCCGCCGGCACAAATTTGCGTCCATTCGCGTCTGTACATTGAATCGATTTAAGCCATGAATCCCTAGATGAATCGGTTGTAGAGTCATGGATCGATTATCTCTATGGGCTAGAGTGCCTAGCCGTTAGCGGTGTCTTTAATAACTCATAAATCAATCAATGGCAAGGCTCTCAAGTTTTGAAGTTCAGAGTGAGATTTTACCAGCGGCAGCGGGGATTCGGTTGAAGTTCAAGTTCAAGTTCACTTTTATTTGTATAGCACAGTTAAAAAGACCTGTGACAGTTGTCCAAAGTGCTTCACAGAGCAGAGACAGAAACAAAGACAAATGCATGTGCAAGAAACAAAATGACATGCATACTATCACACATTCTCACACACAGATGTATGTACATATACATATACGGACATATGCGCATACATACACATACACATACGCAAATGCAAATGTGCACAGCTACAGTAGTCATAGACAACAGTGCACATAGATATTTAAACAAAAAACTAGCCAGGATCAGAAGTCCTTATGGATCCGAAGGCCAAGGAGAAAAGGTGCGTTTTTAAGGCGCACTTAAACCTCTCCATGGATCCTGCATGTCTAACATGTAATGGGAGGCTGTTCCATAGTCTGGGAGGTATCCGCGGGTCACTCCGACATACCGCCACTCCGACATTGACATCTAATTGTCGTAATGGCGGCACTTCCATTAATTGAAAACGTCCCACCACTCCGACAATTTTTGTTTCCATTGTCGGAATGGCGGTACTTTCCTTTTTTGGAAACGTCCCGCCATTCCGACATAAGGTCATTAAATGTGTAGGTTAATAATGATCACCGCCTCCCTGCCTGCCCATCTCTCTCCTCTAACAGCACTTTGACTCTGGTCAACGCCCTTGTCACATCCATCTCGATTATAAAATGCATTATTATTATTATTATTATTATTATTATTGGCGCTGTGCTGCTTAGTTTGCAGCTGTGGTCGAGAGAGCTAGAGAGTTAATGGAGAGAGAGACCGCTACGCCGGTGAATCAGATCAGTGATGTTGTTTTTTATTGTATCACAGTGGTTACAGTACGTTCAACAGAATCAGTGGTTCTCATGGGGGTCCTGGACCCCTGCATATTTTTGATCTCTCCTGTAGCCTGGCCGGGTCTGGCTCCAAGTTTAATTATAGACAATTTGATCTGCAGACGCACAGAGGCATGCGTAAAACACATATTTTGACTACTTCGTGCTGTTGCTATTTTTTTTAAAGTTACCTTTCGTTTCCTTTGGATTTTTGTGCGTATTATGGAGCCGTCCTGGTCCATGTTTGTAAGCCTTTTTACCAGGAGTAAATTCCCAAAAGTTGCAACAACTTGTAGTGATCCACTGGGTTTTGCCTGGCCAGCTGGGGTAGTTGATTTGCAGGTTTGCTCCCCAGGTTTTTTTCATTGTGTATTAGGCCAGGGAAATGATCAATTATCCTTATGGTTTGCGCACTGGGACGTGCGGACCTTTAATGAATGAATGAATGAATGAATGAATGTTTCTTTTTTGCTGTAAGTTGTGTGCGTAATGCGTAAAAGTGCATTAGTGGGACCGAGGGTTTAAATGGAGAAGTGACGTGGTGAGAGGGGAGGAGAGGCGGCATAGTGGATTATTTTTCCCGGTGGATTACCCTGTGGATCATAAAGGCCCGTTTGGACACCTCACAGCCCGTTTTCAGCCAAGCGGGACGAGGGAGAGGACTGGTGGTCACCTCGGAGGAGCCGCGGCGTCTCTCCCGTGTGGACAGTAGGACAAACAAACTCTCTCTCACTCACCCTCACCACGCAGCAACACACACACACATACGCACGCCACGCACGCACGCGCACACACACACATTGACTGTGAGCTCGCGCACCCCCGCACACACACACACACGCCGGCACGGACAGTGACAGTGCGCTCGCGCACCCACACACACACTCATTCCCACTCGGACTTAATGGACAGCGGGAGGGGGGAGGTCTTTCGGGTTCTGTTGATCTGTGTGTAATAGTTTATTATATGCCGCCTGTGATGGGCGCGTTTTGAGTTCAGTGAAATACAGAGACTCAGACTAAGTAGCGACTTTGATCATTGCTTCCATGGAAGCACCAGTAGCGCGAGCCTAGATCCGCCTGCAGCAGTTGTGTCAGTTCCTCTTATATCCTTATTGTAAGGGAAATTGTTACAAACTGACATCGGAGTGTGTGATTGTACATGGCGAGACTTTGTGTTTGTTTATTTATTAAGCTTCCACTGACTGTATCACATCTGTACACATGTCTTAAAACATGAAAAAAAACAAAAAAAAAACATACACCTAACCGCCGCTCGGAGTAACGCACATTTCCTTATGGAAATTAAAGCCTTGTCGGAATGGTGGGACGAAACTGTCGGAATGGCAGGACGTTTGCATGTCGGAATGGTGACATGTCTGAATGGTAGTATGTCGGAGTGGCGGTATGTCAGAGTGGCAGCATGTCGGAATGGCAGCATGTAACCAGTCTGGGAGCAGCCACAGAGAAGGCACGATCACCCTTAGTTTTTAATTTTGACCTCGGTGCATCCAGCAACAACTCACTGGATGACCGTAGATCTCTGGCTGGATTTCGGATTTGTATAAGGTCTGCTAGATATAGAGGAGCCAGACCAGTTAAAATCTTAAAAACAATTAATAACACTTTAAAATCAATCCTAAAGCGGATAGGAAGCCAGTGGAGGGAGGCCAGAACAGGGGTGATGTGTTGATGAAGTGGGGGTAGATGTCTGACAAATGACGCATAAATTCATTCAAACAAAAAATATTTATGATTTATGACTGGAATAAGTTAACCCCTGACAAAAGCTTTGCTGCAAGCCAGCAGCAGAAAAAAAAACATGTGTAATGGCATAAGTAATCGGTATCAGTGAGTACTCAAATGCAAGTACTCGTACACTAGAGCTGCAACAAATTGTCAACTATTTTGATAATCTAATAATCGGTTTGAGTAGTTTAAGAAAAAAAGTCAGAATTCTCTTATTTCAGCTTCTTAAATGTGAATATTTCTGGATTCTTTGTTCCTTTATGACAAAAAACTGAATATCTCTTTGGTTTGTGGACAAAACAAGACATTTGAGGATGTCATTTTGTGGTTTGAGAAACACTGATTGATATTTTTCAACATTTTTTTAACGTTTTATTGATCAAACAACTAATCACTTTAAATAAATTAAATAATCAACAGATTAATCAATAATGAAAATAATCATTGGTTGCAGCCCTATTGTACACTTACTCATTTTGGAAAAAAAGTGGTATCGGTGCACCCCTGGTAACAAGTGACAAAATCAGAAGAAGATTAAAATATCAGAGTAAAATCCATAAACTGTAATGATTCAATTGCTTAAGGGCTCTACACGGAAAATTACCTGATTTGTAGAGCACACGTGCTGCAAACTGTTTCCAGCCCTTCGACGGTTGAGGCACGAGTCTCTTTTGTACACTGCTGAGTATTTTAAATTTGTCCTTAAAGGCCACCAAGCAAGCCCATTAGAGTACCATTCCTTCGCTACGGGGCCGGTCCTGTCGTCCTCCTCAGAGACTACTAACAAGTACATCTTGACCTAAAAAAAATAGCACAAAAACAGATTTGTTTAATTAGTACTACCTAGTAAATGCATGGGATGCATAATGTCATAAAATAGCAGTTTAATAGAGTGACTACTTACTTTTCAGGTAATAAGACTGTAAGGGCACATCGGGGGATGAGACTATGATGGTTAGATAGGAAGAAGCAAGGGAGGAACACAATGTAATTACTCATGTGAAATGGTGGACAAACAAGACGATGAGAGATGGTGGTTTGGGCTATTTGGTGTGGGTTCAGTTAATATGTATGAGGGGCACAGCAACAAATTATCTTCCATGGGGTATTAAGAAAACCTTATTTTCTACCAGTCCAATGTTGCAGTGCTGGGTTGTATCAGAGAGACCATCAACTAAATAAATTCCAAGTGTAGATGATAGGGGTGTAACGGTATATGTATTCGTCCCGTGCCGTCACGGTACGGGGGTCACGGTTCGGTGCACACAGTCACACGACAAATACGTCTGAATGAATATTAAAAAAAAAAAAAAAAAAAGTCGAGTCCTCACTCGAATCCAGGTGGCGGTAATGAGCCTCGAAGCTGCCTGCAGCCGTCATAGCAGACGAAGAAGAGAAGTGATGAGAGAGTGAAGTTAGAGGAGGAGAGCTGTCTGCTTCATTCATGTCACTGTGGCTTCTCAATGAAACAAACGGCGGCGGCGGCGGCTCGCGACCATAATACATCCATGCTCGCGACTGGTCCACCGGACAAAGTCCGTCGGCGATGTTTCACGGATGCGCGGTGCGTCGCTAGAAACGCATCAAACACGTAGCGCATGTTCACCCTGATATGTCAATCACTGGTGCAAGTAAAAAGACAAGTTGTGTGCAACAACTTATCCCGCAGCTTTTAAGCCTCTTGACATGAACACAGACAGGTGAGGAGAAAAGGAGACCGCACACTATAATCAGACACATTTTGTCTGATGAAGGGCTGACGCCCGAAACGTGTGAGTGACATTAAACTGTCACGGGAGCTTTTAACTAGTGTGCGGTCTCCTTTTTTCCTTACCTGTGTCTTTCTTGGTGGTCCAGCACCTAGTCTTCAGTTTTTGGGGGATGTGCGTGTAGCTGCCTAATATGTTTTATGAACACAGGCAGGACCAGAAACATCACCAAAGTAACTGCTAGTCTAATTTAACTGTGTAAACCAACATTGATGTCAGTTTATTGTTTTGTTTTTTTAATAATAATAATTTAATAATTCGAATAATAGTTGCCAGTTGTCAAGTGCACGTTTTTTTTCCTCTAGAATTAATGAATGGCATTATAACACTCCTAATGCACTTGTTTTATTTTGTATTCTTTTTTCTTTTAACTTTTATAACACAAGACAGATTTTAGTTTTACATTCAATTAGTGTCTGTTGTACCGAAACCGTACCGAACCGTGACCCCTGAACCGAGGTACGTACCGAACCGTGACTTTTGTGTACCGTTACACCCCTAGTAGATGAAGGTGTGGGGTAATCAAAGAACTCCTGCTGGGCAAATGTTGAGTACACCAGGTATACCTCCTCCCTCTCAACAAGTATATTCCTGATTGTAGCTACCTTCCCCTGAATGTAAACATGGCTGTTTGCCCAATCCTATTTAAGGGTAAAGAGTTCCGAATTGTACTGGGTGGATTGTTGTGCACGGTGAAATAGTGGTGGCAGAGGTCCAAATGTGTGTTCTCTTTTCACACCCAAACATTTCCCTCTGCATTTTTACTTTGACTTTCTCCGAAAGCCTCTTCACCACCTGGCAGCAGGGAGAATTCGGTTTCCTCACAAGCTTCTTTAAATGTTGCATGAAGTTTTCAAATTTGAAAGCACTGAAGGAGTCCAGGTTTCCATGCACCTTTGCATTCCCCAGATAACAATATAAATGCAACAACACGTTGAACAATGGTAACACTTTGCAATAAGGTACACAAAATTACAGTAGTTTGATTATGTTTTTATTATCGGCCGTCACACATTTAATTTCAACCCGTATGCGTTAGATCCATGTTGCCACGGTGATTTAATTCAACAGCGTTATTTTGCATCGGACTGGTGTTTCAGAAAGATCTTAGAATTTAACTGAAAATTCAAAATCAAAATTCCTTCTCTATATTTAATTAATACCACTGTCTCTCCGTCATATTGTCCACTCCCAGAACACAGGAGGAGGAGAGGATGGCGCAGCTGCATGGAATAAAGCATCCGGTCCTATCGAGAGTCAATTAAATATCAAAGACTGGGGAAAAGCCACTAATCACAATCGTTACACTCTGTTTTCTTGTTATCAGTCCTAGGCCTACTTAATGCTGTTAATCACAAAAACCCAGAGAGAACCAGCATAAAGAAAAGCGTCATGTTCGTTAATTCTTCAGAATATATTTCAGGATGGAGGATACCACTAACTGACTCAACAAGTTTTATCGATCGGTCTAATTACTGTAAATATATAAATACAGCGGTGAGCCCCGTGCGTAATGCTGCACCACGGCACCGCTGGAGGAGAAAGGAGGGAGAAGGAGACCATGGTGACTGGTTAATAACTGGTTTCAGATTCACTAGAACTGTTGTCATTGTTGTAACTATGTGCTGAACCGGGTCCAGCATTTGAGAGGGCAGCGCACCAAGGCAAGGCAAGGCAATTTTATTTGTATAGCCCGTTTTTACAAACAGTTTGTCTCAAAGGGCTTTACATGGCATCGTAGCAACATCCTCTGTCCTTAGACCCTCACATCCACTGAGGGAAAACTCCATGGAAACCCTTTTAACAGGGAAAAATCGGAGAAACCTCAGGGTGAGCAACAGAGGAGGGATCCCTCGGTATCCGCGGGTCATTCCGACATACCGCCACTCCGACATTGACGTCTAATTGTCGTAATGGCGGCACTTCCATTAATGGAAAACATCCCACCACTCACACCAATTTTTGTTTCCATTGTCGGAATGGCGGTACTTTCCTTTTTAGGAAACGTCCCGCCATTCCGACATAAGGTCATTAAATGTGTAATGATCACCGCCTCCCTGCCTGCCCATCTCTCTCCTCTAACAGCACTTTGACTCTGGTCAACGCCCTGTCACATCCCATCTCGATTATAAAATGCATTATTATTATTATTATTATTATTATTATTATTGGCGCTGTGCTACTTAGTTTGCAGCTGTGGTCGAGAGAGCTAGAGAGTTAATGGAGAGAGGGACCGCTACGCCGGTGAATCAGATCAGTGATGTTGTTTTTTATTGTATCACAGTGGTTACAGTACGTTCAACAGGATCAGTGGTTCTCATGGGGGTCCTGGACCCCTGCATATTTTTGATCTCTCCTGTAGCCTGGCCGGGTCTGGCTCCAAGTTTAATTATAGACAATTTGATCTGCAGACGCACAGAGGCATGCGTAAAACACATATTTTGACTACTTCGTGCTGTTGCTATTTTTTTTAAAGTTACCTTTCGTTTCCTTTGGATTTTTGTGCGTATTATGGAGCCGTCCTGGTCCATGTTTGTAAGCCTTTTTACCAGGAGTAAATTCCCAAAAGTTGCAACAACTTGTAGTGATCCACTGGGTTTTGCCTGGCCAGCTGGGGTAGTTGATTTGCAGGTTTGCTCCCCAGGTTTTTTTCATTGTGTATTAGGCCAGGGAAATGATCAATTATCCTTGTGGTTTGCGCACTGGGACGTGCGGACCTTTAATGAATGAATGAATGTTTCTTTTTTGCTGTAAGTTGTGTGCGTAATGCGTAAAAGTGCATTAGTGGGACCGAGGGTTTAAATGGAGAAGTGACGTGGTGAGAGGGGAGGAGAGGCGGCATAGTGGATTATTTTTCCTGGTGGATTACCCTGTGGATCATAAAGGCCCGTTTGGACACCTCACAGCCCGTTTTCAGCCAAGCGGGACGAGGGAGAGGACTGGTGGTCACCTCGGCGGAGCCGCGGCGTCTCTCCCGTGTGGACAGTAGGACAAACAAACTCTCTCTCACTCACCCTCACCACGCAGCAACACACACACACATACGCACGCCACGCACACACACACACACACTGACTGTGAGCTCGCGCACCCCCGCACACACACATACACGCCGGCACGGACAGTGACAGTGCGCTCGCGCACCCACACACACACTCATTCCCACTCGGACTTAATGGACAGTGGGAGGGGGGAGGTCTTTCGGGTTCTGTTGATCAGTGTGTAATTGTTTATTATATGCCGCCTGTGATGGGCGCGTTTTGAGTTCAGTGAAATACAGAGACTCAGACTAAGTAGCGACTTTGATTATTGCTTCCCTGGACGCACCAGTAGTGCGAGCCTAGATCCGCCTGCAGCAGTTGTGTCAGTTCCTCTTATATCCTTATTGTAAGGGAAATTGTTACAAACTGACATCGGAGTGTGTGATTGTACATGGCGAGACTTTGTGTTTGTTTATTTATTAAGCTTCCACTGACTGTATCACATCTGTACACATGTCTTAAAACATGAAAAAAAAAAAAAAAAAAACATACACACATACACCTAACCGCCGCTCGGAGTAACGCACATTTCCTTATGGAAATTAAAGCCTTGTCGGAATGGCGGGACGACACTGTCGGAATGGCAGGACGTTTGCATGTCGGAATGGTGACATGTCTGAATAGTAAAATGTCGGAATGGCGATATGTCGGAGTGGCAGCATGTCGGAATGGCAGCATGTAACCGATCCCTCACCCAGGACGGACAGACGTGACATAGATGTTGTTAAAAACAACACCGCGTGCGCTCTGTGCCGCTGACGCCGTTAACAGCTGCAGCAACGTGTCACGTTGTCACACAAGAGCAAGTCAGGCTCATTCATATATGCAGATCGCATTCATGTGGTGGTTTGCATTGACCATCTATGGTTAAAACAGGGCGTGTACATGGCGGAACGTGAAGCTGATTCAGCAGCGCACACTTGTAGGAACTCTGTGATTTAGAAAGGGAAGTTTGCTTGCAAGTGTGCGTACGCAGGGTTTTATAAGTCTGAATATTAGGCTATATTTTGCATTATTATTAGTTACAGGCCTACTTCATTCAATCAAAAAATAATAAAGGACGGTGGTGCGAGCCAACACAGGTGCTGAAGTGTGGGGGAGGAGTGGAGAGACTGGGCGTCCGCAGGGTTTTTGCAACTTCAACGATCAAGAAGGGCCAGGACGGCGGAGGTCAGCGAGACCGAGAATGAGTCCGCCCTGGCTGTATTTACAGTAATGCCTTGAGAAACGCACGTATCATTCCACCGCCGCCTGCCGCCACAGAGTGAAGCCTCTTTCCCCGAAAGGAGGTCCAGGTTGAACACTATTAATAAACGCAGGTCCCTAATAAACGCCTGTTGATTTGAGCGATTTTAGCAAATGAACGGCCAGGCCTTTATTTGGTGTTTTACGGTAAATGAGACCCCAGGACAGCTTCATAATACACACAAAAATCCAAAGGAAACGAAAGGTAACTTTAAAAAAAAAATAGCAACAGCAACCCTGCCAACCTTGACATTTTGAGTATTACCGAAATGTTAAGCCCTCCCCCCCTTCAGTGCAAACAAGCATACTTATAAAAATACAATATAAAAACACTTTCAATAATATAAAAATAAATAGATAAGAATAAATTATATGCACAGTATAGCACAGCGAATTTGTGTATATTGCACAGTATGTGAGGTAGTTTGGTGTATTGCAATATGTATTGAGGTAGTCCAGGGTGTGTCTGTGTGCGTCAGTGCATGTGTGAGTTCAGAGTGATAATGGCTGTGGGAAAGAAACTGTTCTTGAGTCTATTGGTTTTTGACTTGATGCACCTGGAGCGCCTTCCTGAGGGCAACAGGTCAAACAGAGTGAAGCCAGGGTGGGTATTGTCCTTGGTGATGTTTTTTGCTCTGGTGAGGCAGCGGGAGGTGAAGATGTCCGTCAGGGAGGGGGAGGGGGCGGCCAATGATCTTCTGGGCCGCCTTGATGACTCTCTGAAGCCTCTCCCTGTCTGCCATGGTGCAGCTGCTGTACCAGACTGTGATGCAGTAGGTGAGAATGCTCTCGATAGATGAGCGGTAGAAGGCCAGCAGCAGAGAGGAGTTCAGGTTGTACTTCCTGAGTACTCTCAGGAAATGTAACCGCCGTTTTCAGTCCAGGTGAAGTCAGAGGAGATGAGGACGCCGAGGAACCGGAAGGTGTGGACCCTCTACACACACTCAACGTTGATGTGGAGTGGGGGGGGGGGGGGGGGTCGGTGCTGAGCTTCCTGAAGTTGATGATGATCTCCTTGGTTTTCCTGGTGTTCAGAGCCAGGTTGTTTTCTGAACACCAGGCTGCCAGCTTCAGGACCTCCTCTCTGTATTTCATTATCCATAAGTCAACAACAAGAACATTTGGTCAAAAATAAAATACTGTAGCGGTTACATGCTGCTATTCCGACATGCCGCTATTTCGACATTGACTTCTAATTGTCGGAATAGCGGCATTAACATTATTTTTCAAGCGTCCCACTATTCCGACATTTTTTTTTACATTGTCGGAGTAGCGGCACTTTACTATTTTTCAAACATTCCGCTTTTCCGACATTGATTGATTACGTTATAGTCAGACGTGTCCGTCTGATTTTTTTTTTCATCTGAGACACTGTTTCTCATACACAAATACATAGGCCTATAAGAGAGAAGAAAAAACAAACCCTCCAAGTTTAAAAACACACCGGCAGCAGCGCCAGCTGATCTGCAGCCTAGACTGTTATTATTCTGTCACCTGAGATAACGAGGTGCACGTGTGTTTGGAGCTGACGAGAGAATAAAGAGTGAGACAGCGCGACCCTGAGGAGGAACTGTGAAGGACTCAGCTGTAATGGAAAATGACCTAAACCGAGTCCAGTAGAGCTGTAACTGTGTAGTGGAAAGGCGTTCAAAGTAATGGTAACTATCCTGGATCCTGCTTTACATTGTTTTAACATAGGTAAAATAGAAAAAAAAGATTTTCTGGGATAAACGGGCAGATTACATACGATTCTTCTTCTTTTTGCTCCCTTTTGTTGAGATTTTGGAGGTTTTTGTTTTTATTGTAGCTTATTAAAATGCAAGATCATTTTTCTGACTGATTTATTGCCCGATGCCATGTATCTCCCTTTCTTTTCTCCGTCCTCCGCCCGTTGTCTTTGTTGTCGCTCCACAGAGCGCAAATGGCTAATTAATATGCACGTGCTGACCATATATGGTTGTGTCTAGGCATTCCAGGGGCGGAGGTGTGTTCACGTGCGCAACTGCGCACCATTCTTGGATCCAGTTGGATTTATCAAAGAGAAATTGCGGAGAGTTGTGCACGCACAGTTTGATAGATCTGAAAAAGGTGTAAATATTATTTAATATTTGTCTTTTCGCCTTAGGCCTAAGCAAAACATTTAGTAGCAGCAGTTTTACACTGCTTACTTACAGTTTTGATAAATGAGGCCCCAGGCCCTAAGCCCAGACGCTCACAGCAGCTTCTCCGCGGCTCATCCGCCATGCTGTCCGTGGTGCTGAAGGTGACAGGTTAACTTGACAAACAAACTGCAGCATAGTTCTGTTTGTTTTTCATGTGTGTCAGTTTTGTTTGCGACTTGATAGTTTACTTGTTGAGATTAAGAACATCACTCCCTCATCAAACCGGTGATAGGCATGCTGAAAAGAAAAAAAGAGAGAGAGATGCGCTTGGGTATCGCAGCTGTGTAAAAAAAAAAAAAAAAAAAAGACCACGTGTCGGAATAGCGGTACCAAAAAGTGTCGGAATAGCGGCATGTCTAGATAGAGGGATGTCGTAATAGCGGGATGTCTAAATAGATACATGTCGGAATAGCGGGATGTCGGAATAGCGGGCAGACCCCACTGTAGCTTATCTGCCTTTCTCATTCAACAGCCTCTCTCCCCTTATCCCTCTCACCTGCCTGTCTGCCCCCACCTCACTCACTCAGCTTGCTCCTTCTCCCTCCCTCCCTCCATCACCTGGCTCACCTCGCTCCTTCTCCTTCTCTAACTTTAAATCTGAGGCCTGTACCACGAAGCAGGATCACTGTCTTAGCGAGGTAACTTCAGGGTTACCACGAAGCTGGATTCTAGGTGAGTTACCATGGTAACTTACTCTGAATGGCAAACCTTCTCCGGGTCAGGGTAGCTTTCAGGATTGATCTGAATCCAGTTAAAGGCTGTAATACTACAATCAGCTGTACGGGAATAATGACACGTGTCCTCTCACCGGTAACCAGAGCCCAGATAGTGAGAAGAGCGTTATGGCTGTAATGTTTTATGATGTTCAGTGTGCTCTTATTTTGAAATCCTCCTCTTACCGGTGCTTACTGTTACCACGGAGACGGAAATAAAAGTAGCGAAGCTCCGGACAGAGTTGCGGTGATTGTACCCACTTTTTTTTTTCTTCCTCACAGGAGTGTGCATTCCGGTGCGCTCACCTCGCTTCTCTCTGACGCGTCGGTGCTCATGGTTGTGATTGGTCAGCTGCCTTGAATCCGCCCTTTATACGTGCGCGTTCACAGATTCACAGCAAGACAAGCCGGGGTTGAGTTACCAAGTTGATAACCAGCGTCGGGGAGCATACGTCAGTCCGACTGCCCAAAAGTCCGACAGCTCATTTCTCCGACTACCCATTCTACAGTGTTAAGGTTAGGTTTAGGGTAAGGGTTAGGGCTACTTAAGTCGGAGAAGTGGGAGGTCGGACTAATGGACGCAAAAATAAAGAAATGTATGGTTGGAGAAATGGGTAGTCGGACAGACGTCATGCGCCCACCAGCGTCGTGGTACCGCTGATCTGGAGTGACAGTGTTGTGGAGGTTCAGCTGGATAGGTGACAGTAACCCCGGGTAGGCTGAGCTTGCTTCGTGGTACAGGCCTCTGGTTCTGTATCTGCCGTCAAACAACACAACAGTAGTTTTTTTTTTCATTAGTGTGAAAAGTTTAACGATGTCTGCGACATCAGCGCGGTCCGTGTGTCTGTCTCAGGTGCGTTTCGTCTGACCCCAGCTCTCAGTAGAAGCTGCAGCGACTGTTGTTGTTGCTGCAGGTAGCGCTAAACATCAACAACAACAGCTGCTTGTTAGTCAGCAGTGACAGTGCAGCCACACACACAACAAACAGTCCGCTGACACGGTGACATGGACGTTCGCAAGCGCCATCATTTCTATCGTTAAATGTCCGCGTCGCGCGGCTCTGCCATTTCACCCAAGCCTAAAGCCCGGAGGAGGGCGGGTGGTTGAGTGAAAATGAAGCGTTCTGATTTGCCGAAAGCACACCGCTTACGCGCAGATCTGTGTGGCACCGGAGCAACAACAAGCAGTGGCGGCTGGTCAATAGAGGGCGCTCGGGCGCCGCCCCCCCTGATGAAAAGCGAATTTTAATGATTTATTATTTTAATTTAAAATTAATATTTTTTTCTTATTGTACCTGTGAATGTGATAGGAATTCTTAAAATCAAGCTGTATTAAAACCATTATTTAGAGGCTAATTTGCCTACAGGTTCATTACTGTCTCTGTCTGGGGCGCTGGAGAAGTCGCGCGAGCAGTGTACCGGCTCAGCCAATCAGTGACTGTTGCTAGGTAAAAAATATACAGAGCAACAGGTAATTTAGCCAATCAGCGTTGTCGGATTTAATAACAACTCTCTCAAGGGACACATGAACGGTGCTGTCAGCTAACGTTAGCCAAGATAGGCAGGACTAGCAGCAGAGCTTCACAGCTGGATGAAAAACACAGTTTCACGGTGAGGAAATACAACCAACAGGTGGATAAAACTCTGTGGGCCTGTGGCGGGAGGCTGCTATGATGTGACAGGAGGCCGCGTAGTGTGTGAGAGGAGCACCGTTAGCCGGCACGTCAGAGACTGCTCTCTCTTGATGCTCGGAGCAAACTTTTGGACTACATGCTGTTGGTTCGTCCGCGGTGCGTTCACAGCTCGTCCGAGAGCGTTTTTATTAGTTCATCCAGCTTCTGTTATTCCTGAGTGACACCAGGGGAAACTAATCACCCAGGCTGTGACAGGACGTCTGTGATGCGGAGCATCAGGCTGCAGCGCACTGTTCAATATGTTTACAGGTGTGACCAGTACGTTCACAGTTAGACTCGTCATCAAACCTGATAATGCAGCAGTTAAGTTAACATCTCACATCAGCAAGGTCAGACCAAACTTAATCACGTTATGTTCCTCCTATAGTGTTCCTGTCACACTTTGTCTATAGTTAACATTAATCACTGCTGTAGGTTACATCATACACATGCCTTTTAATAACCATATTTTTGTATTAAGAGTATTTGCTAATATATTTCACGTCCACTGTGTGCCACCAGTGAAAGACTACTGTTTGTTCATTGTCATTATCTGTCAAACTGCTGATTTATGAAGGCAAATAAATCATTAATGTTTATCCCTAAAAATGGGTTTGGGGTTCTTTTATCAAGATGGTCAGCAAAAACTTCAGGGACAAACAGCCCCACCTAGAATATTTTTCACCAGCCGCCACTGACAACAAGGCTGGTGACGACTTGATTGAAAATTGGCGAAATACGAGATCAAACAATATGCGTACTTTAGAACATAGAATCATACAAGCGTACTAGGAGGTCAAAATGCGTGACAAGTACGCAAAATGCGTACATGTTGGCAGGTCTGCAACAGCATGAAGTAGTCAAAATATGTGTTTTACGCATGCCTCTGTGCGTCTGCCTGTTCAGCTCCGCTTACATGTAAAATGACATTTCGGTCAGCGTAATCAACAGACAAGACGTCTGTTGTCCATGCTCACAATCATTACAACAAACAAAATGATGCACAGAAAATCAGGCTATCAAATTGACTGATGCTTCAGCACTAATGCTGTTTAGTTACTTTTTTTGTTAATTTTCATTTCTTTTGGATTTTTGTGCGTTTTTTGGAGCCGTTTTGGTCCATGTTTGTAAGCCTTTTTTCCCCCTGAATTATATTTTCTAAAGTGCAACAAGTGGGTTCGGAGTGTGTGATTGAAAACCACCACGGTCTGCTTCCCGTTCAAGGCCTCTCCTCCTTCGGATGCCCAGACTTTGTGTTTAATAATTAAGCTTTCACTGACTCTATCACATCTGTGCACATGTCTTAAAACATGAAAAATGTATGGACAGTGTTGTGTTGTAAGAATGAAAAGAAGGCTAGCAGGAAAACTACTTCAGGGGAACGGTGTTTACTTCACGGAGTCAGGAGGACAACTGCGTATATTCAGAATGCATGAGTTACATGGAGTGACACTGCCACCTACTGGCATGATATATGTATGCAGGCAAACACGTATATACCACATATCCCTCTTTTTTACGAATAATTCCTCTCATGAAATTACAACAGATAGTGAACGTTTAGCTGCGTCAATACTTAAATAGTAACCAATCCTGCATAGTACGTAATTATGAAATAAAAGAAACAAACCGGAATTAGCTTCTGAAGATCTCAGTATTCCTTAGAATCTGTTAACTACTTTTCAGCGCAACACTTATACATCACCAACAGTGACACATTTGTACTTTAGTAAATTTTTGAATTCTCTGTAATCTTGTGCTGATTGTAAAGAGCTTCACGTGGAAAAATATGTTAATTAGAAATGTCCATAACATCATAAATTGTGAACATGTAACAGTCCATACTTCAAATTGGACACAGGTAACAGTCCATACTTCATACGTTTCTCCCTCTCTCCGCCGTTCGTCTGAGTTTTTTTTTTTTTTTTTAACTGTCAGCTGGCTCTAACCAGTTTTTTTTTACTGAGTGTTTGATACTTTCTTGCTGTATTTCATAAAAAGATAGTAGTGGTATAAATAACAAATTAAGCTACACACACTCTCTCTCTGATGATCAGTGATACAGAATACTGAGTGATACACAGAGAGTAGCTGACACTCAGCTGTCTCTGTCTCTCTCTTACTCACTCACTCACTCACTCACTCACACACACACACACACACACACACACACACACACACACACACACACACCTGGTGTGGAAATAAAATTTAAAAAATGAACCAAAAAAATAATAATCACACTGATCATTAAAAAAAAATTAAAGTTAAAAAAAATAAAGTTATGTTGAGTATGAAAACTCTTGTTCATTACATTTTACTTCATAATTGCAACCACATGTGTGTTGTATTCATTGTTGCAAAACTTGTAGTGTAAATAGTTTGTTTGCTATCGTGATCAAAACCGTTGATCTGAAGCTCAATGCTGATGCTGTCCTGGAAATAGTTTTCTAATCAGCAATAAATAACAATTTCTGATCAACCTATATCAATTGCATGCTTAAAATAACATACCGGTTAAAGGGATAGTTCAACATTTTGGCAAATTGGCCCATTGCCATAATCGCTATAGTCATAGCAGTAGGTTCATTACCTTTAATTGTAGGTGTAAGCTATTTTCAGTACGGCGGAGCGCAGCAGCTGGCTGCTCAGAGCTACGCTATGGAGGCTAATGGAATTTCTTGGTTTCCCTCATTAAACTCATCAAATTCAACATCCCAAAACTCCACAGCGCTTTTGTAGACAAGTTGTGACCTGCACAACCACCACGCTATGAGATAATGACGGAACGATACGAAACGGAGCCGTTTTCGAGGTAAATACAGGGTAAATACGGAGACTGCTTGCTGAAAAACTGTCCCTGAACGCAACGCGCATCAGCGGTTTTGTATGAATTTACCTCGAAAACGGCTCCGTTTCGTATTGTTCCGTCATTATCTCATAGCATGGTGGTTGTGCAGCTCACAACTTGTCTACAAAAGCGCTGTGGAGTTTTGGGATTTTGAATTTGATGAGTTTGATGAGGGAAACCAAGAAATTCCCTTAGCCTCCATAGCGTAGCTCTGAGCAGCCAGCTGCTGCGCTCCGCTGTACTAAAAATAGCTTACACCTACAATTAAAGGTAACGAACCTACTGCTATGACTATAGCAATTATGGCAATGGGCCAATTTGCCAAAATGTTGAACTATCCCTTTAAAGCCTCGCCCATTTCAAGACAACCCGACCCACTTCTGGGTTAAACCCCGCCCACTTCCGGCTTAGGCCCTACCCACTCTGAGTACAGATACAGATAATTCATATGGTTAACAGATACAGATACAGATAATGCTGTACTCACTCATCCCTAATTAATATGAAGTATTTGCTTGTTTTGCAGTTAATTATGCACATGATCCGTTTGACCCCAAAAAGGAAAAAAGGATCAATGCGCACTGACATCTGTCTGTCCGTTCGGAATAGCGGGGTCTTTAGAAAAAATAGAAAACCCCGCTATTACGATGAATGGAAGTCTATTTTCGGAAAGGCGGGGTGTAACCAACACCCGGGTGTGCTGCTGGAGGACGACAGAAAGCAAAAAGCTGGAGGATCGTTAAGTCCAACTAATTAATTAGGGGGGGTGGTCGGTGGTTGGATTATCCGGCGGGGGACGGGGGATTGTACAGTTAGCGCGATATAGCGCATTACAGTTTATGTACCTGAGTGTCCATGCGCCCGTGTCTGTGTACGTATACGTGTGTGTGTGTGTGTGTGCGCGAGAGAGACGGCAGGTGGAGGGGCTGACGGCGGAGATGAGAGCTTGTGAAACGCTGTTTAATGTATTTATTTATGTCAGTGAGAGACTTTTTTTTTTCTTAATCTACTCCGCTGCTGCTCTCTGTGCACCCCGGACGCAGCACAGCGTGCAGATCGTTCATGAGGGTGATAAAAAAAAATCCTAGAGGAAACACTGGTCTGCTCCATGACCATACTGACTCAGTTTTTCCCCTCTGAAAAAAAGATGAAGAGGAATGCAAACCTGAAAGAGCATCTGAGCTCACACAAAGTATCCTTAACATGATTGTTAAGGACATGAGGCCTATGGCAATTGTCGATGGTGTTGGATTCAAAGAAATGATTAAAACCTTTCATCCAGGGTACCTGTTGCCTTCCAGACACCACTTCACTGATTTGATGGAGGAAAAGTATAAGGCTACTCTTGAGAAAGTAAAAGCAGAAATAAAAAATGCAAACTCAAAAATCACACTCACCACTGACTGTCGGACAAGTGTCGCCACAGAGGCGTACTTGGGAGTAACTTGTCATTTTCTAAATGAGAAATGGATGTTTACTTCATACATCCTTACCACCATGCCACTGGAGGAGCGCCATGAGGCTGAAAACATTGCTGCCTGGTTAGAGCAAGTAGTAGAAAAGATGGGCATCTCCTTCAGTAGAGACATCCTGGCTGTTGTGCACGACAATAGGTGTGTTTCCATTACCCCTTGAAATGCGCAAAACCTAAATATCGAAATTAAAAACTTGTAATAGAAACACCTACATTTCGAAAAAAAAACTCTCAAATATCGCTACAAAGTTTTTGCGCTCTCATGAGGTGGTTTTTGAGACGTATCGATACAAACATGTATCGCAAAAGTGTCATGGAAACACTTTTTTCGCTTTTCTACACGTCACCGGCGTCACCGGAGTTGTGTGTGTCCACGCTGTGTTTGTTTATGTGACTTGAGGGGACAAATGAACCACATGTTTATTGTCATGCATTGCTGACCTGGGCATTGTTTCTCAATAAATTAGAAGAACCTTTCCTATCATTCCCCTTTTCCCTGCATGGTTGAAGCAGGAGACTGGCTCACATCCACACTCCCACTCCCTCCTGCGCCGAAATGTCCCCTTTAGTCACATAAACTAGTACGGGTGTGTGGACCGCTGGAGTTTAAAAGGCTCCGTTCTTTCTGCAGTCAGGTTAAAGCGCACATCCGCCATGTTGGTAAACAATTAATCCCTCTGTATCAACGGAGTCACCGTGCTTGAGCAGCTTGGGTTGGAGGTGGTGTGAGTGCGGGCCAGCGGGGGAGAGGGGGGGGGCATTCCGGCTTCAGCACGGTGCGGTACAACTGGCCCGTGTGAGTGCGTCCTTACGGGCTTTGCCTTTCAGTAATCAAGCGCTGTTTTTGTCTTTGTTAAAAACAATAACAGCAACAGCTGTCGGCAGCTGAGATCGCTGTGCCGTCACCATAGAAACGCAAGACGCATTACGGCTCATTCACAAAATACCTTTCAATGGAAACACCCGCAAATAGCAACTGCACTATTTCGAAGTTTCAGAAATATCGCTTTTATTTTGTGAAAATCTGTAATGGAAACGCAGCTAATGCTGCCAATATTGTGGCAGCTCTGAGGATGGAGTTGCCTCACACACAAACACTTGGGGCTGCAAGGTCACTTGTAGAGCACTTCAAGAAGAGTGAACTGGCCAGCAGCAAGCTAAAGAGCAAACAAAAGTCCATGGGCGTTGATGAGAACAAATTAATTCAGGATGTATCCACCCGCTGGAACAGCTCTTACTACATGGTGAGTCGCCTTCTGGAGCAGCGATGGCCTGTGACTGCAGTCCTGTCAGACCCAGACATCACTAAAAGGGGAAAGCACTACCTGGATTTGAAGACGAACTTGAGGTAGTTCTCAAGCCTTTTGAGGAAGCCACAGTCTTCCTAAGTTCAGAGAGTTATGTGACGGTCTCTACACTACCTCGCCTGGTAAAGGTCTCCAGAAATCAAGGCAGAATAGATCCTTTGAGTGTGCTCCTATCAACTCATTTCAGGCAGCTGCAGCAGAGCAGATAGCTTCAAGGTGGACCAGAGAGACCACAGTGACTGAGGAGGATGCTCCAAATGTGTGTGTCCTTGCTACTGCCCTTGATCCCAGGTTTGTGTGTTTTGGTTTTATTGTGTTATTGCCTGGCATGTGTATAACCAGGGTTCAAAATTAGCGGTCGCCAGTCGCCAGTGGCGACTAACTTTGATGCTTTGGCGAGTAAAGGAAGCCGGCTGACTGGCCACTCTGGCGAGTGAAAAAAATCCAACTACTTCGTTGTTGTTACTGTTCCTCCCGACCCGGCTGTGACGCCTGGGTTGTGAGCCGGTGTCGTTCAGATCTTAAAGCTCACAACATGAACCGATTACAATGCTCACAGCGCACGTGTGTATTCCTCTCTCTTCAGTCTGGTGATATCTGATCAATGCCACATCGATTGTGCTCTGTCTCAGCTGATCGCGCTCATATGGAACTTTTCTTATTGAAAGTGCAGCCAAACACCAGACTGAAGAGAGAGGAACAGCAGAGCTCCTCTGACAGCTCCTCTGTGGAGCTGCAGGAGAGCTGCCACCTCTTTTTTTTTTTTAAATTTATTGCAGTGCCGTTATTACAGGTTATGCACATCTATGTCTGTGTAGGCTACATTTATTGTCTGATCTTCCTTCATGGTGCACAGTGTCAGTCCTCCTGTGAAACTTTTAGCTACTAAATAATATGACTGAAGGCAGTGGAAGTTTGCACGTGTCAACACGCCCCCATGAGTTGACGACATAAGGAGCTAATAAATAAATATATATAAATAACTGATAGTATTATTCGGTCAAGTTCTTGTTATAGGTTAATGGTTAAACGGTTAACCATGTGCATCCCTAAAATAAACCTTTTAGGGGAAAAAAAAGGCAAACTTGACTCCTTAATTCCACATAAAAATATGCTAATAGCTATGATATGTGTTAAAAATGCTTATGAGTGTATTATAACAGTTCAACACAATTGGCCAGTAAAAAATCTTTTAATTTTTAAAGCTTACTAGCCAGTTGGCCAGTGAGCAAAAAAGTTACGTTTGAACCCTGTGTATAACCTTGTTCACCTGTTGTTATTACTACCTGCTGCTTGTTTTTGTTTTCCTGTTTCCTTTGCTTTTAGTGTTTTGTCTATTGTCTGTTTATGCTTTATATTATGGAAAGTGTTTTAACATTTTTTATTTTATTTTATTTTTTATTAAAGGTACTGCAAACTTAGCTTCCTGTCACCCAATGGGATCCAAAAAGTGAAAGCTTTGAGGTTCTTGCACGTGAAGCAAGAAGAAGGAAGAGCGAACGGCTCCAAGCAGGTATGGAGCAGGGTGCCTCAGCCAGTGACCAACCAGGAGGAAAGCTGCCCATCAAGGGTAAGAAGTCTCTGCTGGACACACTGATGGACTCAGACTAAGATGACAGCAACAATGACAATGACGATGACCGGGAACATGAGGGTGAAATGTTGAGAAAGGAGGTACAAATGTACTTTGAACAACAGTCACTTAAAAAGGACAAGAGCCTCTGCCCACTGCAGTGGTGGAGGAATAATGAAGAAAAGTTCCCCAACCTGGCTCTGCTGGCCAGATCATACCTGGCTGTCCCCGCAACATCAACACCATCAGAGCATCTCTTCTCAGCTGCTGGGAACATTGTTACAAACAAAAGAGCAAGCCTGACACCGGACCATGTGGACATGCTCACATTCCTTCACTTCAATGCTAGATAGATCTATCTATCTAGCATTGAAGTGAAGGAATAACACATCCTGTTGGAAAAAACAAAAAGTTCAATTTTGCACTCAGGAGGAGTTAGTGTTACTGTTAAGGAGCTATTTATTTATTTTTGTTATTTATTCTTGTTAATTATTTTGAGTTATATATATTCTTGTTAATTCTTTGAGTGTTCTTTTCAATACTTGAAGCTTGAAGTTCAAAACTTTGTTGGGTTTGAAAAAATAAATGAAGAATTTAAATAAGAGAAGTGTTCAGAAGTGTTTTTTTTTGTAAATGGCTAATCAACCAAAAAATAATCGTTAGATTAGTCAAAAAATTAATCTTTAGACTAATCGAAGAAATAGTCGATAGATTAATCGGAAGAAAAATAATCGTTTGGGACAGCCCTAGCCATGATAGACAATCTCCCTGCAGTGCTTCAGTGCCTATCCAGCATCGACAACCCTATGGCAGTGGGTCTCCATGTCAAACTTGCTAGGTTCTCCACAGTGTATCTGTTGATGATGTTCAAGACTTTTTTGTCTGTGACTGAAAACCTACACAAATATCTGCAGTCAAGTCAAACAGTAGACCTGGCCAAAGCTGAGGAGTACAAATGCGCTGTGTGCCACTCTAAAGGATATGCGCTCAGATGAGAAGGCTGCTGAGTCATGTGCTGTTCAGGCCTGTAATCCAGGATCTGACAACTTCCTCTGTGAGGAGGACCTCAGGGGTCTGGCAGATCAATACAATGTTGATCTAAAACCTGAAGAGGTGTTAGTGGCCAAAAACTATCTGGCCAGAAAGCGGGAAAGCCTTCCAATCGCAGACATGCAAAGTGTTTTCAGCTTGCCAGATCAAGTCATGTTCCCGACCTTGACACAGGTCATTCAGATCTCTCTGACCATCCCAGTGTCCAGCTGCAGTTGTGAACGGACGTTCAGTGTGCTGAGACGGCTCCACACTTGGCTGAGAAGCACAATGGGGCAGGATAGGCTTCACCATCTTGCCATCATGTCAGTTGAGAGGGAAGAACTTTCCAAGTTAAGTCAGAGTCAAGTGATTGACCACTTTACAAAAATGAAAACGAGACGTTACAGTTTACTTCTCAGAAAATGATTCCCTGAACAGACACACAACAGTTGTTCATTTATTCTACTACTGTGGCTTTATTGTTTTGTGTATATTTTATAGTTTTGTCTATCTGAAATAGGATTAGCCACATTGCCATAAATGGAAATAAAATAATATAAGAACCCAGAGATGTAGGGGTGCTTTATTTTTTGTTTTACTTTTGTAGATGTTCAATTTGCAGATGATTACTGCAATAAATATTTAAAAAAGATTCATTGCTCTGCCTTTTTGCTTTTACCAGTAGCAGTTTAGAAGTCTAGAGTAAAGTGCACAAGTAGGCCAAATGCATTAGTTAATTTCAGGTGGTTAATCAAAGATCCATACAACATAATCTGATATGATTTCATAGTTTAAAGCACTATTTATGTTTTTTTATGATAAATAAGTGCTAAAAATGTTTTTGCTTGCGCGCTTTGCACGCTAACATGAATTCTGTGTGCCCCAGTACAGTATTAGGTCTAGTGACGCCCCTGGTCACGGGGTTGTGTGTGTCTCGAGTTAATTTAACTTTATGATAGTTAATGTCTGTTATTAGGCTCTTGTCAACTCGTATTCTTAAACATAACGTTTTGATTGATGAGATCGCCTCGTAATGACTGCATTTACTGACATGAAACCGGACTGTTTTACATTACTGCTCCTGTAAAACTCATATTTTTCAGTAATTTTAGCTTGATAAGTCATTTATGCTGTATGTGTGTGTCTGTCAACAGTGTCTCATCGTGGCTGATGTCCAACACCTGTTGCTCCGTTCACAACGTCCACATTAATTTATTTTTACGGCTTAATTAATGCCACGGTGGTAAAATGTAAACCGAGACTTCTCCAGACTCCTCCATGGTCGGTGTGTGTCGTGTGTGTGGCCTGACGGTGCAGCTGCTCCCCGTCTTCACCGGGGCCGGAGGAAGAACCGTGTATTAGAGGACACTGATATTCTGCATGTTGTGGAAATATTGTAAGGTTAAACTGTTGAATTACAAAGAGAACACAGCCAGTACAGACAATTATTAAAAGGAAGATGCATTTGCCAAAGAGCTCTAACTTTCTTTAATCAAGTGTGGTTGATAAAAACAAAACACGTGTGACTAAGTTTATAATACCTCCACCAACGTCCTGTAAATACAACTGGTGAACTGTGCAGCAAGTTAAATATACTATTCAATATAAAAAAAGGTAAGAGTAAAGCCCTCATTACATTATTTGAGGTGTTCTGGGGTAATCTCTGTCATGTTTAACAAAAATGCAGTTAATTATGATTTATTTTCCATTGTGATTTAAGCTTACAGGTTCGGACTAACTCGTTTTCAGTGTAACATCGTATATTAATTAACTGTCAAAACAATGTAACGATCATATAAACGATCGTAGTAAACCTACGACCGGCCGTCTTACTTTTTAAATTATTATCTTTGTTTTAAAGTCCGTGTGAGTCCTGTAAAAGTCTTAATACTCATTAATTAAATCCACAAGTATAAGATTCATGAACGCGCAGCGCCAAAACTAGAACGATGGTTGCTCGTTCTCATTGCCCCAGGGCATGATGGGAGGCCGCAGAGCATCATGGGGGACGACTCAACTGCGCATGCTCTATGGGCCTGATAACGCGGAAGTAAACCCGGAAGTCAGAAACTTTTTCGGCGTATGCGCCAGGTGAGCAACTTCCATTGAAATGAACGGCGGCCATTTTCCGGTCCGGTATCCAGTTAATATAATACATCCATGGTGTGCAAGCAGTTTTTTTTGTAAACGGAGAGGGTGAAATGGCAACGCAACAAATTCACGTAGGCTACTGTGCTTCTCTGGGAATGAGGTAGCAGACAGTTGCTCTGCTCTACCAGAGTACCAGTACCACGGACAGGTTGAAATATTATGGACTCGTAAAATTCTGACTTTATTCATGTAATGACTTCTGTTGTAAATAATAGCCTCTGCTGACCTTCAGAAATGATTTTTGCATAGATGATTGTAGCGCCCTCTAGACGTCAGGTCTGTTTTACTAATAGTGTGTTTTTACTAATTAGCATTTATTTATCACTCCTGTACATGAATGAAATAATGAAATGTGTTTTTCTTACCCATAGGTACCCTTTAAGTAGTTAATCTAACTTAAAAAAAAACACTCACACTAAAATATCCACATAAACCCAAACAACAGTAGTTATGATGCAAGATAAACAAAAGAATGGCAACTGGTTGGTGTTATTTATTTACTTTAGTAAATATTAATCAGTAACCACCACATTTGAATACGCCTTTCCCGAATCCGGTCACCTCGATCACTGATTGGATCTCCCACGGTAAGTAAACATAAAATATATTTTCACTTTGAAATATTACTTTTCACATTCTTTCAACACCAGAATATATATTTCGGTAACACTACATAATACAGCCCGCGACTTAGAGCGTACCTACGGCTCTCTTTCCGCGTAGGTTGCCCCTTAGATACCATCCCTGCAAGGTTCCTAAAGGATGCAGCAGCATCCATAGCTCACTACGTGACCCATATCTTCAACCTGTCCATTGAGTTAGGTGGACTCCCCTGGGAATGGAAAATGGCCAGGGTGGTGCCACTATTCAAGAAGGGCAGCAAAGTTAAGCATGGCAACTACAGACCAGTTTCAATTCTGAGCGTGTTGTCTAAGGTTTTGGAAATAATAGTCCACAATCAAATCAAGAAATATATTCATGAAGCAGACCTTCTTTATACTTTTCAATCTGGGTTTAGAAAATGCCACTCCACCGATACATGCTTGCTCTACCTTACAGACATCATTAGAAAGGAAGTTGATTTGGGGAAGTGGTGTGGCATGGTGTTGCTCGACCTTCAGAAAGCATTCGACACAGTCGCCCAAGATATATTGCTGTACAAACTGAAGGCCATGGGCTTTGATAGCTCAAGCCTCAAATGGATAAAGTGTTATCTCACAGATAGGGAGCAATGTGTAGACGTAAATGGAACTTTGTCCAATGCTAGTAAGGTTCACTGTGGAGTCCCCCAGGGGAGTGTGTTAGGACCCCTGTTATTTCTTCTGTATATTAACGATTTGTGTGTTGCTAGCTCCTGTCATCTTTTTTTATATGCTGATGATGCTGCCTTGCTTGTTTCACACCAAGAAAAAGCAACAGTGGAGAAAACTCTCAGCATGGAACTTGATAACATATGTGTCTGGTTAGCTGACAACAAATTATCTTTACACGTAGGCAAAACGGAGGCCATTCTGTTCGGCTCAAAATTCAAAATGAGAAACGAGCCCACTTTTCATGTCACAGCCCAAGGAACTGTAATAACGGCTAAAAGCAACGTAAATTACCTGGGCTGTAAACTTGACAGTGCGATGTCTGGGGAGAACATGGCACTACAAGTACTAGAAAAAGTACATACTAAAACAACATTTCTTGCTAGAAAATCAAAGTACCTAGACGTAGCTACACTTAAGATTCTTGCTACAGCTCTAGTACAAAGCCAGTTTGATTATGCTTGCACAAGTTGGTTTAGTAGTATTTCAAAAAACCTAAGACATAGACTACAAACTGCACAAAATAAACTTATTAGAGTGGCCCTAAAACTTCACCCCCATACCCACCTGACGATGCATCACTTCAGAGCCATGGGATGGCTGAAGGTAGAGGATCGAGTGTCCATGCTCAAAAGCAGAGCAGTACACGATGTCCTATTTAATAACTCAGCCTCTTATTTTAAAGATTACTTCAGGCGGGTTAACAATAGTCATGATTACAGGACCAGGGCAAGTCTTTATAATGTCAACACAGTGACTTTCAGAACAGCAGTAGGGAAAAGCACTTTTGTCTATAGTGGGGCTTTAGCGTGGAACAGTCTCCCTGCTTCAATTAAATTAATCAGCTCGAAACACAGGTTTAAAGTAGCAGTGAAGAGGTGGTGGATGGACTGCTTAAAGCAGTAGAGTATTTCCTCCATCATCCTGCAACGTGCTTCCGAGTAACTTAGGTGTGCACTTTTTCCTTAAGGTGTATTGCAAATGCACATAATCCTCGTTTTGTGTATTGTGTATTGCAAATCTGTATTTAACTGTACTGTAAATGACTGTTTAGTAGTAGTTGGGCATCATGTTATTATCATTACTGTCTTTTTATTTTTATATGTATAGGTGATTTCAGGACATTGTGGGGGGACGCGCAAGGAGCTGGGGGATAGGATGTTGTGTTTGTTTATGGTCTTGATGTACTGTTTTGTTTATGTGTTCATGGCGCTTGGAGTCTCTGGTCTGTCCACAACGAATTTCTCCCAAGGGAGACAATAAAGACAAACTAACTAACTAACTAAGTTATTTCAATGTTAACGTTTTATCACCCAGTTCGGATTGTCTTAGAGGACCACAGTGGAAATAAGTCCTGGACTTTTCTGTGTTATCCTCGTCAGTTATTTTGTTGTATTTCTTTTCTACTGACAAATAAATCAAATCAAATCAAAAATATTTCACACAAGTACTGAGTAACTGCGGCTCACTTCCCCCCTTGTTTCCCCCGTGCATTTACAGTGTAACTAGGCTGCGTCTTAGTGCGTAACTCCGGTTAACTTACATCCTGCTTTACACCAACTTCCACACAAGTACAGAGTAACTCTCGCTCACTTCCCTCACGGTTTTACAGTATAACTAGGCTGCATCTTAGCACGTTACTCCTGTCCTACTTTAAACCAAATTACACAGTAACTCTCACTCACCCCGCCACTAATTTCCCTGCATTTTACAGTATAACTAGGCTGTGTCTTAGAGCGTAACTCCCGTACAATTACGTGCTACTTTGCCCTGACTTACAGTGTAACTCCTGGTCATTTCCCACCAATGATTTTAACCAATATTAGAAATTAAATAGTCTACTGTACAATATGAGCACAATTGTTACAGTCCATTTTTTTATTGTCAGCAGCAAAATGTCACCTCTATACCAGAGATTTATTATTCATTAATTAATTGTATGGTTTGGAATACTGAGAAATTGGTATAGAGCATGGAAATTGGTCAATAAGAGGCTGGCTGGTAGCAAACTTACCTCTCTAAAATGCACAGTCTATGAAAGTCTAGTTCTGTCATCCAAGGGCAAAACACAAACTATACAGTAATACAGCCACAATTATGAATCATTCAGAGATAGAAAATGTTTTTATTATTTATTCTTTATTAACTCATTGAGTGCCGCGCTCCTTTCCAAAGTTTTAGTCAAGTGTACCGGCAATTTAGACCATTTTTGACTTTTTATGTAGAGCCATAGTGTATTCTATATTATTGCCACCAACACATACTGTAGCTCAATTGAAAGGTTTAACTTTATGCTTCAAATGACCACAAACCGTTTGTTTCTACGTGCCTCCGTTCCTGAGAAAAGTCAAGCTAAACATGGCTGGGTTTCACCAAAATCCCTCCTTTTTTTCTAGAAAAGGAGATAGAGCGTCTTTTATGAAAGCTGCTCTGTTTGTGTCTGTCGCTCTTCTGACACTCGCATTTCTGGATCAAAGGGCTCGTATAAGATAAATATATACAACAATTGTTGTTCTATTCACAAAACCACCATCGGGGGCGGGGGGGGCGCCACTAAACAACAATAACACAGACGCACCGTGCCGTGTCACAGCCCCTCGCCGCGGAACGTGAGGGTCTGTCGGCCACAGCGGCTCGCGAATACCGGTCCCGCCGGTGGTCGCGGTCCTTCTGTGGTACGGGTCGGTGACGGTGGTCTGCTTTGGCCCAGAGACCATCAGATTTTACCGCGGGGGGACTTTGGGGAGGACACGGTGTTGCTCCAGATGAAGACCGGGTGGGACAGTCGGCTGAGAGCTTCCTGTTTCTGCTCCGAGCTGCTGCAGCCTCGCGGGTGAGAGCGGAGCAGCTGCGCTGCATCTGCGCTGCATCTGCATGCAGAACTCCGTTTGCAGAAGCCGAGTTATGATAAAAACTTCCACATCATGAGCTGTCATGCAGGGTTGGGGAGTAACGGATTACATGTAACGGTGTTACGTAATTAAAATACAAAATACGAGTAACTGTATTCCGTTATAGTTACAGTTTAAATTGATGTATTCTGATTACAGTTACTTTCTTTTTTTAAAAAGGATTACTTGGATTACTTTAGCCTACCGCACACGCAGGTTGCCGGACGCTTGTTGCACTGTGGCGAAGTTATAGGGAGAGGGACGGACAAAACAGAGTAGCTACTAAACTCGTCGGCCGTCACTGGTGAAGTTGGCTTCATTTTGGTAGTGGCGCTATCGGGATGCCCAGCATATTCCTCTTCAATGTCCGGTCTCTGGTAAACAACATGAATGAACTGCGACAGGATGACGTTTTTAAAAGGATCCTGGACTGTCATGTGTTTATGATGAGCTGCATGTTTAACAGCAACGTCAGTTACGCTGTTTCCAAAACCACACCGACTTCAGCAGAGACGTAAGTTTACAGTAGGCCTAAGTCATAGACTGTAAGCTGTAACAGATCCGACCGACACACTAGCATTAATTATTACGAGGCGAGGCCGGCCAAAATAAAAAAATAAAAAATGAGATGACGCCCGAGGCCCAGCCCGGCCTGACGAGTCAGATTTTCGGCACGAACCAGGGTCAAACCAGCGCGTCCGGTCGGGTTGGACCGTCCATCACCTAGCCCAAAAGAACCAGGCAGCCCAGACCAGAGAGCAGAGGAGAGAGACAGCAGAGAGTAACAGGTGTGTGTGTGTGTGTGTGTGTGTGTGTGTGTGTGTGTGTGTGTGTGTGTGTGTGTGTGTGTGTGTGTGTGTGTGTGTGTGTGTGTGTGTGTCTGCTGTGAAAGATAGGCTAATTCTAGGCTGAAAATCTCAGGACACATCAGCTCTGTGAAGCTCAAGCAATATCTGACAGACAGATGAGAATAGGGCAGATGTGGTGGAAGAAGACAGTGTGGCCTGAAAGAGACACATGGTGAAGCAGAGGATGGATAGTTGATAGCCTACTTGATGGATCGGTGAAATTATGGTCTGTATGCTTCAGATACATGCTCCGGTTGTGAGAAATGGGGATATGTCCAAAACAGAGGCATATCCCTTCTATTTACTTGTTTTTATTGTAGGTTTTAAAAGATAAGTACATTTTGATTCTGCTCTACTAATGTAGCTTGATTGTTATTTATATCTATATGAGGGTTTTCTAATCTTATAAAAATTAAATGTTAAGCAAGATTGGCAGAGCAGAGGTGCTGTGGTGTCAGATGTCAGTTTGATATGCACTTATGTAAGTGGCAAAGAATACAACTACACACACACACTACACAAGTACTTTGTGTAATTGGGGTTTATTTTGCAGTCTGTATGACCTCTGGATGTCTAGACATTGTATGTCTTTTTGCTTGCAAGCTAGACCACCTTGGCACGACAGGGGCCCCCCAAAATTTTCTAAAATCGCCCGTGCTTCTACACTCACAAACAAAACCTATTTAAAAAACATGTTTGTTTTTTTAGGGTATTCTGCATGAGTAGGAGGTTCAGAGGCTGTAGTCTGAACTGTAGAGCAGAGAAAGCTGCTCAGTTTTAATATAGCCTAAACCCACTAATTCAATGTGTTTGGCGATAAAAAAAACATTTAAATGTGGCTGGATGATCAATAACAAATTAAACTGTGGTTTGACAAATTCAAACACATGTAGCCTATTAATGCTTTTGTTTAAAGCCACGGTAGCCTACAGTAAGATCATGTGTAAGATCATTCAAAGCAAATTCAGTGTCCCAGTCAAAGGCGCTTAGGCAGGAGATTTTAAAGTAATCTAAAAGTAATCCAGAAAGTAATGAAGTTACATTACTTTACTTAAGTAATCTAATTACATTACAGATTACATTTTGGGACATGTAATCAGTAATCTGTAGGGGAATACATTTTAAATGTAACCCTCCCAACACTGCTGTCATGTGACTTTGATCGTCATCTATTTCAGTTCTCCTCGTCGTAGAGTCCCCAAATTTACATATAATGTGTATTAAAGTGTCTATTTTCATAATAAATAAAAAAGCAAAAAACGAAAAATCTCGTTTTTGGCACTCAACGCATGGGAACGAAAAACGAGAAATTACGTGGTTGGCACTCAATGAGTTAAACAGAAAACACATGACACATCCACATCCATGATCATTCATAAACTTTAATGCAAGTAGATCTTAATTTCCCTGTAAGTGAGCACTGTTATCCTGTCCTTAGTGTGCAAATACACTGTAGTTGTCCTGGAGTTACCCAGTAAATACAAGGTAGCGGGCTGTATTATAAAGTATTCTTTGTTATACCCTCCTTAGTGTGCAAATACACTGTAATTGTCTTGCAACTACAATGTAGTTGTCCTGGAGTTACCCAGTAACTACAAGGTAGCGGACTGTATTATAAAGTATTCTTTGTTATACCCTCCTTAGTGTGCAAATACACTGTAATTGTCTTGCAACTACAATGTAGTTGTCCTGGAGTTACCCAGTAACTACAAGGTAGCGGACTGTATTATAAAGTATTCTTTGTTATTCCCACCTTAGTGTGCAAATACACTGTAGTTGTCCTGGAGTTACCCAGTACCTTCTACTACAGCTGTAACTACTGTCTAAGTAGAACCAGTAGGTTAGAACACAGTTTGTTTCACGAGATAACATCATCTGAAAGTACAGTAATACAAAGACAAAACTAACTGAAGTGTCCCTGACATCATAAAATAACAGATTTCTACTGGCTTTTGTTATTTACATTAAAGTTCAGTTTTGTTCCTTCTGTTATAAACTGTTTAATTTAGTTTTGATCCATCTGTCTGGTCCTTCTAAGTCTAAAATAGTCAGTCAAGTCAGTTTCATTTGACAAAATGTACTTTCTAAGTTAGAAGAGTCAAGTTGAAAAGATCGTTGTGATACTACTATCACACCGGAGTGTGACACTCAGTAATGGAGAATGGATGGGCTCCTCTATAAAAGCTGATCTTGATCTTGATCCAGCTCCTTGGGTCAAGGCAGAGATCAGGGTCATGGGTGGCGTGCCATCTCCCTCATCAGGCACCATTTTCATGGCATCTCAAAAACCTCACCTGTGTAGAAACATAATTATATATTGTATCATCAACTTCATCACATAAATGCATCACTGTAAAACAAAGTGAGAAAATTAATAACTTTGAACGGTACAATAAGCCGGTGCATATTCTCATTTGCCCAGGTCATAGTATTTCAAAGGAGGTTAAATCGAAAGCAACTGGACTTAGTTATTTGTCTTCCTAGACAAATAACTAAGTCCAGTTGCTTTCGATTTAACCTCCTTTGAAATTTGAACGGTACAGTTTTTCTCATCATGGAATACTTAATTCCGGTTTTACCTTTCACATCATGAATCATTAGCCTTTTAAACCATAACTTGTGATTTTTAACGCAGGCCCCCTAGTGGTTGGGACGCCGGCGTCCCAAATCAATAACACATGAACGGCGTCCTTAATATAACGGAAAGTAGGCATGCTGTAATGAAAACTCCACCACAGACCTTTTAAGGACACTTTCGGCAACAAGTAGAAAAAAAAATGAAGTTTCTAAGTGCTACGGTTTTTTCACAGTCACTGAAAATGTCTCAAACAATATCAAACTACGGCAGCCCACAAGCGACGTCACGTCAACAACGAAGGTGATTTTAACATATATGTACCATCTGTACACCTCTTCTTTCACCACCAAAAATCATAAACTGTCATATAAACAAAAGCAAAACTCAAAAATGCAGTTTTTACCCCATTAAAGGTTTAAACCAGCCTGCTCACTGAACACACACAAACCCGGAAGTCATTTTCGAGTGCCGAAAAAGACGGACATTTGTCAGTCACAAACCCACTAAAACACTGAATAAAATTACAAGCTTACCCTCTTTTTCAAGCTGAAGATGTGCTCGACAAAACAGGCATGGGCGATTTAATCCATCGTGACCAGATAATCCATTAATGGTTACGTTTACCCGCAGTGCTAATGCTATGAGCTATTATCCGTCAGACTGCGCACCCGCTTTGCACATCTCTCGTCGCCTGTCAATCAAAGTCACGGGGGTGAAAACTTTTTGGTCCAATAGCAGAGACTCTAAGGTGGGACCTGATGTATAATGATCCCTGATTGGGCAAAGCTTAAGCCTGCACCAAGCTGGTTCATGTGGTTCCCTCTCCCCCTAGTGTCAACATGTAAGCAATACAAGTCTCCACAAAAAGTGTGTTTTTACTGCCCCAAGTTTAATTAATATAATAAAAGACAAAATGAACTATTTCAAATGTCCTTGTTAATTTAAGCCATCACTGATGGTTGTGGGATGTTTACTTCTGGAGTTTTAAAGGAAAAATAACAATATAATACAGGCGAAAATAGGTAAATTCGTGTTTGGATGGGTTTTGGACACTAAATATTCATCCCCATTAATTAAATTTTCAAATGGCATTTTGCTTATGTAACTGGTGTTCCTAAAACCCATCAAGTGTGTGATTGGCCCCAATAGGTTATCTGTTGGAAAAAAAAAAATCTCACTAAAATCTTGCAGTGTGCATTTTAGCCAAATTGGACAATTTTGGACAGGTTTTGCACACTGTACATCGCCAAGGGACACTGTTTGGAAAAACTCTATAGTGCCTCAGTAGTTTTACCTATCAACCTAACATTTGGTACATATGTGGACAGGGAGTGTGTGAACCATATATGTAACATTCAACCTGTTTTATAATTAGGATTTTGATATATCACCTTTTCACCAAAAATTTCAAACTCGTTTTTTTTTTTTTCAAAAGAAAATAGTAATTTCAGAAGCCCATTTTTTTATGGAATGACTCAATTCAATATTTTATAGATATAGATGTAAAGGGACAAAGGTTGTCTTTCATTTAAGCCATAAACCATAGCATATTAATCAATTACAAATTATACATATTTTTTTCTTTAACTATTGAGTAAATATTTTAACCATTTAAAAATCTTAAATTTTACAAAATCAATGCTATTACAATACTGTTTCACAACTGTAGGCTGCACCAGTACATTAACTGTTAATGTTACTCTTGACTGTAGCCTATTCATCATAACATTCATGACCAACAGTAACATTAGCTAATGGAGCTAATGTGTACAGTACTAACACAAATACAACTTCAAAGCAAAACAACCGCAGCACTTACAGTTCCCGGTTAGCGTGGTGCAGGGGAAAACACACACTATTATCTTTAGCACAAGCTAACATTGCTAGCTGCGTTAGCATAGCTACTTAACTCACCAAGAGGTTGATAACGCGGTGAAACTGCCGTCGCACAGGTCCTGGGTTCATCCCTCACGTCTCCCGGGGTGTTTGCTCTGTGTTTATCAACATATCACATCGTAGACATTGCATAATTCCCTCATTTCTCCACTTCCTCTCCTCCTGTCTTCCCTGCGGCTGTGTCAACAAGCTCCGTCCTCGCTGTGAGGTGGGACTTTCTACCTTCTCAACAGGCAACCAATGACAAGTGAGCAGCTTCTGGTCTGACCAATGACAGATGGTCAAAGGTGAGTGACTGTGATTGACAACTTATGTGATCAATGATGAGCAGCGTTGTTAGACAGGTTAGAATCAAATAGGATGAAATAAGGTGTCAATCACAGTCACTCAACTTTGACCATCTGTCATTGGTCAGACCAGAAGCTGCTCACTTGTCATTGGTTGCCTGTTGAGAAGGTAGAAAGTCCCACCTCACAGCGAGGATGGAGCTTGTTGACACAGCCAGGGACGACAGGAGGAGACGAAGTGGAGAAATGAGGGAAATTATGCAATGTCTACGATGTGATATGTTGATATAAACACAGAGCAAACTCCCCGGGAGACGTGAGGGATGAACCCAGGACCTGTGCGACGGCAGTTTCACCGCGTTATCAACCTCTTGGTGAGTTAAGTAGCTATGCTAACGCAGCTAGCAATGTTAGCTTGTGCTAAAGATAGTGTGATAGTGTGTGTTTTCCCCTGCACCACGCTAACCGGGAACTGTAAGTGCTGCGGTTGTTTTTGCTTTGAGGTTGTATTTGTGTTAGTACTGTACACATTAGCTCCATTAGCTAATGTTACTGTTGGTTATGAATGTGATACAGTCAAGAGTAACATTAACAGTTAATGTACTGGTGCAGCCTACAGTTGTGAAACAGTATGGTAATAGCATTGATTTTGTAAAATTGGTTAAAATATTTACTCAATAGTTAAAGAAAAAAATATGTATAATTTGTAATCGATTAATATGCTTAAAAATCACAAGTTATGGTTTAAAAGGCTAATGATTCATGATGTGAAAGGTAAAACCGGGATTCAGTATTCCATGATGAGAAAAACTGTACCGTTCAAAGTTATTAATTTTCTCACTTTGTTTTACAGTGATGCATTTATGTGATGAAGTTGATGATACAATATATAATTATGTTTCTACACAGGTGAGGTTTTTGAGATGCCATGAAAATGGTACCTGACGAGGGAGATGGCACGCCACCCTTGACCCTGATCTCTGCCTTGACCCAAGCCTGGAGCTGGATCAAGATCAAGATCACCTTTTATCCACCACTTTCCGGAGAACGACGCTGGGTGTCGCCATGACACTCCATTCATTACAGTTTAGATTAACGTTAGCTGGGCTAACCGTTAGCCGTTAACAGTGTCTTAAATAACTCAATAAACACTAAACAGCCCATGAAAAAAATATTTTTTCCAGCGTATATCTTTGTTACAACATGACTGAGCTAACTGGAGTAGTTTCATGTTGTGTCCGACTACGGGAGGGTTTTAACAGCTGACGTCCTGATGTTGGTTTGCTGCTGCTGTTAGCTGTCAGCAGCAGCAAAGCTAACGGCTACGATAGCCATGACTAGTTGCAGAGCCGTGCACACAGAGGTGGTGGTGTTTGTTCGGTAATTCGTTTTATAGACTTAACAAACATCAGATTTAGTCAAAACGGTTTTGGCAGCCCGAAGCCCCACATTTGCTGCCTACACCGGTGGCTAACGCTACCAGTTAGCCGCTCGCTAGAATGCTACTACGGGGTTGAAAACCGACTTCCGTTGTGGTGGGACGCAATGGATCATGGGAAAATAAAGTGGTGGATAGAGGAGCCCATCCATTCTCCATTACTGAGTGTCACACTCCGGTGTGATAGTAGTATCACAACGATCTTTTCAACTTGACTCTTCTAACTTAGAAAGTACATTTTGTCAAATGAAACTGACTTGACTGACTATTTTAGACTTAGAAGGACCAGACAGATGGATCAAAACTAAATTAAACAGTTTATAACAGAAGGAACAAAACTGAACTTTAATGTAAATAACAAAAGCCAGTAGAAATCTGTTATTTTATGATGTCAGGGACACTTCAGTTAGTTTTGTCTTTGTATTACTGTACTTTCAGATGATGTTATCTCGTGAAACAAACTGTGTTCTAACCTACTGGTTCTACTTAGACAGTAGTTACAGCTGTAGTAGAAGGTACTGGGTAACTCCAGGACAACTAGAGTGTAGTTGCACACTAAGGAGGGAATAACAAAGATTACTTTATAATACAGCCCGCTACCTTGTAGGGTAACTCCAGGACAATTACAGTGTATTTGCACACTAAGGAGGGAATAACAAAGATTACTTTATAATACAGCCCGCTACCTTGTAGTTACTGGGTAACTCCAGGCAGTGGCGAACCGTGGACCCAGACCCTGGGCCTTCAATAGGACCATGTAGCAATAAAAAATTAAACATAGCAATAGAAATAATAGCCAGAGCCTTGTCACATGGATGGTCGGCATATTACATGTTTCTTTGCCCTAACTGGCTTCACAACACACAAGGTGATTCTGGAAAAACAGTCATTCAAAGCTGGCTATCATGAATCACTTATTTAAAAAAAAAAAGAAAAAAAGAAAAAAGAAACTAGCAAATCACACATTCACTTATTTGTTTAGCTGGAATGAAAGTAAAATGTCAATCATGAGCTGTTCAACAACTAAAGATGTATTTTTTATAATGTTTTTTGTGTTTGTTTGAGCTTTAGACACAGTTGAATTTCACTGTGGATTTAATATTTCTGCCAAAAGTGGCTATAAAATAAACACCTCCTGAGGTGACATGGGAAAAAGGCACAAGCTCTTTGTAAATGTTCAGCCATTTTTCACTGACCTTAATGGCTATCAAACTACCAGTATATGCAAATTGTAGGTTTACAGTACAAATTCAGTTCTGTGCTGCTGCTGCTGCTGCTGCTGCTGCTGTGGCGCTGGGTCTGTGGGTCTGTGGGGCTTCAGGGCTTCAACAGCAGAACTGACCCAGCTTAAAGTCATGCGTTTAATCAGCACCATTTAAACTTCTAATAAATAAATGTGCGCTCCGGCCACAGACTGTAGGCTCCGCTCTTTCCTTACGGTAACTATTCTCTTGATCAGCGTGGTGAAAGCATAGACTGTAGGGTGAAAGACAATCTCGTTGTTGTTGTTGTCACCGTGGCAAAGTGTCTTGTGTGTACGGGGGAGGGGGGGGGAGGGGGAACGGGGGGGGGGGAGACAGGTCCAGCAGGAGGACAAACTGTCCTGCGTTTAAATAACATGTCGAAAATATCTGCTTGACAACTCATGGAGCTGGAAGCAGCCCTAAATAAGAAACTACACTTTAACAACAAGCCCAAAAACCCGCAACCCACGACTACCAATATAAGCGACTTCACAGAAAAACAAAGTCACGTAAAACAAAGTCACGTATAATAAGCGGACTTGGCAACCCGCTCCCTCACTATTTTGGCGGCAATGTTGTTCTGCTGGGTATTCGCAAATACCCGGAAGCTGTCGTGATATGGTCCCGCCCACAACTCAGTGGAATATGATTGGCTAAGACACCTGTCAATCTCAAATTCATGCCCACATTGACTTGCATTACACGGGCCTTCAGTCACAGCCACTGAAGGCCCCGCAGGGGGAGTCGATGATTTACTGCCCAGATACCGTTGGAAGAAAAATTGTGATTGGTCCATTTGCCGTTCCATTATATTAACCCATTGTTTCCCAAGAAATATTAGTCCCAACTTTATAACAATTATCTAATATTACTTGTGTGTTGCTCACTGTATAAAATAAATAAATAAAATTAAAATTAAAAATAAAATAAATATATAGTAGTACAATAATTATTTCAATATTTTTGCTTAGGCCTTCACTGAATACCTTGAAGGCCCAGAGGGTTCCCCTCTGACTCCAGGACAACTACAGTGTATTTGCACACTAAGGACAGGATAACAGTGCTCATTTACAGGGAAATTAAGATCTACTTGCATTAAAGTTCATGAATGATCGTGGATGTGTCATGTGTTTTCTGTTTAATAAATAATAAAAACATTTTCTATCTCTGAATGATTCATTATTGTGGATGTATTACTGTATAGTTTGTGTTTTGCCCTTGGATGACAGAACTAGACTTTCATAGACTGTGCATTTTAGAGAGGTAAGTTTGCTACCAGCCAGCCTCTTATTGACCAATTTCCATGCTCTATACCAATTTCTCAGTATTCCAAACCATACAATTAATTAATGAATAATTAATCTCTGGAATAGAGGTGACATTTTCCTGCTGACAATAAAAAAAATGGATTGTAACAATTGTGCTCATATTGTACAGTAGACTATTTAATTTCTAATATTGGTTAAAATCATTGGTGGGAAATGACCAGGAGTTACACTGTAAGTCAGGGCAAAGTAGCACGTAATTGTACGGGAGTTACGCTCTAAGACACAGCCTAGTTATACTGTAAAATGCAGGGAAATTAGTGGCGGGGTGAGTGAGAGTTACTGTGTAATTTGGTTTAAAGTAGGACAGGAGTTATGTGCTAAGACGCAGCCTAGTTATACTGTAAAACCGTGAGGGAAGTGAGCGAGAGTTACTCTGTACTTGTATGTAAGTTAACCGGAGTTATGCGCTAAGACGCAGCCTAGTTACACTGTAAATGCACGGGGGAAACAAGGGGGGAAGTGAGCCGCAGTTACTCAGTACTTGTGTGAAATAAGGGGCAACCTACGCGGAAAGAGAGCAGTAGGTACGCTCTAAGTCGCGGGCTGTATTATGTAGTGTTACCTATATTTCTTACATGAAATAATATCATTATTTATTTATTTATATTTTTAACAGGGTTACATGATCAAACAGAAAATAGATAATGTCAGGTTGTGGGGGGAAACTGGACCAAAATGCAGACAAGACTCTAGCAGGTAGGTGACACAAAATGATTTTATTACAGTACTCACAAAAGGAACGGGAGAATGCACAGGGATACTCAGGACACAGAGAAACACAGATGATCCAACAAAAACAAAGGGAACAAGACACAGGTGGTGCAATCAAGACAGGTGTAACACAATGGGGTAATCACCAGCAGGAAAACACAGGAAGGCAATAAGAAATTAAACTTCAAAATAAAACAGAACGAAAGACACCAACTAGGAAGACAGGACACTGAACTTCAAAGTAAAACAGGAAATAACTACACAAAAGAACTAATGTATTCCAATCAGACCCCTGTTCCTTTATTTTGAGGATGAGATGACACTATTTTTTATTTATTTATTTTTCATATGCAAAAGAATGAGTAAATTTACTCCCATCACAAACTTTAGGTCATTATGAATATTTTTCTCATTTGCACCATAGTATATATCTCTCACCACTTACACGCTACAGCCTTGTGAATTTGTGTGCTTCGAATCCAAATAAACTCTGGCGCCTAGAGGGTTAAAGTAGCACTGTCGCAAATTCCAATTCTTTGTTCAGCCACTAGATGGGGCCAGTTGTGCAGCGTATCAGATATAAACATCCTCATCCTCTTTACATAGTGTGCCGTTCAGGAGGTGGGGCTGAGCGCTGGGCCGGCTTGTCTCATAACAAAAAGGAATTCTGCATTTGCTCCACAGCCACCACACCGTTGGCTATATTTTGTGTACAGATAGTTATGGCTCCCCTGGACCTGGATCGCAAATATAGCAGTTGATGGTGCTACTTTAAGTGCTTGGTGAAATACATCACACAGAATATAAAATCAAATCAAAAATTAAATCAAAAATGAATTTAAAAAATATTCTCTATAACAATTCAGTATTAGGCTATACAAAAAAACTAAATGAAATCTGTTTTGATAAAAAACCAAGTTCGATTACAAAATACATTTCTCACTTTCTTACACATGACAAAAAGTTTCTATTCTGAGTTATGAAATATTTTAATTGTCACATAAAAAATGACAAACAAAACCATGATCTTTCCCCACACTTATTCATTAATGAAATATGTTGTCTTTGAATATTTTTGCACATTTTCAACAAAACGTATTTGCCATTGCAGTTTGGTTGTATGGGACTATAATTTGTAGAAAATACGACCTTCTAACAAAAAGGGCAATGAGATATGGAGGAAGTTAAAATATGATGCTGCTCATATTAATGCAATTAAAGGAGAATTGACGTTTTTTACATTCTGGGCCTTATTTCGAGCATAAAATATGATCACTTACTCAGCCAGATAACTTTGGTGTCATTACAAGTCGTTCCGACGAAATACGATCGAGCCGAGAGCCACGTACATCCATATAATGTGAGTCTACAGGGCAGCGCAATGCAGCTTCTAAATAACACATTATCTGCCGCCAAACTCGTTAATTTCACCAATATTTTGTTATGATAGGCTAGTGCTATTCCCCTCTGAGTCCGGGGTTAGCTGTTATCAACATCCGGGGTCTGTAGGTTGACCTACTGACCTCTGACCTGGATGATGTCATCTCTGAGCTCCGCGCGGCTTGTTTACTTTAAAGTTGCTACTGCTACTGTAGTCCGTTTCTGCTGTTTCAGAATCGTTAGAACAAAATGAGCAGCTGGATGAAGTTCAGCTTCCACAGGCTTCCTCTCCTCAACCTGGACTCACTAAAGCTCCGGCTAGTTGAGATAAAAAATGGACCTGAATGCCGAAGTGGAATGATTATTATCAGAATGAGCCGGGCAGTGGTGGGAGGTGACATCATCCAGGTCAGAGGTCAGTAGGTCAACCTACAGACCCCGGATGTTGATAACAGCTAACCCCGGACTCAGAGGGGAACAGCACTAGGATATCATAACTAAATATTGGTGAAATTAACGAGTTTCGTGGTAGATAATGTGTTATTTATTTTTATATGGATATACGCGGCTGTCTGCTGGATCGTATTTCGTCGGAACAATTTGTAATGACACCAACGTTATCTGGGTGAGTAAATGCTCGTATTTTATGCTAGAAATAAGGTCCAGATTGTAAAAAGAAAAGAAACGGCAATTCCCCTTCAACAGAAAGAGAAAGGCAAAAATTACCATCCTTTATAAAAATGGATATTCTTTGTCTTGTGAAGTTCCTCAATAACTTTATATTCATGTGTTCCAGGATGATTTCCAGTTCTCAGTTTTTTGTTGCGGAGTACTTCAAAATAATGATCCCAGTTTCCATCACTGTTCGCACCAAACCCAAAGACACTGATCTGAGAAAACAAACATTAAACCTAGAATTAAAATATATATATATTTTTTTTGCTATATATTTTTACCTTAGGAAATAGTTGGGTTGCACTGATGTTATATGTGAGGGAAAATTTAGAGAATCAGAGTAATGTTTTCAGCCCCATACCACAACTATTAAAAGTAAACTGAGTTTTCACAGCATGTCGTAACTCTAACTCTGTGTCATGTAGGGCACATCAGAGATGTAAAACTGAAAGTTTTAAAAAATTGTTTAACACATTATGATACTGACAAAATTGCACTTCTTTTACAGCAAAAAAATGTGATCCCCTGGGACACACTTCAGCCGGTTGCCCAGTGCCTGCATCAGCCCCCAGTTCAGCCGCCCGTACAGTGACTGCATCAGCCCCGGGTTCAACCGGCCGTCCAGTGCCTGCGTCAGCCCCCGGTTCCTCCACCCGTCCAGTGCCTGCGTCAGCCCCCGGTTCCTCCACCCGTCCAGTGCCTGCGTCAGCCCCCGGTTCCTCCACCCGCCCAGTGCCTGCATCACCCCCCGGTTCCTCTGCCCGCCCAGTGCCTGCATCAGCCCCCAGTTCAACCGGCCGTCCAGGGCCTGCATCAGCCACCGGTTCCTCTGCCCGCCCAGTGCCTGCATCAGCCCCCAGTTCAGCCGCCTGTACAGTGACTGCATCAGCCACCGGTTCCTCCGCCCGTCCAGTGCCTGCATCAGCCCCCAGTTCAACCGGCCGTCCAGTGCCTGCATCAGCCACCGGTTCCTCTGCCCGCCCAGTGCCTGCATCAGCCCCCAGTTCAGCCGCCTGTACAGTGACTGCATCAGCCACCGGTTCCTCCACCCGTCCAGTGCCTGCGTCAGCCCCCGGTTCCTCCACCCGTCCAGTGTCTGCATCAGCCCCCGGTTCCTCCACCCGTCCAGTGCCTGCGTCAGCCCCCGGTTCCTCCGCCCGTCCAGTGTCTGCATCAGCCCCCGGTTCCTCTGCCCGCCCAGTGCCTGCATCAGCCCCCAGTTCAACCGGCTGTCCAGTGCCTGCATCAGCCCCCAGTTCAGCCGCCCGTACAGTGACTGCATCAGCCACCGGTTCCTCCACCCGTCCAGTGCCTGCATCAGTCCCCAGTTCAACCGGCCGTCCATTGCCTGCATCAGCCACCGGTTCCTCTGCCCGCCCAGTGCCTGCATCAGCCCCCAGTTCAGCCGCCTGTACAGTGACTGCATCAGCCACCGGTTCCTCCACCCGTCCAGTGCCTGCGTCAGCTCCCGGTTCCTCCACCCGTCCAGTGCCTGCATCACCCCCCGGTTCCTCTGCCCGCCCAGTGCCTGCATCAGCCCCCAGTTCAACCGGCCGTCCAGTGCCTGCATCAGCCACCGGTTCCTCTGCCCGCCCAGTGCCTGCATCAGCCCCCAGTTCAGCCGCCTGTACAGTGCCTGCATCAGCTCCCGGTTCCTCTGCCCGCCCAGTGCCTGCATCAGCCCCCAGTTCAGCCGCCTGTACAGTGCCTGCATCAGCCACCGGTTCCTCTGCCCGCCCAGTGCCTGCATCAGCCCCCAGTTCAGCCGGCCGTCCAGTGCCTGCATCAGCCACCGGTTCCTCTGCCCACCCAGTGCCTGCATCAGCCCCCAGTTCAGCCGCCTGTACAGTGACTGCATCAGCCCCCGGTTCAACCGGCCGCCCAGTGCCTGCATCAGCCCCCTGTTCAACCGGCCGTCCAGTGCCTGCATCAGCCCCCGGTTCAACCGGCCGTCCAGTGCCTGCATCAGCCCCCAGTTCAGCCGCCTGTACAGTGACTGCATCAGCCCTGGGTTCAACCGGCTGTCCAGTGCCTGCGTCAGCCCCAGGTTCCTCCACCCGTCCAGTGCCTGCATCAGCCCCCGGTTCCTCTGCCCGCCCAGTGCCTGCATCAGCCCCCAGTTCAGCCGCCTGTACAGTGCCTGCATCAGCCCCCAGTTCAGCCGCCTGTACAGTGACTGCATCAGCCACCGGTTCCTCCACCCGTCCAGTGCCTGCATCAGCCCCCGGTTCAACCGGCCGTCCAGTGCCTGCATCAGCCCCCAGTTCAGCCGCCTGTACAGTGACTGCATCAGCCCCCGGTTCAACCGGCTGTCCAGTGCCTGCGTCAGCCCCCGGTTCCTCCACCTGTCCAATGCCTGCATCAGCCCCTGGTTCCTCTGCCCGCCCAGTGCCTGCATCAGCCCCCAGTTCAACCGGCCGTCCAGTGCCTGCGTCAGCCCCCAGTTCAGCCGCCCGTCCAGTGACTGCATCAGTCACCGGAACTTCAGACCAGCCAGTGATCACTGAGATGCTTAATTGTGAAGAATTCATGATATTCACATCCATTGCTGAATCTGAACACATATCCGATTCAGAGTCACCTGTAGATGACTCTGACATAGATGAAACGTACTTCCCCACAAAAAACATGCAATAAGACACTGAAAGCTCAAGAAACAGCAGAGAAAGTGGGCAAGAAGAAGAACCTGAGGATACTAGATCTAAGAGGAAGAAAGGTGTCAACAACAGAAAAACAAATGTGGAAAACAGACAGTTAGGGAAAGAATACAAAGGGGAAAAAAAGTGGCGAGGAAAACAGTTGATGTTACTAGAAGTCCACGCTCCATAGGAGAAAGATGCCATCATGGATGCAGTGGTCAAATCAATAAGGGACGACATCAGTGTGGGAATGTGTCTGATCAACAAAGACAAAATATCTCTACAGATTTCTGGAGAATGACCTGGGATCAAAAAAAAGTTTTTGTATCGTCACAGGTTGAAACATGTCAAACAAAACAGCAGACGACAGGTGGACCATCAAGGAAGAGCCGAACATATAACTACAGACTGCAGGTCAGCAACAAACAAGTGCCAGTTTGCCAGACAATGTTTCTGGCAACACTCAATATAGGCGCATGGAGCGTCCATAAATGGGCCAAATCAGACACCGGAATGCACCAGGTGCAACAACAAATGCCATCAAGGAGCCGTAGTCAGCAGGATGGTTCTGCACAAAAATTTCTTAACAGCCTGCCAAAGTTTGAAAGTCACTACTGTCGGAGGGACTCTAAAAAAATGTATCTGGAGCCAGTGTTCAGCACATTTTCCTCACTGTATAGACAATACATGACATTCTGTGGAGAAAATGGCCACGAAGCAAGCAGCGAATGCACACTCAGAACAGTATTTAAACAACTGAACATGAGCTTATTCAAGCCAAAAAAAGACCAATGTGACATGTGTGTTAAATATGAAGAAAAAAACATAGACAAGGAAGCATATGAGAGGCATATCAAACTGAAGGATATGGCACGCAGACAAAAGACACTGGACAAAGACATGTATGCAGAGGACGAATCAACTGCAGTTTTAACAGTTGGTCTTGAATCAGTACTCTTGGCTCCAGTACTCAAGGCCAGTGCACTGTATTACAGAACAAAATTAGCCTGTCATAATTACACCATCTTCGACCTTCATTCACATGATGCCCAATGTTACTTTTGGCATGAAGGTGGGGGTCTCTTGGGTTACCTGAACAACAACGAAAGCAGCATCCACCATAATCATTTACTCAGATGGATGTTCTTACCAGAATAGAAACAAAATCCTTGCCAATGCACTGTACGACTTCTGCTGCAAGACCAAGAAAACAGTTTTCCAAAAAGGTCACACACAGATGGAATGTGATAGCGTACACGCTGCCTGTGAAAGAGCACTCAGGGACAAAAAAATCTATGTCCCCAGCAACTACAAAACATACATCGAGGAAGCCCGTCCAAAGCAGGCTTACATGGTTGAGTACCTGAAGCATGACTTCTTGCTCCAGGGTGAAACTGCCTTCAGCCGTCGACTTCCAGGCTGCGCAGCCTGGGAGGCTGCACTATGGGCTGCACAAGCGCCACCCTCAACCGCAAGCGGCAGAGCGGAGTGATTCAACCGAGCGGCAACCTAAACAAACCGCTTAGCAGCACTGCAAACTGCTTTAGCTAGATATTTAAGCTGTTTGATTCGACAAATACAAACAAGAGCTAGATTTTCAGAGTATTTTTGTAAATAAACTGGTTAGTTGAGCTGCTCGAATTTTTTTATTCAAGTGCTAACGTGAGCTTAGCTAACCTTGTTTGTTTGTTGATACAAAAGGCATCAGCATGAAAGGCTCATAATGCTATGATAATTTATCATTCAGCACCACTCATGCTCTCCCAGCTCATATCCTCTGCCTTTCCTCCTGGCTCCGTCCCCTCCTCCCCTGACGACTACGCCATCATGCTCAACACCATCCTTTCTGACTCCCTGGACTCCCTTGCCCCCTGGAAAACTTCCTCTGTCTCATTCACCAACTCCGCCCCCTGGTACACCCCGGAACTCCGCATCATGAAACAAACTGGCTGCCAACTTGAACGTCTCTACATACTAACTCACCTCACTGTCCACGCTGAAGCCTTCAAACAACACATCTCCTACCGCGACGCTCTCCACGCTGCCAAATCCGCCCACTTCTCATCCATCATCAACAGCACCAACCAGAACCCCCGCATCCTGTTCTCCACCGTCAACAAACTGCTCCAGCCACCGGCCACCAACCCACCCTCCTCCCCTGACCTCTGTAACTCTTTCCTCCTCGCCTTCAACAACAAAGTCTCCCAAATCAACAGCTCCCTGACTGCCACCATCAGTAACTCTTCCTCCCCCACCACTCCCGCCCCCCCCCTCCCTCACCTCCCCCCCTTCCCTCCTCTCACTGCTTTCTCCCCTGTCAACTCCTCCCACATCATGGACGTCATCACCGCATCCAAGACAACCATCTGCTCTCTGGACCCCCTTCCAACGACCTTAACCAAGGCTTGCCTCCCTGTCCTCCTCCCTCACCTCACCACCCTCTTCAACCAGTCTCTATCCCTTGGTCACTTCCCCACTGTCTACAAACTCGCCTCCATCACTCCCATCCTCAAAAAGCCCACCCTGGACCCAGCCAACCTCTGTAACTACCGCCCCATCTCCAACCTCCCGTTCCTCTCCAAAACCCTGGAACGCATCGTCGCCGCCCAACTCCACACCCATCTCCAGTCCAACAACCTCTTTGAACCCTTCCAGTCTGGATTCCGCCCACTCCACAGCACTGAAACCGCCCTTGTCAAAGTCATCAACGATCTCCTCACCTCTGCAGACTCCGGTGCCCTCAACATCCTGTTACTACTAGACCTTAGCGCAGCCTTTGACACTGTGAACCATACCATCCTCCTTCAAAGGCTGCGCCAACAGGGTGTTGAGGGCACTGCACTCGACTGGCTCACCTCCTACCTCACCAACAGACAACAGTTCGTCTCCCTCTCCGGCCACACATCCACCCTCTCCCCGGTCACGCAGGGGGTCCCCCAAGGCTCATTCCTCTGCCCCCTCCTCTTCATCTGCTACCTCTTCCCCCTTGGTCACATCATCCGCAATCTCAACCTGGACTATCACTGCTACGCAGACGACACCCAGATCTACATCAGCACCAAATCCACCCAGAACCCTCCCCTCACCCACATCTCCACAATAAATAATAATAATAACATGGCTTACTCACAACTTCCTCAAACTCAACAGTGATAAAACAGAGCTCCTCCTCATAGGCACCAAATCCACCCTCAGCAAAACCGGACCCATCTCACTCACCATTGACACCTCGACCATCACTCCCTCCCCCCTGGCACGCAACCTTGGCGTTATCCTGGACCCCACCCTCTCCTTCGATCACCATGTCAGCTCCGTCGTCAAGACCTCCTACTTCCACCTCCGCCGCATCGCCAAAATCCGACACTGCCTCTCTCCCCCTGCTGCCGAATCCCTCATCCACGCCTTCATCTCCTCCCGCCTCGACTACTGTAACTCCCTCCTCACCGGCATCACTTCCCATTCCCTCCACAGACTTCAAATGGTCCAGAACTCTGCTGCCCGCCTCCTCACCCACACCCGGTCCCGTGAACACATCACTCCCGTTCTTCACTCTCTCCACTGGCTCCCCATCAAACAGCGCATCAACTTCAAGATACTCCTCCTCACCTTCAAAGCCCTCCACCACCTGGCCCCCCCCTACCTGTCTGACCTCCTCATTCCCCACCGCCCCACCCGTGCCCTCCGATCCTCCTCCACTCTCTCCCTGACAACACCCATATCTAAACTCAAATCCTTCGGCGACAGAGCCTTCTCCCGTACTGCACCCCGACTCTGGAACTCTCTCCCCCTATCTGTCCGCGACTCACCCTCACTCCCCACATTCAAGTCCCGGTTAAAAACATACCTCTTCTCCCAAGCCTATGACCTCCCCTACCCATAGCCGGTCTCTCCATCACCTCGCTCATCAATGTGTCACTGTGTACTGTCTCTCCCTCGTCTCCCCCTGTATGTCTCTACCCTGTTTCTTTTGTGTCTTTGTAAGCGCCTTTGGGTTATTGAAAAGCGCTATATAAATTAAATGAATTATTATTATTATTATTATTATTATCATTATTCAGTCATCTGCCTTCAAGGCCGATTATAGAAACTAGTGTCTTGCAGGCTGATTATTAGGTTAATGCAGATTTCACATTGCATATATTTTCATTATTGCCTTAGCTGCCTTCAAGGCTGATTGTAGAAGCTAGTGCCTTGCAGGCTGATTATTAGGCTAATGAAGCTTTCATATTGCATATATTATCAGCCTGCAAGGCACTAGTTTCTACAATCAGCCTTGAAGGCTGCTAATGCAATGAAAATATATGCAATCAGCCTTCAAGGTACTATTTTCTACAATCAGCCTTGAAGGCAGCTAAGGCAATAATGAAAATATATGCATATTTTCATTGCATTAGCAGCCTTCAAGGCTGATTGTAGAAACTAGTGCCTTGCAGGCTGATAATATATGCAATATGAAAGCTTCATTAGCCTAATAATCAGCCTGCAAGGCACTAGCTTCTACAATCAGCCTTGAAGGCAGCTAAGGCAATAATGAAAATATATGCAATGTGAAATCTGCATTAACCTAATAATCAGCCTGCAAGACACTAGTTTCTATAATCAGCCTTGAAGGCAGATGACTGAATAATGATAAATTATCATAGCATTATGGCCTGCAAGGAATCTCTGCTATCAGCCTTTCATGCTGATGCCTTTTGTATCAACAAACAAACAAAGTTAGCTAAGCTCACGTTAGCACTTGCAATTAAAAAATTCGAGCAGCTCAACTAACCAGTTTATTTACAAAAATACTCCTAAAATCCTCCTCTCTGTGTGAGAGAGAGAAAAATAACGAGAATTACTGAAAGAGAGAGAGCTCTCAGAAACACACAGAAACGCACATCACACACACACAGAAAGGAGCCAGATCATGTCAGATCGCGCACAACCATCATAAATGCTGATCAAGATGTGTGAACTGATAATCAAAGCCCCCCCTCCCAGAGTAGGCTACAGAGTAAAAGAAATACACTTTTTTTCTCTCCCCCCCTCCGCTCGAGCGTGGCTGAACCTGGCTTGAGCTCACTTCACGGGCGCGAGCCTGCTGCAGCCGCCGCTCCTGCTGACAGCAGACTGAGAGAAAAAAAAGAAGTAAATTTCGCTTTGGTTAGGTTCAGGCAATGAAGAAAGGAGTTGGTTAAGTTTAGTAAAAACACCAGGTAGAGGCTAGACAGGCTGGAAGCATAATGAGCGTTATATGTTATTAATATGAAGTGCTTGTTTTGCAGTTAATTATGCACATGATCCGTTTGAGCCCAGAAAGGAAAAAAGGATCAATGCGCAGCCTCCGCTTCCTTTCTGATTGCGTCCGTCTGTCTGTTCAGAGTGGGAGAGAGAAAGAGAGAACCCAATCTGTCTGTATATCTGTCTGTAGGCTCCGCCTGTCAATGAGACACACATGAAAAAAGATGTGCAGTTTGATTTGATGTGAGTGTCAAGGTTTAATTATGGACACTAATGAGCGCGCAGCAGTGCGTAAAAGTCGTGCGTAATGACAGCTCCTCGTTGGTGAAACACAATAAACTGCACCTCTTCTTCCACGTGTGTCTTATTGACAGGTGGAGCCTATATTAATAATTATATAAATGCATGGTGAACGGTAGGAATGGAGAGTTGGCCTAATGCTAACTAGTCCAGTTCGAACTAATGAGGACCTCCCATTAGTTCAAACTCTCATTACTCCGATAGTCGGACCAATGGGAGTTCGAACCAATGGGAGGTAGAACTAATGGGAGGTCGGAGGTCGGACCAATGCCATGGACCCGAAATTTGAAGGAGTGATTGAAAGCCGATTTAAAGCAGATACTTGTTCCTCTATTTCTTCTTCTACAGCTTGGCATCTAGCCCGCCATACTGTGTATCATCAAACGCTACACTGCTCCCACGCGGAAGGCGCCAGTAATACAACATATTTTTTTTCCAGATATGATGAACTATTCGATTTTTTATGATTTAATGACTATTCGAATATTTGAAAATCGATGCCCATCCCTACTTCTCTCTCATGTTGAGTCCATATTAAAGCTGAAGTAAGCAAAGTGGTTTTGGCTAACTTCCTGTCAGCCGATGGAGTTAGCAGTCCCCGCCCTCGTCCCTACGTCACCACAAAACCTTTCTGGAACCGCATGTTTAGAAGAACTGATTTTTATTATTATTTTTTTTTTTATTAGCTCCGTCATGGGGGCGTGTCGACACGTCCAGACTTCCATACATGCCTTCAGTTATATTTCGCAGCAAATTGTCATATACAGATGGTGTTGGTTCTGCTTGGCATCTCTGCCTGTCGCACCTCCTCTGGTGCACTTTGGGTCAGCTGCAGGGTCGTCAGCTGGTGCCACCGTTCACGGATATTTCGCCCCCAGACCAGTACATCTCCCGGTGGGGGGGCAGTGGCCTTTGCGGGGACGTCTCCCCGCCACCCCCTGCAGCTGCCCTCATTGGGGTGTTGAGCCCCAGCTCGTATCCCTCCTCCGCAGCCAGAGCCAGTAGCTCGCTTTTTCTGCCTCCTCGGCCAGCTCCTTGATAGACTTCTTCAGGCTTGCCCCCGGCAGCACGGAGAAGCTGGATCGTGGATTTCCCCATGAAGCCCCTGCAGCCAACTTCTGCCGGGTGGATGGTCGCTTTCCAGCCCCTCTCTCTGCAGTCTGCTGCCAGATCAGAGTACTTGAGCCGCTTGAACTCGTGTGCCACTGTCATTCCCTCCTCCCATGGCACGGTCAGCTCGATGATGAGGACCTTCTTGGCGGCTGTGGACCACATCACTACGTCTGGTCTCAACGTTGTCTGTGTGATCTCGGGTGGGAACACAAGTTGGGTGCCCAGGTCGGCAAGCATTCTCCATTCCTTTCCAGGACTGAGCAGACAGGTGTGTCTTCCCACCGCAGACTTTTTCACATCCTCTCCTGGTCTGACAAAAGGGATGTTTGGGGGGATTTGGGGAGGTGTTCGCCCTGACCCTGCGTCCCTCCAGCTGCTCAGCCAACTTCCTCAGCACCTGATTGTGACGCCATCTTAGACGACCCTGTGCCAAAGCAATGCTGCAACCAGCCAGAATGTGTTGGAGGCCTGCGTCGGCTTTGCTGCACAGGGGGCACTTCTCCTCGCTTCCAAACCATTGGGAGAGGTTTCGGGGACATGGCAGGGTGTCATACTCTGCTCTCACAAGGAAGCTGAGCTGTGACTGTGGAGGTCGCCAGATGTCTGCCCACGTTACTACCCTGTTGACGGTGTCCTGCCAGCGGGTCCATGCTCCTTGTTTTCCCTGGGACACAGCCTTGATGCGGAAGCGGTCCCGCTCCACTTGTGAGACCTCTTCCACAACCATGTTCTTCCTCTGTTCCCTTGTGGCTTTGGACCAGAACTGGACAGGCTCTCCCCAGCCCAGCCCAGCCCGGCTGACTTGAGTTCTTCCCAGAACCTCCTTGTGTTGCAGTCTGCTGATGGCTTGACCCACCTCTTCCTGGGCCCTCCACTTGCGCCCCGTGCGGATGGTCTTTTCTGCGCCCTTCACTGCTTCGTCCATGGACTCTGTCAGCTTGAGCACAAGACGGGATTTCTCCTGCTTGTAACCAAGGTTTATGGACTTCAAAGGGAGCTGCAGCACGTTCCTGCCGAAGAGGCTTGTGTCCGAGAAGCAGCGGGGGAGGCCTAACCACTTCCTCATATAGGAGTTGGCGATGCCATCCATTCTGCTGGCCATGGAGGATAGAATCTCGCTCACCTTCAGCGGCCACATCACCCACTGGAAAAGTGTGAACTGGTAACACCACACCTTTAGTTTTCCAGGGAGCTGGCTGCTGTCGATCTTCTGTCGAAATAATCTTCACATATTCGCGTGGAGCCGACCTCGATCCCGCTTCAGCAAAAGTCCATGCATCAGAAACTACCTGTCTACCTCCGTGAGCCACTCAATCACACAGGTGTCAGTGGTCTCCATGCATGTAGTCAGTACAGGTTACGTTTTGACTCGGGCTTACATGTATTTTGATCAACATATGTTTCAAATTAATTTCACTCGTAAACCGTGTAGGATAATGTATAGTTGGTCGGTTGTTATGGAGAAATAAACCCCTTCAGGTTCCGAACTATACATTATCCTTTACTTTGCGGGCTCTAGCAGTAAAGGCAGAGACGGTCACTTCCAGATCACGGTCATTTCCGGATCAAGTTGCATGAAACATGAAACGAGAAATGCTCGTTATCCGTTTTTTTCCATTATTCATTTGAGCATAAAATCGAAAACTGAAAAAACGAGTCGTTATCCGTTTTTCATTTTAGTTTTGGAAACGAATATTGAGAAAAAGAGTTCTTTTTTCGTTTTCTTATTTTTGGTTTTATTTTGAAAAACGAATGAACGAATGATACACGGATTATATATGATTATAGTAAGTTTTTCTTCAAGCAGTCATTTATCTCTTGGCAAAACGGTTTGCATCAAGGGTTCGAACCCCACCTGGGGCACTCCGTACCGAAACACAACGCAGAGGGCCAGATGACATCGGCTGCACTTATCTGTCAGTTAGTTAGTAAACACAATGTTATTGAACCTACCTCATCACACATGTGCATGCTGAGAGCCACAGTCAGAAAGCCAGTGGATGGATATCCGCCTTTCTTCTCGAGCCAGCTTTCATGAACATATTTCATGAAAGCTGGACTGAGGATCATCACCTGTTATGAAGCAGAATCAGCCCTCATTCTGACACTTATCAACCATTCATTTTTACCATAAATGCAAAATACAATTCTGTTCTATTTCGTCCCTCCTGACCGCCAGAGGCGGTGCTTTAAATTGAGGGAGCATCTGAGGGTTAAGCACTGGATAACTCCGCCCGCGCTAGCGCATGTCGAGTATGAATAACAACAATGTCACCTGTGACCCCTGCATGACCCCCGGGAGGCTATATCTTCTGGTGTCAGCAGGCAATCGGCTCCTTCATTCTTCTTGCGACCGCGCGTCGAGGTGTGCGTAAGTATAGCATGGCCATTTAATTGGCCTGGTACAGTTATTACTGGTGTGCTGCTGGCTTTGTGCAGCCTCGTGCCCCCGTGGCGGGAGTAACGGACTGAGGCTCGTCCTCCCAGAGGCTGTAGCCAGCGATTTGCACATTGTATGTTGTTTACCTGCTCTGTAAAGGTGGCTGGCTGGGTGGTGGCGTTTCCGCCCCTCACCTTCCAGCATTGCACACAGCTGCTGAGGGCTGTGTTACTAGCAGGTTGGTGCTCCTTTGAATGCTAATAACTGTTCTTTTTTGTGTTTCTCTGTTAGTGTTCAAAGTATTATTGAAGGATTCAACTGTGTTATTAAGGTAGGGTTCCAGTCCCTCTTCTAGCTCAGTTGTGTTAAAACTACTTACCTTGTTGGTAAAGGTTGCATACCTGCCCCCTCTCCCAACTTGGCTTTGTGTTTCAAGGTGACATCACACCTTGTCTCTTTTTTATGTTTTTTGGATACTTCTCCACCTGGTTCCGGATGGTGCATGCCTGTGGCAGTTGTATGGCGTCCCTGGAGCCTGAGGATGGCCATGACCGGTGTGTGTCCTGCCTTGGCGTGGATCACCTGCGGGAGGCCATTACCGATGAAACCTGCATAAATTGCAGCATTATGCCGAGGTCAATAAGGCTGGCCAGGCTAGTCCAACTGGATCCACTGTCCTGTCTGCCTTCATTCCAGTCTGGGGGGGCGGATTCCTGTCGGGATGCCGCACAGAAGAGATCTGCCTCACGAGACGTGGGTGGTGTCCCCGCAGGAAAACGGCGGAGGAAGACGGACGACCAGCTCTCCTCAAAAGTTGACCGTCTGGCGGCTGAGGAGATGAAGGCGCTTCTCCTTGGCCTGCAGCCTGCTGGTAGGATGCCACATGCTGCTGCTGCTGCGGCTACTCGGGGGTCACCGCTGCCAGTGGACGATGCCATCTCCATTGCAGCATTGTCAAGCCAGTTTAATGATACCGAGCAGGTTGAGTTGACGACTGAACAGCAGCAGACTCCTCCTCCATTCTTCGGCCAAGAGACTTCCAAGAGACGGTTGCAACAGATGCATCCCAGTTAGGCTGGTGTGCAGTCTGGCGTGGCAGGTCCGCCCAGGGACGGTGGTCTCATGGGACCGCACGCAGCACGTCAATGTGTTGGAGCTGCGGGCTGTCCACCTGGCTCTTTTCGACATTTTCTTCTGCACCTGCAGGGGAAACATGTGCTGGTTTCCCAGATCAACCATCAGGGGGGCACCAAGTCGGCGCAACTGTTGCAGGTGTCCCAGCGCCTGCTGACATGGGCCACACCCCATCTGTTGAGCTTGCGAGCGATGTGGCTCCTGGGGGATCGGAATCAGGTGGCAGGTTTCCTTTCTCGGTGCAAGCCTCCGCCGGGGGAGTGGAGGCTACACCCAGAGGTGGTCGAGCTGATCTAGGGCGTTTTCGGCAGGGCGGAGGTGGATCTCTTTGCCTCGAGGGCGTCAACCCATTGTCCCCTATGGTTTTCCTGGATGGAGGAGGACAGTCCTCTGGGACAGGATGCCTTGGGGTACGAGTGGCCCAGCGTCTTCCCGTACGCCTTTCCACCGCTGCCTCTTATCCTCCCGGCGCTGCAGCGGGTCCTTCATCGGGGACATCGCCTCCTTCTGGTGGCCCCATTCTGGCCAGGGAGGCCCTGGTTTCCTCTGCTGCGGAAGCTGTGCTGCAGCTCGCCATGGCGTCTCCCAGGGAGGAGGGATCTCCTGTCACAGCTAGGGGGCCGGATTTGGCACCCCGACCCCTGCCGTCTCCAGTTGTGGGCTTGGCCGCTGCAGGGCCCGACACGCTTCTGACCGGTTGCACTGAGCCTGTCCGACGAACCATCTCGCATGCTCGTGCATCGTCCACCCGTCTCCAGTATGAGTGCAAGTGGAGGAGGTTCTCTGCCGGGTGTGCTGACAGGGGGGAGGACCCCACTTCTTGTCCAGTGGCCACCGTTCTGGACTTTCTTCAGTCTCTCCTGGACGACGGTCGTGCACCTTCCACTTTGAGGGTGTATGTGGCTGCCATTTCAGGGCGGCATGATCTCATAGACAATGCTACCGTAGGGTGCCAGTGGTTGGTGCCCCTATTTCTGAGGGGGGCATTGAGGCTGTGTCCCCGAGGGTTCCAGCGTGGGACCTCTCCCTGGTGCTGAAGGCCCTGGCTTCTTCACTCTTTGAACCTCTCGCCCAGGCTGACCTTAAGTGGCCGTTTTTGGAGACAGCCTTTCTTCTGGCTATCACCTCAGCGAAGCGGGTGGGGGAGTTGCATGCTTTGTCTGTCAGCGAGTCCTGCCTGCGTTACTTTACTTTACTTTATTTGTTTATTTGACTGGGACAGCGCACATCAATGTACATATAAGAAACATGTAAATATGCCGGATTGTAGCATCAATGCTAATTTCCATCCGGAGTCCCAGAACATAAAAACAATACAGTAACAGGGGAACACAGTTATATACATGACATGACGAAGCAGACAACAAGGTAAAAAACAGGTCAGATAATCAGGCCAGCAATGGAACCTGGGGCCTGAGGCTTCGGGTGTGACCCTGTGGCCTAATGTTGCGTTTCTGCCGAAGACCTTGCCCCGTGGCCATGTCAACCGCCCTATTCACCTAGCGCGGTTTGATCCCCCAGCGACTGATGATGAGTTGCGTGTTTTGTGTCCTGTGCGGGCCCTGGCTGCCTATATCGGTGCCACTGCACATGTGCGGCAGTCAGAACAGTTGTTTGTTTGTTATGGGGGTCATACCAGGGGTTGTGCCCTCTCCAAACAGTGCCTTTCTCATTGGATTGTGGACACCATCTCTTGTGCTTACAGGATCAACGGTCGGTCATTGCCGGCGGGGTTCACATGCCATTCCACACACGGTGTCTCCACGTCCTGGGCTGCCCTGAGGGGCGTACCCCTGGATGACATCTGTACTGCGGCCTCTTGGTTGTCGCCGGGTACTTTCCATCGGTTTTACCGGCTTAATGTTGCTGCTCCCCACCCGTTGGCCGTGGTCCTTTGCCCTGGGCCTTCGACCTCTCATCAGTAAGGTGGGTTGTGGGATTCTTCATGACACTGTTGGTATATGTCATCCAGTGCTTAAAGCACCGCCTCTGGCGGTCAGGAGGGACGAAATAGAACCAAAGTTACAGTTGTAACTACGGTTCTATTGGCGCATTTCCACTAGCACGGCTCGGCTCGATACGGCTCGGCTCGGCACGGCTCGGCTTGGTTTGGTTTTGTTTCCATTACAACTGAGTATCACTAGTGCCGCCGTGACGTCATTTACACGGCGCCGAGCAACGCTCTAAACTCTGTAAATATATAACTTTAGCAACATTTGAATCATTTTCAGGCGAGAAAGTAGTCGTTTAGATCCCCAACGTGTTGAAAATCTGACAAAATACCAGCTGTTTACAATTTTGTTTCGACGAAGTCGGCGTTACTAAAGCTAGCCGTAGTGAGCAACGCACTTCCGGTTATTTTCACAAAATAAAATACCCGTTGCCTTTTATCATAAGGAAAGCCATTACGATAGAATTGGTGCTTTTACTTTGTAAACAGGAAGTGAACCTACCCTCGAGTCTTGCCAGCTCTGAGATCGGCCTGGTTCATTGTAAAACATTTATTTATTGATGTAAATGTGGTGTTTTCTGTGCGTTCAGACCCCAAGGCAGTGCTGCTCTTCTTTCTAACCACAAACAAACTGCTGCTACAGCCACTGTTAGATTTCATCAATGAGACCAACATTTAAGAGTTTAACCAGCCGGCGGTAGACCAAAAGCCATCGGGTAAGTTAATTAGCGGTCGTTTTCTCCTCAGGGTGACGATGGTAGGCTGGCCGGCGGAGCACGTCAGGAGCCGGGCTGCTGCCTCTGTGATGTCGCGGTCGCTGCTCGGACCTGGAGCTTCACTTCTCCGAAAAACATCGGGGCAAACTTCTAAACAGCCGTCGTTTGGATAAACTAACCGCACATGGGGATCTAAACAGTTACTTTCTCGCATGAAAAAATATTAAAACTTAATAAAGTCACGTAATAACAGAGCCAGTCTCAATACTAGAAATTCTCTGGTAATATTAGGCTTCAGCAGGAACATTTCTGTTGTCGGTCGTCGCTTCCAGTGAAGACACTCATCGGCCAATCAGTGGAAGGCAGTCGGCTGACGTCACGTTTTAGTAACGCTTCGGCTCGCTTGGAACCAGGGCTGAGGTGATACCAAAAGTGTACCTGGTTGCAGGTACTGTGTGCTAGTGGAAACACGCAAATAGCGCGCCGAGCCGTGCCGAGCCGAGCCGAAGCGCGCAAGTGGAAATGCGCCATATGAGTCCCAGATGACCGCCAGAGCGCTCTGTCACTCAGAATCCTCGCGCGTTCACGAGCAGATTTTGGGAGCCGATTGCCTGCTGACACCGGAAGATATAGCCTCCCAGGGGTCATGCAGGGGTCACAGGTGACATTGTTGTTTTTCGTACTCGACATGCGCTAGCGCGGGCGGAGTTATCCAGTGCTTAAAGCACCACCTCTGGCGGTCATCCGGGACTCATAGAACCGTAGTTACAACTGTAACTTTCGTTCTATAGGCTATCTACAGTGCAAGACATTCAAATTAAAATACTCACCAGATCCTTGTTAGGGTTTGAATTGGCAGCAGTACTTTTTCTGTTGGAGGGAGCATTCATTCAGAATAAAGTGGAATCAAGTACAGATTAAGTATTGTTTTGCAATCATGACATTAAAACCCATTTAAAATGGTCAAAATGCTAATTATACACTTTACTTGATAAGTAATAAAATACATGCATGCAGTTACGTTTTAGGTTTATTAACATTAATAAATACAAGAGAGTAGCCTTAAACACTCACCCTTGATTGAATTTCTGGAGAAGCCATAGTAAATCCTTAATCTTGAATGGAAACAGCACTAGATGAGTGGTGCTGTTCAAACGAACAGCGCTTTCTGGATACATCACATGATGAGTTGTTCTGCTCCCAACATCTGCTTCATAACCTTTGGTAGGCCCACGGTTAATTCTGAATAATACAAGGGAGGACATATTTAATATCATGCCATTACAGGCCAGTTATGGTGACTGAGGGTCAGATTCAAAGGAAATATCCCCCCTCCCCCCAAAAAGGGGGCTCATATTGAAAAAAGGGTGACTCAATTTGGCAACAACATCACTCACACTATAAATTTTTTAAAGGCATTAATGTTGTTATCATTCAATGACAAACACATGCACATTTCTATAATTCTGAAGCTTTACCTTATTATGATGTCATGGTAATCTATCAGAGGTCCATAATGTGATCTCTTCAGATTAGCAGAGTTGCCCACCACAGCACAAGTCCTGCAGCGTTCAGGGCTGCCTTCTACAACAGCTGGAGTGGGTGAGAACGTCTCAAACAAGCTTTTCACTGTTGCATTGTAGTAACTGAAGTTGTAGCTTTCTCTGTAAATGCGCTGACACACATAACAGGCAGAACATTAAGAACATTAGCACTGTTACAGCATTATATTGTGAAGCACTCAGAAAACACTTTGTTACTGAGGGTTACACTGACCACAATTCTTTGTTACTAATGTGTCATCGGTGTGTCGACAGTCATTTTTAGAATCAGTCTGTGGCAAGGTGAAGAGGGCCTGGGCGGGGATTGAACCCACACCTCCCGGGTAAGAGTCATGCGCGCTTGCCAGTCACCCAAAGGGACATCCCCAAGTAGCCAGGGCACATGATCAATTGGAGGCATAGTGACAGGACCACCACTGTCACAAGTCTTAAAGGGATAGTTTAACATTTTGGCAAATTGGCCCACTGCCATAACCGCTATAGTCATTGCATGAGGTTTGTTACCTTTAAAGCAGAAGTAAGCGGAATGTTTGTGTTAATATAAGTCTTAAATAGTTCTATCTTCCGACAGCAATCACTTATATAGAGTGTTTGGTCTGAAACACGGGTCTGTCAGTCACTCTGCTCTGCTGTTAGCCGAGGAGAAAACTTTCCTTGTATCCTACAACCTTTATCCAATGAGGAGAGAGAACGGCATAAAGGGGCGGTCCTCTCTGTGTGTGCAGCCAAGGGATGCGCGTGAATGTGGTGACGTAGGGACGAGGGCGGGGACTGCTAACTCCATCGGCTGACAGGAAGTTAGCCAAAACCACCGGATCGCTTACTTCTGCTTTAACTCTCGGTGCAAGTTGTTTTTAGAACGGCGGAGCAGAGCCACGAGCTGCTCAGAGCTATGCTACGGCTAATGGGATTTCTTGGTTTCCCTCATCAAACTCATCAAATACACAATCCAACAACTCCACAACGCTCTGGTGGACAAGTTGTGACCTGCACATTAGGCTTGGGCGGTATTAGGGTAATACCGTATACTGCAGGTGTTTAAAAATAGCAACGGTATCAATTTCAATACCGTCATGAAAAAATGTGATGCACTTATATAGGAGATAAGGATTAAATATTAAATAAAAGTAATTTAATGTCTAAAATTGATTATATGTCCAGTAGCACTTATGTGTGGTTGAATTTTCAGTTAGTTTAATATGTTTTAGCCTACTTTTACACCCCCCCTCTCCGCTCCCCCGTCGGACACGTTCCGCCATAGTCACTCTCACTCACACACACATCACACAGCCAGATCGCTCTGCACACAGTTTATGAACTTGATTAGTTTCAACAAGTCGGTCGGGTTTTACCGTTATGCCCGTTTATCACCAATAAACACAGTAGATGAGGGTGGGTGAGTGACTGAGCTGCGGCAGGTGGGGTGGGGTGGGGTGGGGGGTCCGCGGCGTGGAGCGGTGCGGGACTCTGACTGCAGCGGGGACTATCATGTCTCTGCTCCGTGACACTGTGAGACAGACCGCCGGTGAGCATGTGGGACGGGTCCCGCTAATCGTTGAAAACAGCAGTGATACGTCTCCAAACCAGAAACGTCTGGAACAACATCGGAAAAAGTCGCTCTTGACAAGAAAAAAAAAAAAAAGGGGCCGGACCTGCCGTGTCTTGTAAAAAAAAAAAAAAAAACTGACAGCAAGTGCGTGTCATGATGACTTCCTGTATCTGGCCCTTCAAAATAAAAGCCCTATAGCCTTTCATATACAGTTCGTCATATTGATTTTGACTTAATTTTGACGAGACAGGGCTCCAAATGTTTTTTTTTTTTTTTTTCCTGACCAATCGACCAATGAGATTTTGGTCTGCTAATGTTCAGCCCTAGTATTCAGTTTCTGATTGGTGAAGACACAAGCCAATGTTTGGTAATGCCACTTACGTCATCATTTTTAATTAGTCACGGTACCGTGGTAAAATGTGGAGGAAGTTTGACGGTATCAAAATTTGGATACCGCCCAAGCCTAGTGCACATTCACCACGCTATGAGATAATAACACGTTACCAGACAAGAGTTGTTTTAGAGGGAAATTCATGCAAAACCGCAGATGCGTGTTGCCTTCAGGGACAGTTTTTTCAGAAAGCAGTCCCTGCATTTCCCTCTAAAACAACTCTGTCTCGAACGTTCCATTATTATCTCATAGCATGGTGAATGTGCAGCTCACAACTTGTCCACCAGAGCGTTTTGGAGTTGTTGGATTCTGTATTTGATGAGTTTGATGAGGAAAACCAAGAAATCCCATTAGCCTCCGTAGCGTAGCTCTGAGCAGCTCGCAGCTCTGCTCCGCTGTTCTAAAAATAGCTTGCACCGACAATTAAAGGTAACGAACCTACTGCTATGACTATAGGGATTATGGCAATGGGCCAATTTGCCAAAATGTTGAACTATCCCTTTAACAAGAAACAGCCTCAAGGAACTGTTAAAAGTACAATAAACAAAGCAAAAAAAAAATCTATTTGCATGCATAGACTGTAAAAAGAATGGACGTAGCGTCCGTGACGTCACCCATTGGTTTTGGGGAGTCGTTTTTGTGACTCAAATATGGCGGCCTGGACAGCGCCATGTTGGATTGGCCGGCCGAGAACCGCCGAGAACCCGCCCACTGGCCTCGAAGCAGCTGTCCACGGAGCTGCTCGGGCCTGTCACTCAACATTTCCGCGCCCTAATTGGCCAGAGTTTTAACCTAATAACAGTAAAACGGTAGAGTTTAAAAAAAATTCACCCCCCTCAGAGTGTGTGCGGGGGTTGATACTATCGATTGAGAAAAAAAAACGTTCTGACGTTCTTTTAACATGTTTACTGAGGATGTAAAATCTGCGATTTTAACATGGGGGTCTATGGGGAATGCTCCCTTCTGACACCAGCCCCCAGAGGAAGCCGGGGGGATTGCAGTTTTTTGAACGCGGAAGTGAGCTTCACTTCTCAGATCCACAACTGCCCCCTTGTTTGCATGTAATGGAGTCCTGAGAAGAGAACAAAGTCACACCCACACTATGTGTGTTGTAATCACTGTCCCATGTCTGAAACCACACAGTGTCTGCACAGTTCAGTACACAGCATTCAGGGGAAAGGGAACTTCCAGAGTTTCCTCCAGTGAAGAAATCATGGTGTTCAAGAAACATAATTGCTACATTATGTTATAGTGACCTGATATTCAGGGACCAGAAAAAGTTAGGCATGATAATGTTAGCTACAGTAATTGGTTGCTGATATGAAAATCTTGCTATTTTTCACTGGTTAAGATTGCTCTGTAGAGGAAGAGATATCTGGAGCATACATGGGGACAAATTATTGAATCATGGTTTAAGTACTGAGGGAACTGCAGACCCGTTTGATTAGTTATGAAATTATTAATAGAACTTATTGGACCCCATGTAAAATGGCACGGTTAGGACTTAGAAATTCTGGCTTGTATTGGAGATGTGACACTTTTCGTGGTAGACTACTTTTGTATGTTGTACTCATGCCCCATGATAGACTTACTATGGTCTAAGATTATCTGATTTATTAACACTGTGATGTCCTCTACTCTGGTACAACAACCGCTGCTTTGTCTATTAGGTGTGTTACCAAAGGGAACTAACTGTCCACCAGATGGTATGGTCTAGAACAGCTTATTACTGGATGCAGGATAGTGTTGCGACACTGGAAAAACTAAAGAAGTTATACAGGTGAAGGAATGGTTCGACAAGATGTTCAAGATTGCTTCCTATGAACGGGCCCGGCTCTACGCAGGGGCAAGAGGGGGCAGTGCCCCCTCAAATAAATGTCTTGCCCCCTCAAATCCAAATTTTAGAAGTTGAGAAAGCACATTTTAATATACTCAACAAATGTGTATATTACCAAAGAGAAAGAAGTTAAGTTGGGGGTTCAGACATCCCTCTATCTAGACATGCCGGTAGTCCGACACTTTTTGATACCGCTATTCCGCGCGTCTCTTTTTTTTCCTTTTTCTTTTTTTACAGCTGCGATACCCAGGCGCGTCTCTCTCTCTCTTTTCTTTTCAGCATGCCTATCACCGGTTTGATGAGGGAGTGATGTTCTTAATCTCAACAACTAAACATCAAGTCACAAACAAAACTGACACACATGATAAACAAACAGAACTATGCTGCAGTTTGTTTGTCAAGTTAACCTGTCACCTTCAGCACCACGGACAGCGCCGCGGATGAGCCGCGGAGAAGCTTCATCTGTGAGCGTCTGGGCTCTGGGCTTATGGCCTGGGGCCTCATTTATCAAAACTGTATAGCAGTGTAAAACTGCTGCTACTAAATGTTTTGCTTAGCCCTACGGCGAAAAGACACCCAAAATATTTACACCTTTTTCAGATCTATCAAACTGTGCGTGCACAACTCTCAGCAATTTCTCTTCGATAAATCAAACTGGATCCAAGAACGGTGCGCAGTTGCGCAAGTGAACGCACCTCCGTCCCCGGAATGCCTAGACACAACCATATATGGTCAGCACGTGCATATTAATTAGCCATGTGCTCTGTGGAGCGACAACAAAGTGACAACAAAGACAACGGGCGGAGGGCGGGGGGAAGAAAGCGAGATAGCTACATGGCATCGGGCAATAAATCAGTCAGAAAAATGATCTTGCATTTTAACAAAGCTACAATAAAAACAAAAACCTCCCAAATCTCAACAAAAGGGAGCAGAAAGAAGAATAATCTTACTCTTAATAATCTTAATCCTACAAATTGACAAAATTATCTGCAGTAGCACAAAAATCCGCCGAAAAAGGGACAGTGTTCTTTTCTAAAATGTTCTGTCTCCCCCCCCTCCTCTTCTCAGAGTACACCAGAATGCTTCACTCACATTTTAAAATCACAAAAATTTTCTGGGGGGATGCCCCCAGACCCCCCTACAGGTATTTAGCTACTCACCTTTTTCACCCCCTCTGGGTTTGCAATGCATCTTCAGGTATATGCACCCCCCCACAGCATGATGTGTTCACATGATGCCCCCTTCACATTTCTGACTGCCCCCTCATATATGCCTGCCTAGAACCGGCCCTGCCTATGAACGACTTAGTTATAGGCTGCGAGACAAGGAAAAGTTATAAATGAAAATAAGGGGCTCTTATACTGCAGCATCTTGATACAATGGTGGGTTGCACCAATTAGGCTAACTCCACCAGTCTGCATTTGTATTTGTATAGGTGTAGGTATACTGTTGGACTCCCTCTGTACGTTTCTTTGTCTTTGTTTTTTGTAGAAGCTCTGTTTGGGCTTGGTTTAGACTTGTGGTATGTATGTATGTATGTATGTATTTTCTTGTTGAAAACTAATAAAAAAGTGAATTACAAACATTGCTCTGATTTGCTATCAATGCTACCATGGGCTAATGGTTATGGCTGGAATTTTTTTGTTGACTCTTTATTTAGTTGTGTGTGACACTTTCACAGGTGTTACAACACCTACGTTTACTCTTAGATTTCATTTTTAATGAATAATAATGATGGTAATTAGTTTTTCTGTGGAATAAACTGATTCAAACTGATGAAGAAAATGAGGGCAGAGAATAGGTAGGCTATAGTTCTTGCTAAAGGACACTCAATCTGTCTCCAGACTCATCACCAGTGAAACGGAGGAAGAAGATTTTGCTGTGTCTTAAAAGATAAGTTGACATTTACCTTCCACCAAATGAAATCTTCCTCTGAGATTGCACTTTTTCCTGACAGAAAGGGCTTAGGAGATGAGGTGATAAGTTCAGTAAACCAGGGATCACCGTCTGTTAAACACTTGGGACACGAACAAACACTTGACTCATCAGAGCCAAGGGAAAATACAGACACATTCAACAAGTGGCTGATAAACAGGGTGACTGCAGCGATGGACAGCAGGAATGTGACAGCCCTGAGTTTATTCATTCCAACAAGCATCTTGGCAGTTTGAATGGAGAAGAAATGTGATCTGATCTGTGGATACAACCAACAACGACAGGTACAGGTGAGTTGATATCAAATTTACAGCAGAACATGAAACTAGAAACTCAGGCTGGACTTGTTGTGTCAGCAGTTAGCAGTGTCACCACACCAAGCTTAAGAGTTGCTGGGAGGCAAGAAAAAAGATTTCAACTTCAACAGCTGAGTCATTCTCCTGTTCTCTTCAACATATTCAAACACTATTCAAATTGTACTGTACAGTAGCCTAAATGTAAATATAGAACATTGCTTCTACAGGGAACAATAACGTTAACAATGATCATCTAAGAAAGAAGGAATCAAATAAAAGTAAATGAAAATGTGGTGTTAAGGCTTAGAATCAGCATTATTAGAATAGTACAAGAGTATTTCATTACATCTGTAACAAAGATTATAGCCATGATATACAGGAAAGAAAAAACCTCTGACTTGTCTGTTTACCAAGTAACTGTAAACTTGACAGTTTACTGTATTGCTAGACAACAGGATAAAAACTATAAAAAATAAGAAAATAAAAATAGTGAATAATGATGGCTTACCTGTTAGAGTGCACTGGCAGTAACTTAAATCCTCAGCCCTCGGCTCGTCACCTGTCAGCTCACCCAATTCCATCTAATCAGATGTCACTTCCCTGTTACAAATCAACAGAATGCATGACAGTATTTAGCCAATCAGGCAGACTGGAGAGAGAGGTAAAAATAGCAAGAGAGATATAGAGATATAGGTTTATTATAAGGCTGTGTTGTGACCAATTATAGGCTACCCAGCAGAAAACGTAAGCAGCGTAGGCAGTCCTTTATTGAGGCCTTTGTTTGTGTTTTTTTCTGTAGCCGTTGTCAGGTCTGGACTGGAAAGAGGACACAGGTGCAGAGTGGCAAAAGGCAGAAGCCAGTTTTATTTAAAGGTCCCATATTATGCAAAATACACTTTAGAGCGGTTTTCTATCAATAATATGCATCCCCGGCCTGTCTACAATCCCCCCTGGTATGAAAAAAGTTCATCCTCTCCCTTTTTTGCTTTCTCTGTCTTTAGAAAATGTGTGCTTAAACAGGCCAGTTGAAGATAGTCTGTTGGTGACGTCACCGACAGACTCGACGCCATCCCCTAGGTTGGTGGCACCGCCCCAGGTAAAGGTTTGCCACGCCTGAAGAAATTTTCTAAACCGTGCCATTTTTTTTCCTGCTTGTTAACATGGGGTCATTCCTATGTTCCCACAGCCCTATGTTCCCACAGCCCTATGTTCCCACATTTCTAACTTTTGTTGTCACTGAAAATTAGGCCCTATGTTCCCACAGCCCTTTGGTCCCACCATTGGTTGGGTTTAGGCAATGAAGAAAAGAGTTGGTTAAGTTTAGTAAAAAGACCCGGTAGAGGCTAGACAGGCCAGATAGATAGAGTCCAGATAGGTAGAGAGAGTCCAGTGGGAACATAGGGCCTAATTTTGAGGAAAACCTTAGAACTGTGGGAACATAGGGCCGTGGGAACATAGGGCTGTGGGAACATAGGGCTGTGGGAACATAGGCACGCTCCCGTTAACATAGCTCTGGTTAGAACAATGGCGAATGTACGACCTGGAAGAAGCTGTTGCTCTGTTGTTGGCTGCACAAACGAGCGCCAAAGTCATCAGATATCACCGCATTTCAATCAATAAATGTTTTAAAATGAGTCTGGTCGCTTTTCCGCTGTCGCCCCCCTCCCCTTTATTTACGTAAATGTGGTTATTTCAGTACCCAGCTCCTCCTCACTTTTCATTCTCAAACTAATGCCACTGCCACAGTTGTTAAATTTCATCAATGAGACCAGCATTAATCTCCTAAACAGAATTTAACCAGCCAGCGGTAAACCTCTAAAAGCGTGCGGATACGTTACTTGGCTCGTTTTCTCCTCCGGGAGGAGGAGATGTCCGTGCTGGCAGATCAGGTCAGTAGAGCGGCTGCTGCAGCAGACAGCCGCTGCCCTGGTCCCCGGTCGGGGCTCACACAGACTCTGCACTTCTCCCAGGACAGACATTGGAGCAAACTGACCACAGACTCTGGATTAAACTTTCTCGCATGAAACTGTGGGGGTCATTCCTATGTTCCCTCAGCCCTATGTTCCCTCATTTCTAACTTTTTTTGTCACTGAAAATTAGGCCCTATGTTCCCACAGCCCTTTGGTCCCACCATTGGTTGGGTTTAGGCAATGAAGAAAGGAGTTGGTTAAATTTAGTAAAAAGACCAGGTAGAGGCTAGACAGGCCAGATAGAGAGAGTCCAGATAGGTAGAGAGAGTCCAGAGGGAACATAGGGCTGTGGGAACATAGGCACGCTCCCGAAACTGTGACGTGTTAAGAGTGCTAAAGCCAGAATTAAAACAGGTTTTAGCAGCTTCTATGGCTGTTCGTTTGCCGCGAAACGGCGACAGCCGATGCTAATTTCTGTTAGCCCGTCTATGAGGTTTTACATTATACGTTAGCATTAAGCTAACAGACTTTATGCTTAGTTGTGATACTGGCTGTGTGTGTTTTGAACGTTGTTTCAAGCCTAGTTTGGGACTACATGAACCACGAGACCGCACTGGCGGCAACGTCAAGAGCTGTCGCCAAGCTGTTATATCAATCGCTCTGGCCATAGTGATACATCCATAAACATTAGCCCATGCTATCATTAGCCACATCCTGTCCCTGAGGCAGAATCTTTGCTACTATGGCCACGCCAAGACCCGCCTTACTAGGCCCCTGATTGGCTGAGAGGGGCAGGCAAGGCTGTGACAGACGGAGCTCATTAACATTTAAAGGTGCAGGCACAGAAACAGCTTGTTCTCAGCAGAGCTCATTTGAGCGACTTTTAGACAGCTGACATTCAGGACCACAGATCAGTTTGGGGCAACACATTTCGAATACAGTTTAGTTGGACGTCTGACAGCTGAGTGAAATTGATTAAAAAGAGTATAATATGGGACCTTTAACAACAAAAAAACCACTCCAAAGGAGAGAAACAAAAAACACTGAGGCAGTGAGGCAAAACAGCAAACAGGCAAGGAGACAAGAAAGCGCAGTACAACTATGGGTGTGGTCGATAGGACGGCTGGGGTGAACCAACGATCAAACATTACGGCACAGGACAAAGGGAGACACAGACACACACACACACACACACACACACACACACACGCGCACACACACACACACACACACACACACACGAGGAACAGCTGGAGACAATCAGGAATAATCAAGGCAGGCAGACTGGTGACACACAAGGGAAGGGCAGGTGACCTGAAACAAGAGGGCGGTCTGACTGATCACACCTCAGATATGTCCTCAACCTGTTTTAGGTGAGCTCACACCTGAATTTACATAGATCTGCATGGTGGAATTAGGTGGAAGTGGAACTACTGTACATGGAGGGGAGGGTTGAAGAGTTGACATGTAAGTGTAGCATGAAAACATGAACTTCATCACAATATCCCAGGGGGAAAAGCTTGTATGACTTGGTTGTTCCTAACACTCACATCTCTCATCACCTTTTTCCCTCATTTTATAACAGGTCTATTCGTCTCTAGGTTCTCATCTCAATGCAAGTCATTTGTCCAGTACCTTAGCCAAAAAAAAACAACAACAACAAAAACTTTACTTTGTGACCAATGAGTGGCTAGTCTTTCTCCCACAGATGCACCCTGCAAAAGATCTAACCTTCATGAATTAAAGGGACATTGTGTAACTTCTCCAGTTATCTCTTCAGGAAAATCGATTATTTGGTTCAAAAGTCTGTTGTTCATTCATCAGTAATCCCCCCCATCAACAAACTGAAGGGTTCCTTTCAGCTCTGAATTAGCTCTTCATATCATTCATATCTACATGGAGCGGGTAAGCTCGGTGCTGGCTGCCATGTGGTGTCTCCATGTTTTTACCTTCAGTGGCAGCGTGACGGTAGGTAACCACGGAAACTCAGCGGAGACTAGTGATGGCAAGAAGGACAGCAGACTTCGACCCATCCTGGACCTATGAGGCCTGAACAGGTATTTAAAAGTTCTGCTGTTCCACATGCTGACTACAGCAGTTGTTCAGCGTGTGGTCTGCCCCGGCGAGTGGTTCACGACCATAGATTTGAAGGATGCATACTTTCATGTCCCTATCACGGCTCATCATCAGCCCTTCCTCAGGTTTGCCTTCCAGGGCCACCATTATCAATTCAGTGTGCTCCCCTTTGGGCTCTCCCTGTCCCCCAGGGTGTTTACCCACTGTGTTGCAGCGGCCTTGGCGCCTCTGCAGGCGGGGGGCATGAAGGTCCTGTCTTATCTGGACGACTGGTTGGTGTGCGCGCCATCCCGGGCCCAGGTGATTCGGGATACCAACCGTCTAATGTTGCATGTGTCTCAACTGGGCCTCAAGGTCAACGTTGCAAAAAGTTGTCTGGTTCCCACTCGGCGGGCCGCCTATTTGGGTCTGGTTCTGGACTACTGGCCTACCTGTCGGAAAGACGCGTGGACGACATCCTCCAACTCCTTCCTTACTTCAAGAGGGGCAGGCGGCTGCCTTTCGTTCAGTTCCTGCAGCTCCTGGGCAAACTGACGGCCGCATCGACTGCTATACCTTCCGGCCTGCTGCTGCTGCGTCCGCATCAGATGTGGCTGAACAGCTTCCATTTGGACCCGAGGTCCCACAAGCACAAGCTGCTCAGGGTGTCTCGGGTGTGTGTCCACGCCCTGGCGCCATGGCAGGACAGGGTGTTCCTACTGGGGGGCGCGCCTCTGGGGGTCCTTCCTTCCTTCCAAGAGACGGTTGCAACAGATGCATCCCAGTTAGGCTGGTGTGCAGTCTGGTGTGGCAGGTCCGCCCAGGGACGGTGGTCTCCTCGGGACCGCACGCAGCACGGCAATGTGTTGGAGCTGCGGGCTGTCCACCTGGCTCTCCGACATTTTCTTCCGCACCTGCAGGGGAAACATGTGCTGGTTCGGTCAGACAATAGGGCAGTGGTCTCCCAGATCAACCATCAGGGGGGCACCAAGTCGGCGCAACTGTTGCAGGTGTCCCAGCGCCTGCTGACATGGGCCACACCCCATCTGTTGAGCTTGCGAGCAATGTGGCTCCTGGGGGATCGGAATCAGGTGGCAGGTTTCCTTTCAAGGCACAAGCCTCCGCCGGGGGAGTGGAGGCTACACCCAGAGGTGGTCGAGCTGATCTGGGGCTTTTTCGGCAGGGCGGAGGTGGATCTCTTTGCCTCGAGGGCGTCAACCCATTGTCCCCTATGGTTTTCCTGGATGGAGGAGGACAGTCCTCTGGGACAGGATGCCTTGGGGCACGAGTGGCCCAGCGTCTTCCCGTACGCCTTTCCACCGCTGCCTCTTATCCTCCCGACGCTGCAGCGGGTCCTTCATCGGGGACATCGCCTCCTTCTGGTGGCCCCATTCTGGCCAGGGAGGCCCTGGTTTCCTCTGCTGCGGAAGCTCTGCTGCAGCTCGCCATGGCGTCTCCCAGGGAGGAGGGATCTCCTGTCACAGCTAGGGGGCCGGATTTGGCACCCCGACCCCTGCCGTCTCCAGTTGTGGGCTTGGCCGCTGCAGGGCCCGACACGCTTCTGACCGGTTGCACTGAGCCTGTCCGACGAACCATCTTGCATGCTCGTGCATCGTCCACCTGTCTCCAGTATGAGTGCAAGTGGAGGAGGTTCTCTGCCTGGTGTGCTGACAGGGGGGAGGACCCCACTTCTTGTCCAGTGGCCACCGTTCTGGACTTTCTTCAGTCTCTCCTGGACGACGGTCGTGCACCTTCCACTTTGAGGGTGTATGTGGCTGCCATTTCAGGGCGGCATGATCTCGTAGACAATGCTACCGTAGGGTGCCAGCGGTTGGTGCCTCTATTTCTGAGGGGGGCATTGAGGCTGCGGCCCTCTGTGTCCCCGAGGGTTCCAGCGTGGGACCTCTCCCTGGTGCTGAAGGCCCTGGCTTCTTCACTCTTTGAACCTCTCGCCCAGGCTGACCTTAAGTGGCTGTTGTTGGAGACAGCCTTTCTCCTGGCTATCACCTCAGCGAAGCGGGTGGGGGAGTTGCATGCTTTGTCTGTCAGCGAGTCCTGCCTGCGTTGGGGCCCTGAGGCTTCGGGTGTGACCCTGTGGCCTAATGTTGCGTTTCTGCCAAAGACCTTGCCCCGTGGCCATGTCAACCACCCTATTCACCTAGCTCGGTTTGATCCCCCAGCGACTGATGATGAGTTGCGTGTTTTGTGTCCTGTGCGGGCCCTGGCTGCCTATATCGGTGCCACTGCACATGTGCGGCAGACGGAACAGTTGTTTGTTTGTTATGGGGGTCATACCAGGGGTTGTGCCCTCTCCAAACAGCGCCTTTCTCATTGGATTGTGGACACCATCTCTTGTGCTTACAGGATCAACGGTTGGTCATTGCCGGCGGGGGTCACATGCCACTCCACACACGGTGTCTCCACGTCCTGGGCTGCCCTGAGGGGCGTACCCCTGGATGACATCTGTACTGCGGCCTCTTGGTCGTCGCCGGGTACTTTCCATCGGTTTTACCGGCTTAATGTTGCTGCTCCCCACCCGTTGGCCGTGGTCCTTTGCCCTGGGCCTTCGACCTCTCATCAGTAAGGTGGGTTGTGGGATTCTTCATGACACTGTTGGTATAGGTCATCCAGTGCTTAAAGCACCGCCTCTGGCGGTCAGGAGGGACGAAATAGAACCAAAGTTACAGTTGTAACTACGGTTCTATGAGTCCCAGATGACCGCCAGAGCGCTCTGTCACTCAGAATCCTTGTGCGTTCACAAGTAGATTTTGGGAGCCGATTGCCTGCTGACACCGGAAGATATAGCCTCCTGGGGGTCATGCAGGGGTCACAGGTGACATTGTTGTTTTTCGTACTCGACATGTGCTTGCGCGGGCGGAGTTATCCAGTGCTTAAAGCACCGCCTCTGGCGGTCATCCGGGACTCATAGAACCGTAGTTACAACTGTAACTTTCGTTCTATAGGCTATCTACAGTGCAAGACATTCAAATTAAAATACTCACCAGATCCTTGTTAGGGTTTGAATTGGCAGCAGTATTTTTTCTGTTGGAGGGAGCATTCATTTAGAATAAAGTGGAATCAAGTACAGATTAAGTATTGTTTTGCAATCATGACATTAAAACCCATTTAAAATGGTCAAAATGCTAATTATACACAATTATACACACACAAAAATACATGCATGCAGTTACGTTTTAGGTTTATTAACATTAATAAATACAAGAGAGTAGCCTTAAACACTCACCCTTGATTGAATTTCTGGAGAAGCCATAGTAAATCCTTAATCTTGAATGGAAAGAAAGAAGCACTAGATGAGTGGTGCTGTTCAAACGAACAGCGCTTTCTGGATACATCACATGATGAGTTGTTCTCCTCCCAACATCTGCTTCATAACCTTTGGTAGGCCCACGGTTAATTCTGAATAATACAAGGGAGGACATATTTAATATCATGCCATTACAGGCCAGTTATGGTGACTGAGGGTCAGATTCAAAGGAAATCTCCCCCCTCCCCCCAAAAAGGGGGCTCATACTGAAAAAAAGGTGACTCAATTTGGCAACAACATCACTCACACTATACATTTTTTAAAGGCATTAATGTTATCATTCAATGACAAACACATGCACATTTCTATAATTCTGAAGCTTTACCTTATTATGATGTCATGGTAATCTATCAGAGGTCCATAATGTGATCTCTTCAGATTAGCAGAGTTGCCCACCACAGCACAAGTCCTGCAGCGTTCAGGGCTGCCTTCTACAACAGCTGGAGTGGGTGGGAACATCTCAAACAAGCTTTTCACTGTTGCATTGTAGTAACTGAAGTTGTAGCTTTCTCTGTAAATGCGCTGACACACATAACAGGCAGAACATTAAGAACATTAGCACTGTTACAGCATTATATTGTGAAGCACTCAGAAAACACTTTGTTACTGAGGGTTACACTGACCACAATTCTTTGTTACTAATGTGTCATCAGTGTGTCGAAAGTCATTTTTAGCGTTGGTCTTAACAAGGAGCAGCCTCAATGAACTGTTAAAAGCAATAAACAAAGCAAAAAAAATGACTATATGCATAGTGAGTAATTCTCACTTGCAGTGCAGCCTGCACATCGGTAATTTAAATACCCTGCTTAGCGAATTTGGCAATTTGGCAGACCGAGATGAGCCAAGATGGGTGTGGCAGTGCAGCAGGGGGAGGTGTCGACAGATTCAGCTTGGCGCAGTGACAATTTTGTGCCAAAAAGCTGCGCTGAAAGCTGGCCATCTCCAACCAGGTCTACTCTCGGCGCAAGGCAAAGCGCAGCCGGTAATTTTGCACACAATGAGGACACATCACCAAAACCTCACAGGCAGGTTTCCAGAATGACAGGCACATTTCTATGCAATCAATAATAACAAAAACCACTACTCAATGCAACTATCTGAACCAGCACATACATATCTATATTGATTGTCCTGTCACATCTTATGTCTTCTCACAATTTTGTTTTGTTCATGTAGGGGAGCGCCGGGTCAATTGAAACACGGGACGATTGATACACAGCGATTTCCTCGAAAACCACACAAGCTTGAGCCGTCAGATTTTGTCACTATGTTCAGCACTCAACACCTACCAATCCTGGGAAAGCTTGTGAAATTACGTCACGCCATTCAAAAGTTATTAGCGCGAACCGGTTTTTGACTACGGAAAGTAAAATGTTACGTGCGGTAGTTTTTTTGTGATCAAAAGTTGTATTGTGTGTTTCATGCAATAATAATATGACCTGACAACAGATGAATTTGTACATAAACAGGTCCTAAACTATGCAATGTCATAGTTTTGAAGTTTAGAGGCAAAACAGGTTGAAGTGTCAGTAGTCGCTGCAGGGACGATTGATACAGCTGTTTCAAATGTCCCTCACGCCACCGTGCGTAGTGATTGTGGTCACATTGCGCGATCAATATCTGTATATAAATCACCAAATTAATACCCTATTGTTCTACAATGAACAACAACCGATTTGAATGAACAACATGTATTTTTAATAAACACCACATATTTTTAATGTTCGTGTTTATGACGTGAATCAACAGATATTCAGCAAAGTGAGGGAAAAATGCCGAGGGTAAAATGACAATATGTTCAACTGTGTATCCATAAACATGACTTAGGACAGAGAAATAAGTAAATGAAATGAAAATGCAGTCGTCCAACAACTCGTACAAAAGAAGAAAGGTGAGTTTAATCGAAATGCGGATCTTGACAATTACGCACGGGACAAAAATATTTATTTGACCTATTTATATTGTGAGAAATGATGTGACATTTTGGCAATGACGAGTACACTAGTATGTTGTCCGATATGCTGCATAAAAAGAGAGTAATGTCAGTAGTTTCTGTTTAAAATATGCTGTTTCAACCGTCCCTCCTATGTGTCTCAAACGACCCGCATAGGTGGGGCGTTTGAGACAAATGTCAACTTACGTTCAAAGTTATAAAACAGCGCGATCATCCAACATATGTGTTAAATTACACTTGTAACTAAGAGAATACACATGTGAGTTGTTGATCACATGATAAAAATGTTTGTGTACATAACGTCATCTTTGAAAAAGACGTTTAAATGAAAAGTGTATCAATCGACCCGGCGCTCCCCTAATCTTTCTTCCTGTAAATAGGGTAGGCATAAATAAGCTTTGCTTCTACCTACACTTTTCCGCCCATATTGAACATGAAATACTGATTTGTCTGTGTATATGTTTTATGTTTTGTCAAATGGATGAATAAATTACTTACTACAAAAAAAAAAAAAAAGTCAGATCAAAGGCGCATAATGGAAACTCAACCTGACTGAATTAAAGCAGAAGTAAGCGGAATGTTTGTGTTAATATAAGTCTTAAATAGTTCTATCTTCCGACAGCAATCACTTATGTAGAGTGTTTGGTCTGAAACACGGGTCTGTCAGTCACTCTGCTCTGCTGTAAGCCCAGGAGAAAACTTTCCTTGTATCCTACAACCTTTATCCAATGAGGAGAGAGAACGGCATAAAGGGGCGGTCCTCTCTGTGTGTGCAGCCAAGGGATGCGCGTGAATGTGGTGACATAGGGACGAGGGCGGGGACTGCTAACTCCATCAGCTGACAGGAAGTTAGCCAAAACCACCGGATCGCTTACTTCTGCTTTAAGCATTAGTTGTGCTTTAAATACTGAATTCATCATAAACACATGAATACCCATTAGTATGTAGTTTATAAACATAGTTTAAAATGTTTTACTCATCATTCATAAGCACTAACTGTGTTTATAAACTACATACTAATGAGTATTCATGTGTTATAAATGAAGACTTCAGTATTTATTAATGACAGGAAGTTAGCCAAAACCACCGGATCGCTTACTTCTGCTTTAATATGGACTCAACATGAGAGAGAAGTAGGGATGGGCATCGATTTTCGAATATTTGAATAGTCATTAAATCATAAAAAATTGAATAGTTCATCATATCTGGAAAAAAAAAAGTTGTATTACTGGCGCCTTTCGCAAGGGGGCAGTGTAGCGTTTGATGATACACAGTATGGCGGGCTAGATGCCAAGCTGTAGAAGAAGAAATAGAGGAACAAGAACCTGCGGGGACTGCTTGTCAGTGCCCGATCCGTACCCGGAACAAGATCCGTTCCAGACGCTTTACGGCATTAGCTTCAAAGCTATGCTAACTAATAGCCTAGCAGTAGAGCAGCTAAAAGTCCGCTGTAGCGTTGTGAAAAAATGTCACTTTATTAATTTTTAATATTTTTTAATGCGAGAAAGTCACAGTTTAGAGTCCTAATCTGTGGTCAGTTACTGACGTCTGTTTGGAAGTTTGCTCCAAGGTTTTGGGAGAAGTGCAGAGCTACTGGGAGCAGCCACCAAGAGCTAGCTCGCTGCTCGGCTCATCTCAGAGGCAGCAGCCGGCCGGCTGAGGGGATCGAACCTGTGATCGACCGGTCACCAGATGTCATGCCGGTGGAGAAAGGAGCAGATTAATTTGTGGTCTCATTGATTAGTTTGTGTAAATGAAAAGTGAAGCTTCAGGTGTGTGCTGGTCAGAGGAGCAGTGCTGACTTGCTGCTGTCAGTATGTGCAGAAATCACCACATTTACATCAATAAATAAATGTTTTACAATTAACTGATCAGTCTGCATTAAACTGAATTTAATCAGAAATAGAACAGAGGGGAATTCGTTGTGACGTGCTTGTGTTTTTCCTCAAAGAACGTCTCGGGCACTGACACTGCTAACTCCATCGGCTGACAGGAAGTTAGCCAAAACGACCGGATCGCTTACTTCTGCTTTCACAGCTGAAACTGTGATGCAAACTAATGAAAAAACTAAAACAAACAATCGTCTCTCTCAGCCAAACACAAACAGCCAGATAGTGATTATATTCGGTATCTCTCATCTTAGAAAATTCAAAAGAAAAGAGAAAAAGACAGATGCTCGGCAATGCATCCTTTATGCTTCTGATTTCATCCCCATTACACATAGTATTTGTTTATGTTGTGGTCTGTGCACACTACTCATTTTTGTTACAAGGGGTTTAATTAAGGGTTACTAAAAGTGAACCCACTCACGCCTTCTCCCCTCCCTCTTTCCCACTTGCTCCGGTAGGAGGGAAAGGAGGAATACCTGCGCTGCTCTTGATTACACCCCGCCTTTCCGAAAATAGACTTCCATTCTTCGTAATAGTGGGGTTTCCTATTTTTTCTAAAGACCCCACCATTCCGAAAAAGCTATTGGGGAAAATGGGGTCATCCCTATGTTCCCACAGCCCTATGTTCCCTCATTTCTAACTTTTGTCGTCACTGAAAATTAGGCCCTATGTTCCCTCAGCCCTATGTTCCCTCATTTCTAACTTTTGTTGTCACTGAAAATTAGGCCCTATTCCCACAGCCCTTTGGTCCCACCATTGGTTGGGTTTAGGCAACGAAGAAAGGAGTTGGTTAAGTTTAGTAAAAAGACCAGGTAGAGGCTAGACAGGCCAGATAGACAGAGTCCAGATAGGTAGAGAGAGTCCAGAGGGAACATAGGGCTGAGGGAACATAGGCACGCTCCCGGGGAAAACCCTCCATTCCAAACCCCCCCACTCACCATACTATGAGATAATAACGTAACGTTACGAGATGGAGTTGTTTTTGAGGCAAATGCAGAGACTGCTTGCCGGAAAACTGCCCCTGAAGAGAACGTGCATCAGATGTTTTGCATGAATTTACTTCGAAAACAACTCGTAACGTTCCGTTATTATCTCATAGCGTGGTGAATGTGCAGGTCACAACTTGTCCACGAGAGCGTTTTGGAGTTGTTGGATTGTGTATTTGATGTGTTTGATGAGGGAAACCAAGAAATCCCATTAGCCTCCGTAGCGTAGCTCTGAGCAGCTCACGGCTCTGCTCCGCTGTTCTAAAAATAGCTTGCACCAACAATTAAAGGTAACAAACCTACTCCTAAAACTATAGGGATTATGGCAATGGGGCAATTTGCCAAAATGTTGAACTATCCCTTTAAGGAGAAGTTGCCATTTACCTTCCACCAAATGAAATCTTCTTCTGAGATTGCACTTTTTCCTGACAGAAAGGGCTTAGGAGACGAGGTGATAAGTTCAGTAAACCAGGGATCACCGTCTGTTAAACACTTGGGACACGAACAAACACTTGACTCATCAGAGCTGGACAGCAGGAATGTGACAGCCCTGAGTTTTTTCATTCCAACAAGCATCTTGGCAGTTGGAGAAGAAATGTGATCTGATCTGTGGATACAACCAACAACAACAGGTACAGGTGAGTTGATATCAAGTTTACAGCAGAACATGAAACTAGAAACTCAGGCTGGACTTGTTGTGGACAGCAACAGCAGTGTCACCACACTAAGCTTTTACATAAATCTGTTGGTGCAATGTATTACACCCCTTTCCAGCAAAAGTCAGGAAAACAAGATAGAATTGAATAGAATATACTTTATTAATCCCTTAACCCTCTATGGTACCGTGTTGCCCTCAGGCAACATACCAATTTTTGGCCTGTCGCATCTTCACAATGCACCCCTTTTAATTTTTAATGTATCACATGACTTTCAGGAAGCCATACTGAAACCCTTTCTTGCAGACTTTAGGGAATAGTTGTGTCATTTTGCTCCACTAAAATGGTCTGAAAACATAACTTCCTGGCCATTTTTTGTCTGGAAAAAATATATTTACACTAATAGATTAATAAAGTTTTACTTTTAAAAGTTCCATGCAATTTATTTGCTTATTAAATAATGGAAACTTGTTCAAATGTACCTGTTGTGTACCAGTGAACCATTATGGAATCAACATTGCAGCATGAGATTATGGTTGTGTGTGTTTAGGTGTAAATTTAATGTTCAAAAACATATCATTCATCATAATTTTGTTTTGATCCTTAGAATAAATTAGATTTTGGTTGCAGTAATGTAAACTTCAGGTTATTATGACGATGATGAGGAAGATTAGAGTGAGATCCATCCTGGTGACACCACCATCACCTTCAGCAGGGAAGAGGTGGTGAGAGCCCTCAAGAGGACAAAACTCAACACTGCCACCGGACCTGACAACATCTGTGGGCAGACCCTGAAGCACTGTGCTGAGCAGCTGGGGGAGGTATTCCAGCAGCTGTTCCAGACCTCCATGAACTGCAGCACAGTGCCCCGGAAGTGGAAACATTCCACAGTTATCCCCATCCCCAAGAAGGGCCCCACTAAGGTATTAAATGATCTGAGGCCGGTGGCCCTTACCTCCCTGGTGATGAAGGCGATGGAGAGGATAATTAAAAACTCTATCACCAAGTCTGTTGAGCCTATGATGGATACATTGCAGTTCGCGTACAGGGCCGGCAGGGGAGTGGATGATGCCAAGATATTTATCCTGGAGACCATCCACAAACACCTGGAGACCCCCAACACCATCGCCAGGCTCCTGTTCGCAGACTTCTCTTCTGCATTCAACACCATGCAGCCACACATCCTTGCTGAGAAGTTAAATACTCGCTTTAACTTGGACCACCAGGTCATTAAGTGGGTTATTGACTTTTTAACCAACCGGTCTCAGAGGGTGTTTGTCAATGGTTCATACTCCAACATCCTCCACACCTCCACTGGCTCCCCGCAGGGCTGTGTCTTATCGCCCCTGCTCTACATCCTCTACACTGATGACTGCAGGTCCACTCAGCCAAACTGCCACCTGGTGAAATTCGCTGACGACACAGTCCTGCTCTCTCTGCTCTCTGTCCCTAACCTGCACCATGGCTCTGTATTTCAGGATTTTATTACCTGGTGTGAGGGCGCCTGTCTCCAGCTGAACTCTACCAAAACCAAAGAGGTCATTGTAACATTCTCCAGCAAGCAGAGACAATTAGCAGAGGCTGTCACTACCACCATCCAGGGGGAGCCTGTGGAGTTGGTGGAGGAATACAGGTACCTGGGCACAACATTCGACGGCCTTCTAAGGTTTTCCTCCAATATCGAGGAGATCATCAAGAAGTGCCACCAGAGACAATACCTGCTCAGGAAGCTGAGATCGTTTGATGTGAACAAAGATATTCTCCTGACCTTCTACCACTCCTTCATTGAGAGCGTACTTACATTCTCATTCATCTCATGGTTTCACTCCATCAGCCTGCAAGACCGGACACGCTTACTCAGCATCACCAAAGTCTGCTCTAAAATCATTGGACACCCTGTTAGAGCTTTGTCTGCCTTTTGTGACCAGCAAACACTCCACACCGCTCACAGGATCCTACACGATTCCTCACACACATTACATTCTGTGTTTGAGTGGCTCCCATCGGGACGCAGACTGCGTTGTCCGCGCTGCAGGACACAAAGGAGGAGGGCCACCTTTGTTCCCACAGCAGTCCAACTTATGAACAATGACCCCTCCCTGTCTCAACAACTTTGCCCAGCCCCCGCCAGACTGAATGCACATAGCACTTTAACATGATGCACAGAGCACTTTGAAATTGACAGCTGCTAGAATTTTTAACTGAAGCACTTTGTGAATGTTTCTATGTTGTCTGATGTCTTGTTTGTCCTAATGCTGCTCTTTATGCCTTTTTAAATTGCCCCTTGGGGACAAATAAAGTGTTTGATTGATTGATTGATTGATTGATTGATTGATTGATTGATTGATTGATTGATTGATTGATTGATAGAATTGAGATGAGAATGAGGCCAGTGGAGGTGAAAGTTTACAGAGACTGGTATTTCTAGTTTTCTAAAATTTTGCGCAGTTTTTCGCGACGTGGGACGGACGGGAAAAAAAGAGCGAAAAAGACCAATCATTGGAGTTTAACAAACGTCTACTGCTCAGGCATACTTTCACCTAGAGACTCCATTTAAACTTTAAACAGTAGACACAAGTCTTGTGTATTGTCGTATTACTCCACGTTTTGATAGGTCATATAGTTTTTGATCAATCCCTGTTCAATGACCATGATCATTTTTGGAGAAATTATGAGATTATAATGGGTGTGCATTGGACGGAATGTTCGTGTCAGAGTGCGTGACATCATCAGTTAGAGTGGGAGAGATGCCAGAAAAACTCCAGATTTTTTCTCTTTCCAAACTCGGCCCGGCCACAATTTACACTCTACACACATAATTTTTTCAGAATTTGTAAGACAAACTTGTCCTGTCACTCATCATCTGCTCAAAATATCAGAGAGACTTACAGAATTTAAACTCTGAGCCTCTAAGTGCGGCCACGTCTGTCTCTGCTCCTCATTGACTCCAATAGAAATATTTTCTGAGAGAAGCAGAACGGCCTGATGTTTTAAAACTGCCAGCGTCGCCAAAATATTTACTGTAGAAACACCAAATCGTACCAAAATTTTCAGTAAGTCCTTAGAGCAACGTTGATCTGTGTTTTGTTCTGATAGGAGTTACCGTTTTGTCATGCTAAGCCTAAATGTGAGACCGGTGCAGAGGCAGAAAATGGCTCTTTTTCTCCATGTTTCTGTCTGTCTCAGCCTGCGGGGGCCCCTATCGCCGTGGTAACCTCTGTGATCCTCAGGCCAGAGCTCGTTAACTTCATAAACAATCCACCTGGCCAAGGGCGTAGAATTGGGTAGGGACGCTAGGGACACGTCCCTACCAATATTCAGCCGCTGTGTCCGCTGTCCGTAGTGTTTAGTCAAATGATTATGGCAGAAAAAGGGTTAACAGCCGGTCTCTGCTAGAAGTCCCGGCTCTAACCTAAATATCGCTCTCCGATTGGCTCTGCCGTTTCTCGCTAACCTACATGTGATTGGCTGTCCCCGCTGTCACTCCGTCTGCTTGTAAAAGTTACCTGCTCGTTGGTCGGACGGACAGGAGGTCACGGTGCTTGAATCTGCGACCGCGGATGTAAGTTGTCAACATGTTCGTCATGTTTGGCATTTGTTCTGCCTGGGTCACGTTAGCTAGACGGATTTTAAAGGTGTACAGAAAAGAAAATTGAATTTGAGCCCACTTTGGGTCATAAAATTAATGTGATAACTCATCTTTCAGACGATGTAGGCCAAACTTTGTGCAAAATTCTATTTTTGAGTAAATCCGGGATGAAAGTGTGTATTTTTTTTTTCGCATTGGATAATGCAGGCGCACAGATTATACGTCAGCCTGTACACGATTCACCAGCCACTGATATTGGATCCGTCATCCGTCATTCAAACGTCTGAGACACGCACACACACACGGAGCTCGGGCTCGCCCCAAGCTTTGAATATCCCGCCCGCTCGATAACGACCAATCAAATTCGTTTTCCTCATTCGGGTAAACTCGTGTTGCAGCTCGTGACAACTCGGCGCGACAAACAGGACAAACGGCCATTTCTGTACACCTTTAACATTAGTGGTGTCATTTACATGAACATTTGTGTGTCTGTCTGTTTGCATGTGTGCGTGCGTGTGTGTGTGCGCTGTGCCTGTGTGTGTATGCTTGGTAATAAGGATGTCAAAGAAAAGGAAAATGGACATAAGACACTTCTTTACAGGTCAAAGTGTAAGTTAGGCTTCTTCGAGGGTGTATAACTGTAGAGCCTCAACAATAGGTAACAGGTGATGAATAAAAGCCTATATTTAATGGCAAACAGATAGGCTACACTTTTTTAAAAGTTATTTTTACTTTTTACTAGCTTATTATTTCCATGTATCCTCCTTTGTGTGAAAGGGAGCAACTGCTTAAAAAACAAAAATAAAGAACATTGGCCAGGAAAATAGGCCTACAAAAAACCCTCAGATGCTCATGTAATTTTATATACATACATATTTTGGGGGAATAAATTACACATAAGTGTGTGAAAGTAAAAGCATTTTTCCTCATGCAATAACTGTACCATCAAGCTCTATCCCTCATGTATCTGTTCATATGTCATGCATCAACATATTTCATATTTCTGTCAGGTGACAGAGACAGACAGTAGAGAGGCTGGAGGAGATGGAGAAGGAGAGACCAGAGGAGGTAGAGGAGGAGAGGCTAGAACAGAAGGAGGAGAGGCAGGAAGAGGTAGAGAAGGAGAAGCTGGATGAGGTAGAGAAGAAGGAGATGGAGGAGAGGCTGGAAATTCACAGGTGAGGTTAGATAATTATGGGTGTGTTAGTCATGATGATGCACAGTTGACTTCAGCCAGCAGAGCAACTGAGAACTCTTCTAAATTGCCTTCTTTAAAATGCCGTCTTTCATTAGTTGCTCATTAGTTACCCCTACATAACATGAAATTATGATGGCAAATGCAAAAAACATCAACTTTCAGGAGTGATGCCTCGGAGCACTTTTGTGTCCCCACCAATGTCAAAATCAAACCTACTCCCTTGCACCTGGCGCTCGTTTAAATGTTTATAAACACCGACACAGCTAAATCAGACTGACACAGGATGCAGCTACTAACTAACTATGTGTCAAGTCAGTCACACACACACACACACACACAGACTCTAGAGCCAGCTTCATGTGATTACAGTCACACACACACACAAACACACACACACCTTCATGTGATTAAAACACAGTTAACGTGCAACAGAATTTAAACTAAAACCATGATTTAGTCTGGTTTTAAAGTTAAACCTTGTTGGTGTCAAATGCGTCAAATGCCTCTCGTGGGAGCAGCTGATAGAGTCCCCCCCCAGCTGAAAGCAGCCCACCCCACCAGCCAGAGGGTCCAGGACCATAGGGACTGCAGTGGAGGAAGGCTGCCTTAACACCCTGCACAATGGCACCCAGTACACAGAAGTTAGACAGGACTCAGCTCCTCCATATCAGTGCTTATAGAAAGATGGTCATGTGTCTGTCTGATCAGCTCTGTCTTGACCTTAAGATCGTGGGTTTGATTCCCATGTTGACAGAGATGGCAAAATCGGCAGTAGCCGTGGCCCATTCAAAATTTCCCGAGAGGAAATTTTCTAGTTTCACATGTTTTTTCATTGTACAAAAAAAAACAACCTAAAATACAACAAGTAGGCTAGGAGTCTTACTCTGTTATGATGCCATGTAAAGCCCTTTGAGACAAACTGTTTGTAAAAAATGGGCTATACAAATAAAATTGCCTTGCAGAGTGATGCCTGCTCTCCTCCTTCTCCTGCAGTTGCTGCCCCCTCACCCTCTCCTAAAAAATACATTCCGAACATATTTGATGGTCGCGAAGTTTACTGTTTAATTATTACACCATATAGTGTGAAAATTGGCGTCAAATTCACTAATGCTGACCTTTAAAATAGGAATCAGCAACGATTTACCTTGCATTTACATTTACATTCACATTGAATTCAGCTGCATCCTCGCTGTCTGCATTCCATTTTTCCCAGATTCATTTGGCAGTGTAATCATGTTGAACGACCTCATTAACAGTTTTCAATCATACACTCCGACCCCGCTTGTTGCAGCTTTAGAAAATATAATCAAGGGGAAAAAAGGCTTACAAACATAGACCACAATGGCTCCAAAATACGCACAAAAATCCAAAAGAAACGAAAATGGACAAAAATATTAACTAAACAGCATCAAGTGGTCAAAAATCTGTGTTTTACACATGCCTCTGTGTGTCTGGCACACGCGTCTAGGAGCTCTCCCACGTTGGTTTGTGAATGAAAGCTGTATGAGAGAGATAGAGAGAGAGAAAGACAGAGAGAAAGAGAGAGAGATGGTCAGGTTACTGTATGTCAGATGAATTAGTCCTCTAACACAAACTACAGTTTGACTTGTCAGTTTTTCCAGTAGGATGTATAAGATGAAAGAGCAGGTTCTTAGGTAAAATGTTAGTCATTTCATCAATGTTTATTTCAAACCACCATGCTGTTACAGCTAGTCAAACAATGGCTGACAGGGGTGTGGATGGTTGTAGAACACCTTTTATCTTTGTCGTTTTACTAAGTGTCAACCATCTTTCCTTTTTACATGGACTATGAGCTGCTTCCAACCTCCTGCTGAAGGTTTCCATTCTTACATGTTCACCATTCACTGGTATTATCAGAATATGCTCTTTAAGTCAGCTTTAATGTTAGGATCTACAGCAGTTTGTAAACAAAACATTGAAACTGGGCCCCTCCTCTCGGGCTAAGCTGTGGAGCTTTTGTTTCGTTAGCTACCCGTAGAACCTATCTATCATTTCTTCTCTGAATTAGCCTTCTCAGGAAAGAGTCCATGGTGGAATAGAGGTCAACAGAAGTGGTTACATTCTTCTCCGACTTTTTCACCACCTCTTCAAACAGGGACATGACATTATTACAGAAGAGGAGATACACTTCCACAATGTCTGCTCTTCCTCAACACCAGCAGCATCTTCTGTCAACCGCAGCAATTCTTTCAGACGCCTTGGAAATTCCTCACCAATGCTGATGACATATGACTTCTGCGGGACCCAGTTCTGCAACAGGCGGGTGATTGCAGGGTTGAGTGACAGCCATCTCGTCACCACATGGTGCAGGATTTCATGGAATTCAACATCACAGAATTCACAGAACTCCTTCAGGGACTCTCCTTTTGGCAGAGGTTGAAAGGAAACCGAATATCTTGAGGACAATATTTTCCACATCCACTGAGAGGTTATCCAGGGTCCAAGTGTTATGGACAATATGTGTATGGCATTTGCCATGAAGGATCCCACTGTTGGCCTCTCTCAGTTTTGTAAAGACCGAGTTGTGCCTGCCATTATTAGGGTCCGGGCAGCATCAGCTGCCAGGACCCTATTGTTTTTCTCAGTGTTCTTCTTTCTTCTTTCTTCTTCCTAGGAAGTCCTTCTTCCCATGCATAATCAGTGAAAAAAACTTAACAGAAATGTTCGACCCCATGCCAGATTTACTCAACAATAAGCGTTTAAATTTAAAAACTTCTACCAAAGCAATGGTACATGCTACAGTTTTGAAACTTCACCAAAATGTTGCCCCAATACTGCTGAAACTTAAACTCATTACAAATTATGAAGTCCATCACTCTGTTTCTTTCAAAATCTGTAAAACTTATTAAACCTATCTCTTCCCACAAATTTTGCTCAATTGACACCGAACTTGCTGGAAAGGATCTTCACACTGTCCTCCACAAACGATCCACACCGAATTTTGATTTATCAAAAAAAATTGAGCCTACAGTGCATGAAAACGTTTGACTGTAAACAGCAGGGGTGTGCATTGGCACTGCCCTCACGATTCAATTCGATTCACCAGGTAACGATTATCACTCTCCTGTATCTTTGACATAAATATCATTAAATAAAATACAATTGAATGGTACAGGGTATTGGATATGGCATTTTCAAACCTGAAAAAGAAAACATAAATCACTGCTTTTCATTTTGAAGGACCATATACAGTAAGTCGTGACACTTTTTGTTGTTGTATTTTTACACCAGCACGGCAGGTCTCTCTCTCACTTTTTTTTTGTTTTTTTTGTCAAAAGCGCTGTTTCAACCATTAGCGGGTGCTGCCGTGTCCCAGTCGCGTCCACAGCGCTCACCGGCGGTGAGTGTCATGGAGCAGATCCATGATCGTCCCCGCTGCATCAGAGACCCCCGTACACAGCCTGAGCTCAGTCACTCACCCTCCTCTACTGTGTTTATTAGAGATAAACGGGCATACTGCCTGTAGTAACGGTAAAACCCGACCGGCTTGTTGGATCTCGGACCCAACACAGCCAGACTCATGGGCTTCAATTCATTTATTCTCAACCCGACCGCGGGTATAAAAAAAAAAAGGAGAAAGAAAGCCAGCGGCAACACTGCTACTGCTGGTGCTGCTGCTTAGCATGTAGCTACAGGCTGCGCATGTCGTTGCTCCGGAATTGCCCCCGGAGGTAATTGAAACTTCACAACTTTATTTGAGGCCAGAAAATAAACAGTGACGTAATCGATTGTGGCACGTTGCCGCATCGATGCTGAATCGTGCATGTCCCGCATTGCAATGCATCGCCAAATCGATTATTGTTGACACCCCTAGTAAACAGTACTGTAAACATATACCATCCAATTCTTGCTTTTCAATCTGCTCTCATGGGAACAACTGCAGTCAATGTAAGAGTGGCATTTTTAAACATAAGATTTTATCTTATGAATCAAAACACTTATTGTTAAAAACAAATCACCAACATTTCCATGCTGTCTAAATGCAGTTAATGTATTATCTGATTTTTGTTTAGATAACTGTATTTCTGACATTTTAACAACTGCTGCCTTGTGACTCCCTGAGTCTATTTGAGAAGCCACTTGTTTTTGTTGTTTTTTCTGTTTCTATTTTTCTGTGTGTAAAGCACTTTGTGTTGCATTTCCATGTATGAAAGGTGCTCTATAAATAAAGATCGATTGATTGATTGATTGACTCACCAGGTCTCACTTCCAGACAATTAGCTCAGTGAGTTAGGAGCTGGTTGTTGGTGCCAGAGGTTGTGGGTTCAAGCCCCAGCAAGGGTAATGATGATGACATATCCAAATACCTGATGTTGTCAACTAGAAACACAAGACAATAGTCCTGATGGTGGCGTTACAGCATGTATCTAAATTTCAAAACTTTGAAAATAAATTAATAACAGATCAACCATATGTGCTACGGCTTTGCAACTTTCACTTTCAAATTGCCCAATTTTGTCTATAAAAAAAATTGCCCGGCCCCGACCATTGCTGCACAGCAGCTATAATTGACATTTGCATTGTCAGCACTGAATGCAGAAACATGATATAGGGATAGACCCATGTTTATGTTTATGTTTATTGAGATCCCCATTAGCATCTGCATAGCATCCGCTATTCTTCCGGGGGTCCAAAACATATACATGGAGACAATAAAAGAATAAACATTCACACTAAACAATATAGACATAGACATAAAACAATGCAAACAATAAATACAAACAATATTATATAGACCACATAGACAAATACAAAACAATATGCAGTACACCTTAACCACCTTATTTTAGCGCTCTGGCCGTCTGCTTTCCATTCAAATCCTATGGAGTTTGGCGCTCAGCGCCTGGGCTCCAAAGCGCGTTTGTTGGACACGGCCAGTGCTGAACTGGGTACATTGTAGCCAATGAAAAGTTTCATTAAATATTGTCAAAATGTGTCACTTTTCTTTTTAATGAAGAAAGAGTTTTCTAGATTTGTCAGTACAGTAGGCTACAGCAGCCCCTCACCTCACCTCATCACCACATGGGCCATGCGTTCACAGACAGTCTGAAATCGCAGAACTTAAACTTAAACATTATAAACATTAAGCAAGGTCATTACAGAGAGTTGTTTTGGTTGTGTTTTTTTTTTTTACTTCATTGTTTGTCCAAAATTCATTGTATCAAGCGCGATGTATGGTTCTGGTCTGTGCACGTGAGATTCTGGTAAAAACAGGTAATGGAGACACCTTAACTTTGAAAAAAAGTCTCAAATATCGCTAAAACATTTTTACGCTCTCATGAGGTGGTTTTCCAGACGATATCGATATATAAACGTGCATCGTAAAAGTGCTATTGAAACACTTAATTTACATTTACACATCAGTTGAGTTGTGTGTGTCCAGCTGTGTTGGTAATGTGACTGCATGGAGTTGACAAATGAACAACATGTTTCTTGGCATGCATTGCTGACCTGGGCATTGTTTCTTAATAAATTAGAAAAACTTTTCTTATTCCCCTTTTCCGTGCATGGTTGAAGGAGATTGGCTTACATCCACGCTCAACTCGCTCCTACGCCGACAGGTCCTCGCATGTCACATAAATGTGTGTGGACACCGCATCAACTCGCCACCTGCATCTATTTAAACTCCGTCACTTTGTTTTGTTCTTTTGCCCTGATGAAAACCTCCAGGTCGAAACATTGGCCATGGAGACAAAACTACAGCAGCTTAATTGCAAGGATCAAGAACTAAAAAGGCAAAAAAACACCGCGGACAGCGCTGCGCTTTATCCATCATGCGTTCACACACTGTGTGTGTGTGTGTGTGTGTGTGTGTGTGGTGTGGGGGGGGTCGCGGACAGCAGTGCATGTTAAATTGGGGGTCAATCAATCAATCAATCAATCAATCAATTTGTTTATTTCGGGCATGTCAATTTAAATCATCATCATCACACTTCATCTTAGTTCAAATAATACAATACACATGGCCGAAAGGGAAAGCGGGAGAAGCAAAAGCTTATCTAGTCCCACTCACCCTCGCGACTCAAAAAGGTTGAGAACCACTGGGCTACAGGACCTCAACCGACAGGACTGAATTTTTACAATGTGGCTCAATTGTTTATTTAGGTAGATCAGCATGGACACACAAAAGGACGCTCAAAAAAATCGACGAAGTCGTGTGTTTGGCTTGGTGAGGACAAAGATGGTCAACCTCTGCCAAAAAGATGTAGAGCTGGGGAGAAGAGAAAACGAGAGTCAGTCACTGGTTGGTTCTTTATCTTTTCATCAGTAGTTGCATTCATTATTCATTGATCAAGTTCTAAATGGATATTCATACTTTTGCAGTGTCTTCAGCAAGCGTAACACTCTCCTGTGCTCCATCTACTGACACAACTGGAGAAACTGTGACCACCAATTTAGGTTTTTTTCCCCCCTTTAATACTTGTTTCCTTATTTGTTATGTGGCAATTGCCCAGATTTACCATTGCCTTCTTCCCTTTTAATTATCAGACTCCCTCATTCAAGATGTCCGAGACCTCTTGGGAAGTGGTGCTGAACAACCTCTCCCCTCACACTGGAGGAACAGGCAAACTTCCTCTCTGGAGAATTGGACAGTGATGAGGCCCTTCATGGTGAACAATATGTTGTCATCTGAGAAGCCCAATGAGGGGGTTTGCCATCATTGTGGACACAAGGCTGCAGTCGTGATGTGTAGGGACTGTTTACCACGATCACTGTACTGCACAGCCTGTGACCTTTCCACACACGAGGCCCTGGTGCTGCATAACAGAGCATCCATGGTGGAGGGGTTCTTCAAACACCTGCCGCCATCCACTTTTGTTCAGCAGCACGAAGGAGGGAAATTCTCTTATCAAGAAAAAGGTATAGTTTTTAAGTCTCAGGTTATATAGACTGTTTTACATTTTACAGAAGCCCTGGTTTACTCCAACAAACATGCTGGATGATGTTTTGTTTGATAGAAACAACACCCTCACTGTTGGAGACTGTTTCGTTTCAATTACACTAAAATTCTGCTTTTTAGATTGCCTGTTACCAATTGTTGCTCCCTGCTGCTCCACGGGTCAAACAACGTTTTCCAAGGGAAAACAAGTTATATTGATTGGAATGAATGGTAACTTTCTTTTTTTTTCATATTGTTTTTTATTTATTTACTTATTTTTAAGAGATAATTATTTTTTCTCTGAAATTTCAGAAAGATACAACCTCTTTCTTCCGTTGGTGAACTGCTCCTGTGGAAAAACCTTGCCAGTGACCATAAGTGATCTGATTGACAGCGGTTACTGGCCAGCCACTGTCAATTTTGAGACCTTGTACATGGTGGACTTGTTCACCACGTATGAGGATCTAAAAATCACTGCCCCAGGGATGTCGCGACAAGCTTTCGTCAGCATGCTCGACTGTCGAACTAAACTCTTTGGGCGAGTGAGTAGATTCATCAGTTAAGTTATCTTGTTTAGATCACCTTTTAAACAACTGATTGATCGTTAGGACTTGTCCTTACAATCCCAAAGTTTCAGCACCCATTTCTTGACAGAGCCATTTCTTTCACCATGACCACGGTGTGAAGCCAACCTTCGACACATCATCAGTTGTGTATTAATAACTGTAGGATTACTTACTGTTTTGTGTTGTTTTTTCACAGAGGGCCTTCCTCGAATGGGCCTATGCCAAATTTGAGGTTGACAAGCTGTCCCAGGTGCAGCATTTTCAGTGCCCTGCATGCACACCCTCCATGTTGGCAGTTGCAGTGGACGGGAACCGGAAATTATATCGTTTTAAAAGCCAACCAGGGTGTGTAACATTCATGTAAGCTAAATTTATATTTCTTCATGTGTAACACCTCAAATTTCAAATTTCTATGAATGCTTATAGCCTATTTTTTTTTCTTTCTAATTTTAAACATTATTTGGTTTATTTAAAGGGACAATGAGGAGTTTCTATTTGGTTATAAAAAAGTCTCATATTAATGTGGATGAATCTACGCTACCCCAGGGTTTCCCGCAGCGCTTTCCTGTTAAGGCGGCCGCCTTAACAACATAGGACCGCCGCCTAAACTAACGTCTTAAAATTTTTTTTTTTTTTTGCGATATCCCCCCCCCCCGTCGGACAGTAGTTCCGTTCATTCATCTCCGCATACCGCATCCTCACACACAGCACAGCGCACGCGCATGCTTAACAACAGTGCCTGTTACGGCACGGCGCAGCCGTGGTCTCAGTCCACCACACGTCCGAGCGGACACACAGCTGATCAAACCATTTCTTACCTTCACTCTGGTGTCTAAAACAGGCAGCAGCATCAGTAGTCATTCAGCACCAACAGTTTATTAATCCACCGATCGATATTATTCCCGCTTTGATCGTTACTCGCGGTCTGCCCGTTTCCTCCGTTTGCATTGTGTGAAAGAAAAAAAAAGTTTTTAGCCGCGGTAGCAGCCGTAGCCTCCCTGCTCCACCGTGTTGTTTCCCCTGGTCTGTTTCTGATCCCGGCTCCACCGTGTTGTTTCCCCCGGTCTGTTTCTGATCCCGGCTCCACCGTGTTGTTTCCCCCGGTCTCCTCCCACTGCTGCTCAGCTCGGACGCCGTGTGTCACGGCGCCGGGCGGTCTGGACCGGGTCTGGACCGGGTCTGGACTCGCTACCAGGTCCAGATGATTCACTGTCTCTGCTACTGCTTCTCCTGTCAGGACACTTGAAGCTAAAGCTAAGCTAAAGCTAAGCTAACGTTAGCTAAAAACTTTATTTATTTTTTTCACACAATGCAAATGGATGCAACACGCTGACCGGTAACGAGAAGTAAACGGGAGCAGCATGGTGGATTATAACCTGTTGCAGCTGGATGAAGCTGCTGCTGCTGAGACTGTTTTAGACACCAAGAGTTGAGGTAAGAAATATTTCCTGATGGTTTATCAGCTGTGTCAGTGCTGAGGACTGGGGTGTGTGGTGGAGTGTGTTTGAGGTCACTTTCATGACGACGTGTACATGTTTAGGTCGTGTATCAGCGATGTTCAGCAAGTGAAGTCTCGCTCTGCTGCCATGGGGTGTGGTTTCTTTGCCTGCAGCACGACCATATCGCGACACGCCCCCACCGTCCGGAAGCAGAGAAAACTGCTCATTTATTGACAACTTTGATGCAGAATTTTATATACTTAACGACTTTTTTAGTCCTCCAAATTTGACAGAGTGGTTAATAATATGTTTTCCTGTGGTATTATAAACTTAAAACACATATTTATTCTTGGTTTACCCGGTCTTTAAGAATCCAGACAAAGGGAGATGTGGTGGCGGTCAGTGGTCAGCAGCACGAGAGTCTGCCAACAGCAACAGCAAACTGGATGAGGAAGGCGTTGAAGTAGCTGTCTAGTTTACTAGACCGAGCACAGTCTAAGCGTAGCGCAGCTTCGCCACGCCAACGAGGCGTGTCCAGGTCCATTTTGCAAGTATGGTGGACAGCGCAGTCCGACTCGGGCCAGCGGAGGCCCTCCCCTCGTCCCTCCTACCGGCGCAAACGGCAAAGGGGGAGGAGACAGGGCGGGAGGGAGACAGGAGGAGGAGAGAAAGGCGTGAAGTGGGATTAACACAGCCGATTCGGATCTTCACCAATCAAATGAGCTCCTCTCCTCACCTTTAACTGTTTGTCATTTTATACTTTGACATGGACGGAGGAGACAACGACGCCAGAGGCCGAACCTCTCCCAGGAGGAAACAGCTGTTTTGGTCCGGAGGTCCGAGCTCAGAGTGGCCGAATAATGAGTTTACTAATAATAATACAAATATCCTTAATTAGGTTTGATCTGATACACTGAGAACCGCTGCCCAGAGTAAAAAAACAACAACTCATAAACTAATAAAGAAACTCACATTTATTCAATTCAATTTATTATTCCCTGTGTAAGAAAGATGAGAGGTGTACACTAATCACAACATAAACAAACACCATGGTAACAGGGATGAAATCAGCGTAAAGGACGCTCTCTCTCTCTCTCTGTCTGTCCGTCTCTCTTTTTTTCTGTGATAGAGATGCTGAGTATACTGTAGTAGGCTATATACTGACTATCTGATACCGAGGCTGTTGTGGTGGGCTAAGAGAGATGATGATTTGTGTTTTGTTTTACATTATGGCTGCCTGATGACGCGTTGCTCGCCGCTAATGAATTAATAAGTAAATAAATAAATAAAGCGATCATCACAAGGGCAGAGTGGTATCTCAACACGGCAGCAACATGCAGTCATCCACCCTCAGTCCTGCTTTTGGGACATCCACAGCTGCTTTTCAGTGCCAGTTCGTCCCTGCTGTGTTAATTCAGGTGGAGTTTCCTTTACGCTGCCGACAGCCTTTGATCTCTGCTTTGATCTGACGTCAGATGTGACGGGACAATCTATATAGATATAAATTCACGTGTTGATTCCATTAGTTGCATTAAATAGTGGTTATTGTGGATATTTATTGCATTGAAATGTGTCTGGAACTGTGGAGATCTGCCTGTGAGGTCTTGGTGACGTGTGTGCACTGCAGGTCAGTCAGCCAAACTTCCACTGCACCTGCTGCGCTCCGCCCTGCGCTGAGAGTAGACCTGGTTGGAGGTGGCGAGCTTTCAGCGCACCCTCAGCGGGGCATTTTCGCACAACACTTCCACTGCGCCAAGCTGAATCTGTGACAGAGATGTTCACAAGTCTCTTTTTGCAAATCTGAAGTCTTTGGTCACGAGTCCGAGTCAAGTCTCAAGTCTTTGAGGGGTGAGACTAGGTCCACTAAGACTACTGCACAGCTATATCTAAGAAATTCAAAGTATTTACTGTATTATTATCACTGCTTTATCTATTAGCATACAGTATTGATTAGTTGTTTATTATATGATCACTTTAAACAGGATATTGCAATGCAATATGAAGAAAACACACAATGAAAGCTTTCCTTTAAAGGAAACTGTATTCTGAGTCGAGAAAGAATCAAGGCTGCTCTGCTCCTCTGCACTCTTTTCTTTCTTTTTTTTTTGCTTTGTTGAATTCAGAAAACCCAGATGAACAACATGGAACATGATTTAGGCTGTTAATTATAGGCCATAAGATCTGAATGGTATAGCTCACATCTTTATGTGCAGCAAAACCTTTCTGGAACCGCATGTTCCTGAGGGAAGAACTGGTTGTTATTATTTTTTTAATTAGCTCCGTCAACTCATGGGGGCGTGTCGACACGTCCAGACTTCCATACGAGCCTTCAGTCATATTTCGCAGCAAAAAAAATAAATAAACAGGAGGATTTAGCCTACAGTAGCCTGATATGTGCCAGTTAACCAGCAGCTAGTCCCCGTGAAGGAAGGTCTGACAACAAACGGACGTTGTACCTCACATGTAGGCTACAGACGGTGCCGCTATTAAAAAAAAAACAAAAAAAACCCGGTTCACAGTCGCCTGTCACTCACCCGCAGCTGACTGCGCTGTCAGAGGAGCTCTGCTGCTCCTCTCTCTTTAGACACTGGTGTTTGGCTGCACTCTGTAGGAGTTCAATATGAAGATCTAACCTCCATCTGAATAACGTTACCGGCCATGTGGCACTGCTCCGCTAGTGGTGTGTTAACGGCAAAAACAAAAAAAAGACCGTCGGTCGTCCTGTCAGGAGGGAGGCACGAGCCAAAAAAATAATGATTGTTCCCAAAACACAACTCCGAGTCGAGTCTGAAGTCTTTTGGGCACGAGTCCAAGTCAAGTCTGAAGTCTCTGTGGGTGCGACTCGAGTTTGAGTCGCAAACTCGAGTCCCCATCTCTGATCTGTGACACCTCCCCCTGCTGCGCTGTCACACCCATCTCAGCGCAGCGCGATCTACCAATCTGCCAGACTGAGCTTGAGCTAGGCTGCCCTGGTCCAAACTTGCACTGCACCGGCTGCGCTACCCTGTGCGACCTGCACTGCGCCACCAAACTAGGGCCCTCAGGCACATCCTCACTGGCTGCAAAGTGAGCCTCTCGCAGGGCAGATATACCTGGAGGCATAATCAGGTCCTAAAATCCCTGGCCGCATCTATTGAGGTGAAAAGAAAAGCGACCATCTCCACTCCAATCAGAACACCGTCAGCAGTCACGTCAGTGTCCTTTGTCCGTGAAGGAGAACATCAACCAAGAACTCCAGTAATAGCCAGGAATGGCCAGTTGGAGGGCGCTCAGGACTGGGAAATGCTCGTGGATGTAGGCCAACAGCTCACAATACCTCCTCAAATAGTAACCTTGACCCTGAGACCAGACTTGGTACTCTGGTCCAACACCTTGCGTGCTGTCTACTTCATTGAGCTTACAGTACCATGGGAGGACGCCACGGACGAGGCCTATGAGAGGAAGATGCTGCGCTCCTCAGACCTGAAGGCAAAGGCCAAACAGAGAGGCTGGAGAGCGACAGTCTGCCCAGTAGAAGTTGGCTGTCGAGGATTCATTGCAACATCTACTGTCAGTCTTCTCAAAGAGCTGGGGATCTGCGCCATACCATCAGGGAAACATCAGAGACTGCTGAGCGCTGCAGCCAGTGGCTATGGATAAGGAGGAAAGACCCCAGGTGGGCTCCAAGAAGCTAGGGACACACACTCAGGTCTGATCAGCCTGCGGTGGGCCTGCCTTAGCAGAGAGTGTATTGTGAATAAAAGGCTGAAACAGCCAATGACGCCGGAGAATACAACTGAAGATGTGTCCCAGCTCCTTATTGGTGGGGGCCACCTGGGGTCAGTCGCGTGCAGAAGACCTTTTAAGTATTTGGGATTGTGGTATATTGATGTGTTGATGAAAAGAAGGGATCACCGCCGACACATCTTCACTTGCATTCAAAAAAGTAGTTGATTAACAAGAAGAAGAGCAGTGCACAAAAAATGTCGAATCTTGGAGCATCTCATGGTGCCAATGTGAGATCTCTCCCTGTGGCTCAAAACCACTCTTTATATACTTTCTTAATCCGAAACTCCACCTTCTCCCAACATAAGGATATAGCTTTCCATATTAGGCATTAACTGTTCAACATTAATGGAAGCATTCTGTAAATCCAAACAATAGCTGTATCTGTCTAACATACACAGTTCATGTATTGTGTTCATACACACAAGACAGGATCTAGCCTATATATAATTTTACGACTTTGGGTTCATCCTTCGGACGAGGCTAAACATCAGCTTAAGGCTCTGAACAACAAAAACAGATTCTCTTAACACAAGGGTCACTCATGTCTCATCTATTACTGTTACTTAACACTTTCCTTCAGTTCCAAGAAGAACAGAAGAACATAATGCATGATGTTAAAGCAAAAAGTTCAGGTGGATAATACACTACAGCAGGGGTCTTCAACGTTTTCCAGGCCAAGGACCCCCAAACTGATGGAGAGATGGAACGGGGACCCCCTACTTATATAGTATATTGTATACAATTGTGTTTTATATTTAACTGGTCCTGTAGTGCCATACAGGGCCATTGTATAGAGGAGAAAGGTGATGATAATTCTAGGGGCCCAGCGCCCAGTAGGGCCCACAAAAACCCCAGTAGTCTAATCTTTGTATGACTGAATTATTCTGCATAAGACCCTGACTGATACTCATAGTAATGCTGCATTAGCATCAAAACAAAGTAGGCTAAATAAGAAATGATAATACATACGTAGTCTATGAAAAAAAAAGTGGAAAAGTCAGGGGGCAGGGGCCCACTTTAGTATACTTTCAGGGGGCCCAGAATTCCTAGTAACGGCCCTGGCTGAGCCTGCCAAAATCCCATATTCTGGACTATAAATCACGCTTTTTTTTTTAGGAGTTTGGCTGGTTATGAGACTCCTATATTTCAAAGGGACTTAACATAAAAAATGCCATCTATGATCACAACAGGTCACAACTACGCTCGTGGTAACTAACTACTGCACCAATGAAATAATTACTAAACCATAAAAAGACAGAGAAAACAAAGTAGTGTGTCCCCTACTTTTTATGCATTTATTTTGAAAGGGCAGCTGGAGAGAGACGGGGTCGCGGAGAGAAAGTGAGAGGGGGGATTGACACGCAGCGATGGGACTGTCGGAGGGTCGCTGCAGCCGTGCTCTACCAAGACATATGACGCTTGCAACTCTCCCCCAATCGTCAGCGCCGCGGTCACCGGAGCTGATTCTGGGAACATTTACACCGGGCCCGCCGTGTCATGTCTCGGTTCCACGGAGCGTTTCAGTGACGGTGTCACGGCCTGACGCTGCTTCATACTGCTGCGCTATGAGCAGACGTGGCGGCGCGCGTAATGTCACCGTCGTATAAGTGTGTGCTGTTAATTAACAAGTGTGTATGGAGAATGAAAACTAAAGTCCCATCGTTGTGTAGCCGACGGTCCAGGGGCCGAGTGTCACAGCACCACTGACAGCGGTGTGTGTGTGTGCACGCGCGGGGTAGAGAGGGGTGGGGGGGAGTGAGCGAGAGAGAGTGAGAGAGAGACGGTGCGCCGTGTTTGTATCAGATACAATACAAAGGCTCCTGACACCTATATAATATGAAAACAAAGGACTTGTATGTAAAAATCTGATGTTCAGCAGCAGGGAACACCCCTATATTCACAATGGATCTTTTTTTCATAACTTCCATATCTTTTTTCCCTCAACCGAAACTTTCGCGACCCCCCTGCAGTACCTCCGCGGACCCCCTAGGGGTCGCGGACCCCCTGTTGAAGACCTCTGCACTACAGGATATTTACCATCATGTCCTATCTTCAAATCAAACAATTTAAATGTATTGGTGATTCTTCAATTACGCATACGTTGAAATCTTGAAAAAAAAAAAAAGTAAAACATTTTTCTAATTTCAAAAGCTTCCTTAGATAGTCTGGAAAACATAACCAAGCATAGTTTTGATTGCCCTTCAACCAGGGAAACATGCCACTTGTTCTATACCTGGAGTTGTGACTGTAGATTTTTGCCTATTTTTGAGAGAAGTTGAGTTGTGACTTCAGTGAGAAGTGGAATTGTCCCATTGGTTGAGTTTAGGCAATGAGTTGGTTAAAGGGATAGTTCAACATTTTGGCAAACTGGCCGATTGCCATAATCCCTATAGTCATAGCAGTAGGTTTGTTACCTTTATTTGTCGGTGCAAGCTATTTTTAGAACGGTGGAGCAGAGCCGTGAGCTGCTCAGAGCTACGCTACGGAGGCTCATGGGATTTCTTGGTTTCCCTCATCAAACTCATCAAATACACAATCCAACAACTCCACAACGCTCTGGTGGACAAGTTGTGAGCTGCATTCACTACGCTATGAGATAATAACGGAATGTTACGAGACAGAGTTGTTTTTTAGGGAAATTCATGCAGAACAGCTGATATGCGTTTCTGTCAGGGGCAGTTTTTCAGCAAGCAGTCTCTGCATTTGCATTTGACCGACCATCTGCCCCAAACCGTATATAAAATGAATAATAGATGTAGCAACAGGTGTTCAGCAGGATCAATAAATCAATAACTCAAACTTAAATATAAATGATAAGTAAATGAAGTTCAATTTGTTATGTTAAAAGAGAAGAGGGTTGCTGTCAGTAAACACCTTGAGTCACTGTCTTTAGAAACTAAAGACCTTCAACAGCCATATCAAATCGGTCACCAAATCAGCCTTTTATCAACTTAAGAACATATCCAGAATTAAGGGTTTTATGCAGTGTGCGAAATACCCATCAATATTCGGGGGTCCCTAACTCGCGATTGTTGCGCAATACCGTTATTTTTTTTTCTTTTTATAAAGTAGGACTATAACATTACAATAAGCCAAGAAAATTAGCCTATAGCCTAAAAATGAGAGGCAAAGTTGTGCACTACAATGCAGAAAGTAATTGACAATAAATAGACGATAATTCAAATAAATAAAAAAGACAATAATTGGCACCACACTGGCGCACTTGAACAATGAATAAATGCCAGGTATAGGAGACTGGCGCGTGATCAGGGCGATGCAGAAACGAATAGACAATAAATAAAATACAATAATTAAAATGAATGAAAGACACCAAACTCGGGCACTCAAATAACAACCAACTGTGTAAATCTGGAGATCGGAGACTGACGTGCAATTATGTGCACGAGATCCTCAGCCTGCAACTATGACCGATCATGTAACCTTATCTAACCATCCATCTAGCAAATACGTTTAAACACAGCATTGAACACATCCACAAATCACATTCGTATAACGGGCCATCATGAAAATTGAAAAAGCACAGACAAATAGCTCACAACAGGCGCCTGGCCAAACAACACCACTGGGGGTTCAGGCCATAGTATGCTGAAGCAGGCTAGCCTCTCTTACCTCAAGTTATTTTCCTGCCTTAATGTCAAGCCAAGGGTTGCGGTATTTCCATTACCCCACCTGCTTAGGTGTGAAAAAAAAAGAAAAAAAGAAAAGCGGCCAATCACCAGTGCTAGCAGCAGGGGCTGCGGCTACGTCTTCAGAGCACTCGGCCTCAACTTCACTTTCTTCGGCAGAGGGTGGGAGAGGAACGGGATCCTCTGTTCTGATAGCGAGTGGGCTCGACTCCTGCGCTGGGCTGGCGCACATGGCTAATTTGCATAATGCGCAGGTGACATGGTTCAGCTTAATGTTAAACGAATAAATGTTTTGAATTATGAATACTGGACATGGTGATCTTAAACACATTTAATTGACCACAATAAAATTATTATATTATATTATTTATTTTTTGACAAGATTGAGACCCCCCTCAGATTTTGCTTTTGAGTCTTTCAGGGGGTCTCAAGGGGTTAATCGGGGGGGTCCGACCCCCCCAAACCCCCCCGTATTTCGCACTATGGTTTTATGTCCCAAACTGATCAGGAGAAGCTGATTCATGCTTTTATCTCCAGTAGACTAGACTACTGTAACGGTCTTCTGACTGGTCTCCCCCAAAAAAGCATCAAACAGCTGCAGCTCATTCAGAACGCTGCAGCTGGAGTTTTAACCAGAACAAAGAGATCAGATCACATCACCCCGGTTCTTAAGACCTTACATTGGCTCCCAGTCAGCTACAGAATAGATTTTAAAGTTCTGCTACTGGTTTACAAATCACTAAATGGTTTAGGTCCAGAATACATGAATGACATGTTAGTAGAGTCTAAACCCAGTAGAGCTCTGAGATCTACTGACTCAGGTCAGATAGTGGAGCTCAGAGTTCAGACCAGACATGGTGAAGCAGCATTTAGCTGTTATGCTGCTCACAAGTGGAACAAACTACCAGCAGAACTGAGATCAGCCCCAAATGTCAGCACTTTTAAATCCAGGTTAAAAACATTTCTCTTTTCACGTGCTTATAGCTGAGCTCTTTTAAGAACTTAAAACTTTATCTATTTTCTTTTATTTGCTTTTGCTTTTAACTCTGTTTTTAGTGTTTTGTTTGTTTTTATTCTGTTTTATACTTATTTTTTAATGTTTTGTCTTTATGTAAAGCACATTGAGTTGCCTTGGTATGAAATGCGCTATATATATATGGTTTTATGTTTTGTATTTATTCTGTCTTGTGTGTGTTGTGTGGTATCACAGCGGAGAAGCAACGTGAATTTCGTTGGAATTCTTTTTTCAATGACAATAAAGACAATCTAGACAATCTAGTCTAGCCTTGGTATGAAATGCGCTATATAAATAAATATGCCTTGCCTTGCCTTACTCAACACATGCAGGCCTCTGTTGCCCGCATGTCTGCTTACCTGCATGTCCTCTCCACGGAGATGAGTGTGTACAACAATATATCACACTGTGATTACATGAATCACACCATGTCTGTCATGGGAAGCCTCCTAGCTGACAATGAACTTGTAAGATGTATGATGAAGATAATGTATTCTGTGGGTAACAGGGGCGGGACTAGACAAGCTTTTGCTTCTCCCACTTTCCCTCTCGGCCATGTATATTGTATTATTTGAACTAAGATGATGTGTGATGATGATTGATCTAACGGACATGCCCAAGTCCGCGCTGCTCACAGTACGCGCACAGTACACCTGAGTATGTGGGGGCCTTTAGAAGGAAAGGAGCAGCAGACCTCTGCTCTGGTCTGTTATCACATTACATTATCTCCTTCCATTTGTTTACCTCTGCAGGTTGAACAAGTTGTTTAGGATGGTTTGGCTTTTTATTTGTTTGGCCTTTATCACATTTGCAGTGATGCATGTTTGTCATAGAAACAGAAAAACACATGTGGTGGCAAGTTATGCAGACAATTGTCTGTGTCATGTCATCTCATCTGTTTCATCTCATCGCTCTGATGCATACTTGGCGGCCATGGTGCCATCCTTAAATGATGGTATGGGTCATGTCAATTGCAAAAAGGGTTGTTCATGAAAGCAAACCCCACTATTACTGACTTAAATCTGGCATCACGTGGCCAGACATGAGACTCAAACTGACTGTAGAAGTCAGATTCCTCCATTGCAATGAAGTCAGCAAGAATCATCAAATGCACCTTTGAAACTTCAAGGGAAGAAATGAGATCAACATTAAGCCGTCATGCTCAGAGGTATAATCATATTAGTTTAGCACGTTAAGAATGATATAATGTCATGGTCCACTTCCTGTTTTATTTTGTCTGTGTCCTGTTAACCTGTTTGATTACCAAATGTGTCTCACTGCTGCTGATTTAACAACCTGTGCCTCGTTCCCTTGTGTATTTAACCTGTGTGTTTTCCCATTGACATCATCTGCATTCATTCATTGTTGCTCCCTATGACATGTTACAATGAACCTGTTTTGTTTGTTCAACTACCTGCTTCTGCCTGAGTCTGAATTTGGGTCTGCCTTCCCATGACTCTGACAGCTAACGTTTGTTAATTAGTGCAACTGAGGCTGATGGGACATATATTTGTTTTGCAGGTTATAAACAAAAGACCAGTTTTAGGCACATGAGAGGTGGAGTAGGAGGTGGTCACCCAGGGAGCCACCGCTTGGAAGAGTGGTTAACAAGATGTTGAATAAATACATTTATTTTGATAGTCATTGATGAGCAATGTGTCACTTACATTGAAAAAAGATTGTGAGAAACCTGCTGTCATTCCTGTTTTTATTAATGTTGAGTGTCTACTTCAACATGTGTTCAACATTATATTCCAGAAAATATTCCTGGAATTTTTTTTTTGTTTACCTACTGAGGTTAAAAATGGCCGTTTGGACATATTTTGTTATTATGGCTATACAATAATAAGGAAATGTCCTATGTCTGTTTCCTTTGACCCATTTTCCAGGAGTAGTTAAACTTTAATTTTTAACATCTGGTAAATGATTATTGCACATAATATGTAAGCAAGAGCAGTTTAAATCAAGAAAAACACAAAAACGAACTTTGTTTTTTCAGGGGTTTAGTGAGGAAAATACTGTTATTGCACATGAAGTTCTGATTTGACATTTGAAATGGGAACCTAAACATGTTGGGAATCAATCTTAGTGATTTTTGTGGCTTTGGGTTCCCACAAAACAGTGCAAAATTGAACTCTTTTCACAGGCGAAAAAGTGCAAAACCAAGCCATACATGTCAAGTGAAAAAGTGCAAAACCAAACTATATAAATAAGGTGGAAAAGAGCAACACCAAGCCATAGGGTGAAATATGGAAAACCCAACTATATAACATAGGTAGGCTTGGGCGGTATCCACATTTTGATACCATCAAACTTCCTCCACATTTTACCACGGTATACGGCAGGGCTATTCAATTGGCGGCCCGCGGGCCACATCCGGCCCCGAACCAATGTCCGAGTGCCCCGCCTTGTGGTCACCCAAAAAAAAAAGACACAGAGGGAAACACGTTTTGCGAGAACTCAAAATCCCTACTGCAGTTCAGACAGTGAATGCACCACTCAACGCAGCCTAGCAACACGCAACCCACCCACCCAGTCAGAGCATTGTTTTGAAAGTTACCGGTAGAACCGAGGCTTGGTCGGTCAGCGTGCTCTCCAGAAACACCGTGTCAGCGGGGTTCCAAGCAGGTGTGCTGTCAGCTCTTCCTGGAACTGCTGCCGGGTCATGTGGGGAAGCTGCTGGCTGGCACACACCTCTTTGTGGATCACAAAGCTATTTGATACACAGATGTCCACAAGATGCTGGAAGACTGTGATTGTCCACCTCTTGGTCTTCCGCTGAACTGAGTTTGTGCTCAGCATTTGGTCGGATGTGTCAACCCCCCCCCCATGTACTTATTGTACTCGCTCACTGCCGTCGGTCTTGGCACAGAGACTCTGCTGTGGTGTTGTCCTGTCTTCTGCCACCGTTGCACCATGTCCCCGCTGTACACCGGGTGGACGCTGGAGCAAATGGAGACCTCCCGGGTGTCTTGCCACACTTTATGAACAAAAGGTCACCATCCCTTACCCAGCGGATGCTGCCCCTTGGCGACCTTCTGTTCAGAGCATTCTCCTTGGGTTTGGGCACGCCAACTCTCCCCTCTCGGTATGTGCCACAAACACCAAATCCCTGCTGGATGAGGTGGCGGAAGAGCAGGGGGCTGGTGTAGAAGTTGTCGGTGTATATGATGTACCCAGTGCCAAGGTACTCACTCTTGACGAGCGACGCGACAACATCAAATGAGAGTCCCTTGCCGGAGACAGATGTGGTGGCCTTTCCTGTGTACAGGATGTAATCTACAGTGTAGCCATTTACATCAGCCAACACAAACAGCTTCAGCCCCCACTTTGTTGGCTTGGCCTTCATGTATTGCTTGATGCCAAGTCTGGCTTTGGTGGCAACCATCCTCTCATCCACCGCCAGGTGTTGTTTGGGATGGTAGAAGGAGAGGCACCTGATGCGGATCATCTCCAGTAGCTGTCTGACACGATGGACTGGATCATAGTTTTCCATCCCTTTCCTTGTGTCATTGTCAGCGTCGACCTCTGGATCACTCATGTGAATGTTGCTGAGAATGAGCCGGAAGCGGTCGCGGGACATGACGGTTGCAGGGCACTCAACATGAAAAATTGTCGCTTGCCGCCAATAGTCACTGATCTGTGGGAGGCGGACCACAGACATATATAGCAGCATGCCAATGAATTTCTTGATCTCATCTGTTGAAACCGGTGTCCAACTGAACTTATTCCCCTTCTCCAGATTAGCCACTGCCTTCTTGTTCGTGCACTCAACCAGGAGCTGGAGAACCTCAGCATCACAGAAGTGAGAAAAGATCTCACCTGGTGAGGGGTTACTCAGGGTGAAAGGGGGTTGGACACCGGGGGCCCGTCTTGGAAAGAATCTGGGGGGAGTAGGGGCTGGTTAATCAGGGTCCTCAACTGTCTTCCACCGCTGATGTGGAGGTGAGTGCTGAGGAGGAACTCCGCGGCCTCTGCCTCGGCAACTCCCTCTCCCACGCTGTGGGACGCTGGGATGACTGCAGGATGACACAGCACTGAAAATAATAGAGAAAAAACATTACAGGTAGTTCCACAGTTGAGCACACATAATCCAAAAAACATTCAGGTGCATGTACAGTGTAAGTGTTTTCGATGTTCTTGAATTTCACTCAGGGACAGATAAAGGTTTTTCTATAACAAATCCACAAAAATACAAAACAAATCATTTTATAACAGGCATAATGTCAATACAGTACCTGTCACTGGAGGACTCTTCATCAGAGGGCTGATTACTGAAAGTAACATGGATAGAATCTGATGAAAATCTTAATTTTTATTAGACCACAATCAAATATTTTTTTTACGGATAATAGGCTAATAATAATAATAATATTTATGCCAGACACAAAAAGCGCTCCATATCAACAACAAACATGATAAAACTAATAATTTAGTTGGACAAATTATGTGTATGTGACATTATAGCACACTCTATGACAAATATACAAGTAATAATAATACATTTGAGTCTCTAGATATTGATGTGTGTTGTCAATCATTCACCTCAGCTCCGACGAAGCATCCTCCAAATCGCTCTCCTCCTCAATCAATCGTGCTGGCCGCTTTACGGTCCTTGACGGTCTGTCCGACATCGCAACCGAACAGACAGACAGATACACACACACACACACACACACACACACACACACACACACACACACACACACACACACACACACACACACACACACACACAAACGATCTCTCCTTCACACACACTGTCTCTGTCTCACACACCCTCTCTGACACACACAAACTCTCTCTTACTACTTTTCACCAAAAAAATACTACGGGATCTCACAATATCACTGTCTTCTCAAGTCTCCTCTCTCGCTCTCTCAGTTTTCCCTCCTTTCAAAATAAAATTAGCGGCATTACGGTAATACATGAAGTATAAGCGCAAAACACATCTTCTCAGCTCTCTGCTCGCATTGGAATTTTTCAGATGGAGCAAAACTCGACGATTTACGGTATTGTGAAGTCACGTTGCGCTCTCGCGATTTTTCCGATGTTTTGCTCCGCGGGGCTACGTCATAGGCTTGGCAGCTACCGTAATGAACAACATAGCATTGGAAAGTGCAAAGCCTAGGCTTTCCAATGCCGTTTTAATTTTTCAGATTGGGCGAACTGTGACGGAGTTACGGTAATATTACTCCGGACGTACCGGAAATAGGTAAAGGGTTAACTCTAAAAGCATATCTGTAACAGTTTTACTAATCTGAGATATAAAGTGTACAATATAATTTTTAGGATGGAAGAAAAATTAGAATTAAAATGAATATTGCATCATAAAACTTGTTCAGGACACATATGTGAAAGTCTATTATTCATTAGTACAGAAATGAGAGAGTCTCTTGTAGAGTCATCAAACAGATGAACACCTGAATCACATAAACCCCTGTTCAATGTCTTATGCTGACCTCAACTGAAAGCAGGATAATACAACTGGGACCAGTGAGTATGTAAAAATAATGATTTAATCATTATATGAAATGTGAAATAAAGAAGTATAATAAAATGATGATTAATTATTCCATTGAAAAGAAAGAAATGTTTTCAGTGGGATATAGGGAAATATGAATAAAATAAATAATAATGTCACAGTTTTAGTTTCACAGTTTCTGTTTCAGTTCGATACGGTGTTGTTGTTTTTCTACTTTCTAGCACTCCATAAACACCATATGTCCGCATAAGATACACAAAGCTATATATAAATATACATGTCTGTCACACAAGGCTGTAGTCCTTTCTATTCATTTCATTTCATTTCAAATAAAGATGGTCATGCTGTGTGTGTGTTTTATTACATGGACAGTATTGACGTGGTTCATGTCACCTTAGGTATCCTCAGAGCCAGTCTATTGACGAGCCTTGCCACTCCCCATTAGCCCCAACGTATCAAACTTGGTTGCAGTTCCACCAGAATTCCACTAGGAGTGCTCGCGGGCGAGTGCAGAATGAATGGGGCCCTATGGAGCTAGAAGGCTACATTTGTCCCTTTCACCTGGTAATAGTCAAAAAATCGCAAATATTGTTGTATTTTCTGCAAGATCAATATGGATTATAGATTAAAAGTTAAATTGTTGAGAAGTTTTGTCCTTTCGATTTCCTACAGGTTGGGCTGTTGTTGCCCATAAAACGCTAGCATTCTGCTAATGAATGCTGATTGGTCAGTGATGGACTTGCGACTATTTACGACCAGAGATCCCACCTGATGACACAATAGCTGTAAAACGGGCGAAAAGCTGTTTTATTTCCTTCTGTAACGCTGTTATTATGCACTTTATTAACTTTTAATATTTTTTCAAGCGAGAAAGTAGCTGTTTAGTCCCCCAATATGCGGTCAGTTTATCCAAATGACGGCTGTTTAGAAGTCTGCTCCGATGTTTTCGGAGAAGTGAAGCTCCACCTGTGGAGCAATGACCGGGACATCACAGCGGCAGCAGCCGGTCTGCTGTTGTGCTCGGTCGGCGTACCTCTGTCGTCGATCCCAGCGGAGAAAACGGTCGCTAATTAACTTACCCGTAGGTTTTTAGAGGTTTACCACCGGCTGGTTAAATTCTTTTTAGGAGATAAATGTTGGTCTCATTGATGAAATCTAACAATTGTAGCAGTAGCATTAGTTTATTGTTTGAATGAAAAGTGAAGCTTCATGTGTGTATTGGACAGAGAGCAGTGCTGCCTGGGGGCTCTGTAGCCTACGTTCACCACATTTACATAAATAATGTTTTACAATGAACCGATCGTCTGCATTAAATGTTTTTTTTATTATGTTATATTATATAACATGGTTACGGTCCGCGGTTCCGTAGGCGGGCTGGACGGGCTGTCATCGTGCTCTGAGGTGACTCAGAAATGACCGTAAAGCAGTACCTCTTGTCTGTGACGTCATCATGTTTTTTGAACACCTCTTTAGAACAGAAAAGTTAACCAAATCCAATATTCAGCCAAGTGCATTTTATTGCTTCCCCCTTTTGATAATAATATTCAAATTACTTGACAAAAAATTAATTCCAGAGAAAAGTGGATTTTTAGGGGTGTATCCCCATTGACTCCCATTCATTCTGCACTCGCCTGCGCCCCCACATGGACAGAGACGTGTTCCGAAAACCCGGAAGTTGGACGAGAGTGGCACTTCTCCTCAATATTAGAAATTCTCTGGTATCCTTTAACAAGTCACTGATCAAGGGACAGACAGGAAGTGGTATGGAAGTTAAAGGAGCATTATTGCAAATACAGCAGTAATAGCATAAAATAAGATGAAATATGCAAAAGATAGGTCGGGGGGAGCCGTAACTAAATTTACAAAGAAAATAGCCAACAGTGTAGTGTCCGTGGGACAAATGCAGAATTTGTCTTTGTTATGACACAAGCCGGTCCGGCGCCTGCTACGTTCAATTGCACTCGGAACTCGGAAAGATCCGACCTCCGAATCGGAAAAAATGCAACAATAAATTGTAATGTAGCAGTGTGGCTGCTTACAGTCACTGAATCGCTCGGTAGGACAATTTCTCTCCACGTCCCTGTGTTTTTATTCAGCTGTCCTTTCAGCGTTATTAACGTGTTAACACAAAATGATTTTAACAGCACATTAACGCGGGCCACTCTGTAGTTTTGGAAAACAGAGGCTGCTTCTCTCCAGACGTGTGTGTGTGAGTTACTATGGTTATGGCGACGCTCCCATCCCCCGTCTTATAATGTTACAGAAAACCTGCATGTCCTACACTAGAGAACTTGTTCTTCTTATCACCAAACGAGGCTGTTCTCTCTCTGACAGCTGGTTTTTAAATACCATAAACTGCATAACAAGTATGGAGGAGAGACGCCCACTTGTACTGATATGCTCTGCCACTGGCTCTATCTAGTGGCCAAATTAAGATTAATTTGGATTTGCGTTAATGCTCCTTTAACATGTAGTCTAAGCCTTACAGTTGATATTTTGAACATTTTCTGTTGTCTGACAACAGAAACAGAAAAACACAGACGGACAGAGCCTCTGTGACATCAGAGATGAATTTGAATAAAAATGGAGCTGAGATGACGTGCATGCTGACATGTGGCAGGCATACACTCATTTGGCTGTCACTCAAAGTGGCCTTGAATAAGTATGCAAAACTGTAAGCCCTAAAGGTCCCATGTTATGCTGTGTTTTGTTTGTAGTATTAATCCATTATAAGATATATGTATTTGTGATTTTAAGAACAAAGAAACAATGTTCCTTTTGGAGCTCTTCAAATTGACTGATTGGATGACTGAGTAAAAGAAGAGCAGATTTTAGGTAAAAACTCATACAAACTAAAGACTACAAAGTTGAATGTTGGGTCTGGGTGGGCGTGGCTTGGGGCGTGGCTGCCTCGCTTTGACATCACAAAGTTACAGAAGTGCTTCAGCTCATTTTAAGGCTCGATCTCTGAATACAGGCTGTGTGCATTTGTCTGCTAACTGAGGCTTTGATACTTTTACACTATAGATGAAGAACCTACACCTGATTCATAATCTTCTGAGGAAATCCTACTTCCCATGGCTGAAAAATCACCAAACTTTGCACAGAGGTCCAGTCCCATGCCAGATTCACTCCATTCCAAGGACATGGGAGAATTTTATCTCAAAAACTGAATTTTCTAGAACATTTTGAATTCTGCTATCATGGGAACAACTGCAGTCAATTTAAGTGCCCCCCCCCCATAAAGACAGGGTCCCACACGGAACCCTGGCAACTGAAAATGAACACGGCAGGGCTCCAGACTAACTGTTTTGACTAGGAGCACAGTGGCCCCTAACTTAAAATTTTAGGAGCGCAAGCAGACAATTTAGGGGCACACACTGAAATCGACTTGCAAAGTAAATTTTCACATTTCCTTTTCACTGTATTACTGATAAATACTGCATAAATGCATAAGCTATAATGTTTTAAATTCACATTTTATTGTGCAACAGTTAATATTGAAAATATAAAGTTAATGTTTAGGCTACACTGACCAATAACAGAACAAGTAGACACACCACTTGTGGTAAACTCATCCTAGAACAGAAGACAGAAACAGATCAGAAACCAACATAAATACATCAAACACATCAATCACAAGGAGCCCTCGACAGTGCATCAGCTACCACATTGTCGCGACCCTTGATATGGCGGATCTCCAGACAAAATGACTGCAACAACAGGGCCCATCGAATCAAACGCTGGTTTGGACACTGGAGGGAATTCAGAAATGTCAAAGGGTTATGGTCAGTGAACACAACAACAGGTCCAGAGCTAACATAGACAATGAAATGCTGCAAAGCCAAAACTAAAGCCAGAGTTTCTTTCTCAATGACAGAGTAATTCAACTGATGCTTGTTGAATTTCCTCGAAAAAAAACAGACAGGCTATCCACCCCCAAGTCATCAGGTTGCACTTGCAGTAAAACCGCTCCCGCCCCCACATAACTGGCATCTACCTCCACTTTAAAGGGCCTATCCCACCGAGGAGCAGCCAAAACCGGAGCATTACAAATAAGGGCCCTCACATTCTCAAACGCAGACTGACATGCAGGAGACCACTCAAACTTGACTTTACCCTTCAACAAGTTAGTAAGCGCCGCAACCACAGTAGAAAAATTCCTGCAAAAACAACGATAATACCCAACGAGTCCCAAAAAAAGCATAAGCTCCTTCTTGGTCGTAGGAGGGACATAGTTATCAATAGCTCACACCTTCGCACGCACAGGACAGACTCTCCCTTGACCTACCACACGACCCAGATACAAAACTGTGGCCTTCGCAAAGTCGCACTTGGCGAGGTTCACCGTCAAATGTGCGTGGGCCAAGTGGTCAAACAATTTCTTAATACGGTCAAGGTGAACATCCCAGTCATCAGAATAAATGACGACATCGTCTAATACACCGAACAGCCTTCCAGACCACTCACAACCCTGTTCATGAGGCTTGGAAGGTCGCCGGTGCATTGCGCAACCCAAAAGGCATAACTGAATAGGAAATGATGCAAAGTCTTTTGCCCTCTTAGACAATGGAACTTGCCAATACCCCTTGAGCAAATCAAATTTGCTCACAAACTTGGCTGACCCGACCTGGTCGACGCAATCCTCCACACGGGGGAGGGGGAAACAATCTGGTTTTGTGACACTATTTACTTTACGGATGTCAGAACAAAATCTGGTACGTGTTATCCGACTTTTGGAAAGAGCAAGCAAGGTGAAGCCCACTGGGAGCAAGACGGCTCCGCAATGTCATTCTCTAACATATACTTAAAGCAGAAGTAAGCGATCCGGTCGTTTTGGCTAATGCTGCGTTCCAGGCAGGCTTTTGAAACCGTAAATTACATCTTCATGTCACAACTTACGATTTTGTAGCGTTCCAGGCAACCTACTCGTGTTTTTCCGACCTGTTTTACCTGTGAAAGTCACTATAACGGCCACTCGTAACTTCCGACCCGTGAACTCGCACCAGATCAAACTGGTACGACTTCACAGGTCGGAAAAACACGAGTTACGAGTTGCCTTGAATGCACCATAACAGTCCTCGTCCCTACGTCACCACATTCACGGCGTCCCTTGGCTGCACTCACAGCCCTGCATGCCGTTCTCTCTCCTCATTGGATAAAAACTGTAGGATACGATAAAAGTTTTCTCCTCGGCTCAGAGCAGAGCAGAGTGACTGACAGACCCGTGTTTTGGTCCAAACACTCTATGTAAGTGATTGCTGTCGGAAGATATAACTATTTAAGACTTATATTAACACAAATATATCGCTTACTTCTGCTTTAACCTCTGCATCAAGAAACGTGCGCTTCTCTTGATGAACACGGTAAAACTTCTGCTTAATGGGCTTAGAATCTCCCACATCAATATCATGTTTGATCGAATGTGTGCGTGTAGGTGTATCACTGAACAAACATGCATAACTCTTAATCAGACTGACCAACTGTGTATGTCTAGAAACCTCTAAGTGATAGGGATGCACATGATTAACCATTTAACCGTTAACCGATAACAAGAACTTTGACTGATTAATACTATCGGTTATTTTTTAAATTATTATTAGGTCCTTATGTCGTCAATTCATGGGGGTGTGTCGACACGTGCAGAGTTCACGTGCCTTCAGTCATATTTCGCAGCAAAAAGTTACACAGGAGGACTGACAGTATGTGCAGCAGCCCCCATGCAGGAAGGTCAGACAATAAATGTAGCCTGCTCTCCAGCCTGTTCACCTGCAGCTCTCCTGCAGCTCCACAGAGGAGCTGTCAGAGGAGCTCTGCTGTTCCTTCAGTCTGGTGTTTGGCTGCACTTTGTATAAAAACAGTTCTACATTGGACGATGTAACCTCCATATGAGCGCGATCAGCTGAGACAGAGCACAGTAGATGTGGCGCTGCAAAAAAAAAAAAAAAAAAAATCTTTTTTTTTTTTTTGCCTTGCGCCCCAAGCATCTTAATCTTATCGGTTAACGGTTAATAATCGGTTAACGAGTGTCGGTTATCGGTCAGAAAAAAAATTCAAAATGTGCATCCCTACTAAGTGACCAAACAAACCATCCAAATTCTGCAAAGTCTCAGAATTCTTGAGCCGACCATAGGGTATAGCATCATCAGGGCCTGGCACGCCGTCCCCTCCCTGCTCTGCCACCATAGGAGATGAAGAAGCAGACACACAGGCAGGATGGACATCTGATGGCTTCAACAAATTCACATGACACAGTTGAGTAGAAGATCTACGGTCTGGAGTAGCAATCAGGTAATTCAGGTCAGACAACTTTTTTACCACAGAGTAAGGACCAGAAAACTTAGCCTGAAAAGGAGATGTTACAATGGGCAACAGAGCCAGGACCTGATCTCCTGGGAGAAAAACCTGGTTCTCAAGCCCACGGTCATAATGTTTTTTCATTTTGCTCTGTGCACCCCCCAATTTACTCTTAGCTACTTCCTGGGCCCTATACAACCTGTAGCGAAAACCATACACATACTCCAGAAGATTCCGAGCAGGCTTCTCCTCCTTCCAATTGTCATGCAACAGGGCCAAAGGGCCCCGAACAGTATGGCCAAACACAAGGTCGTTGGGACTAAACCCTATGCTCTCCTGAACGACTTCCCTAGCGGCCAACAACAGCCACGGTAAGCCCTCTTCCCAGTCACTTGACATTTCAACACAATACGCACGCAACATTGATTTCAGAGTCTGGTGAAATCTTTCCAGAATGCCTTGACTTTGCGCGTGGTAGGCAGAGGCCTGATTCTGCTTGACCCGCAACTGTTTCAGGACCTGTTACGGCCGGAAGGGGTTCGGCCTTGTGTGTGTCTGTGTCTTTCTCTCCCCCTCCTTGTTCCCCCACAGCTCCACCCAGGTCCCATCAGCGAAACGAGGCTCACCTGGTCCACTGAGCTAAATACCCTGCAGCTGACACCAGAGAGTGGGGGCAGTGCTGGGGACTGCTGGGCTTGCCTGCCTCCCATCATGGCTTTCTGTTTTAGTTTGTCTACTTGTTAGTATCTGTATGTTTGTGTATTAAATCTCTTTTAGTTAAGTCAGCGTCTTTGTGTTTGGTTTGGGTCATTGTCTTGGGTCCGTTGTTATGCTCCTCCGGGCCAACAAAGTTCTGGGGCGTAACAGTACCTGAGAAAACAGATGAGAAGAGAAATTAGATCCCTGGTCGGACTGAATGACTCTGGGAACACCAAAAACGGACATAAACTGCGACAAAGCACGCACCACAGACCTGGCCGTGATCGTGCGCAGCGGGTAAGCCGCTGGATACGTCGTGCTCTGGCACATCACTGTCAGCAAATAGCAAACTCCTGACCTCGAAGGTGGCAAGGGCCCCACACAATCAATAACAAGGTGCTCAAACGGCTGACTCAAAGCACGTATTGGGACCAAAGGAACAGGCTTGAGGGTCTGATTAGGTTTACTGGTGACCTGACACACATTACATGATTTTATATAGGCCGACACATCTCTCTTCAACCGGGGCCAAAAGGAAATACCTCAGGATGCGGTCATGTGTCTTCCTGACGCCCAAGTGACCACTCTCATCATGGGAAATCTGCAACACCAAGCTGCGAAACTTAGAGGGAACAACAACTTGAAAAATAGGATTTCCAACAAAGTTTTCCCACTGAGGCACCCATTTCCTCATCAACACACCATTAGCAACAAAATAGCACTGTGCATGATTTTCCACCTCACCAACAGGGCAAGCCGACTCCAGCAACGCCTTGAGGGAGGGATCCGTCCGCTGCTGCTTCACCAACTCGCTGCAAGAGACAGACCAAGGGACATCAGGACATGTTACATCATGCTGTAGTGAACTGTCAGCCTCTGCTGCGGAACTCTCATCATCTTGTGCGCGCGCCATGGCACGCGTCACAGCGCATGATGTAAACACATCAGGGAACTCCCTCTACATTTCCCCAGGCATTTTGTAGACCGTAAATGCACCGCTTCCAAGTGACGTCATGTACGTATGCTTCTGCTGATGCCCGTCTGCTGCAGCACCGCGCAGCAGGTGACAGACAGAGGAGGGAGAGAGGTGCAGCCTACTCCGAGTTAAGTCCGTCAATCACAACAACAGACAACTTTATTTTATGTTTCGAATCGAGTCCTCAGAGAACAATTACCTAACGTTACACGTTCGCATGCTTCCTCTGCAACCCAAAAGGACACACATTCACATTAAGGTATTTTCCCGAAGCTAACACAACAATCGCAGCTAAGCTCACAATTCAGTCAGAAAACATCAAACGTGTGTGTGTGTGTGTGTGTAGAAGGGCATTTAGGCAGGAAGAGGCAGGACAAGAGGAGAAGCGGTTACTCAAATATTATTTTTGCTGTTTTTTTTTTTTAAATAGCCTAAACTATTAAATTTTTTGCCGATCTGTTTGACTTAAAGTTTTATTTATCACTAGAGAGCAATGACTTGGAATGAAGTTGGTTTGATGTGTAAAAAAAAAAAAAAAAAAAAGCTTTGATGTAGCTAAGCTACTTTTGTCATTTTATTGTAGCGCAGCTTGCTACATTTCTCTGGTGGGTAGTTTCAGTGTAGTGAAGCTTCATTTTATGTAGAGTAACTTGTAGCTTAGCTCACTACATTTTCCAAGTAGCTTGCCCAACACTGTCGATTCCATCCAGAGGCAACGCCGGCCGCACACCAACCACCACTTGACCCTAGAACAGATCACAAGATAACATTTTGTGCTGAGGCACGCGCAAAACTTTCAACCCCATCCAAGCACAGGGATGAACCCAGTGTAGGTCGCATCTGAAAACCGTAAGACTGATGTCAAGATGAAAGAATCAAAAGCAGCAGTATCTCGTAATATCTTTACGCGCACACACTCGTCCCCACCTACCAGAGAAACAACACCTTCACTGATAAAAGGCTCAAAAGACTTGAGCCCCACACCGCCTCACCATCTGCCGGCAACCCCTCCAAGACCGGCGCAACAAGCATTGCCGGCTTGGGGGAAAAACTGGACTCAGTGTGCTTAGGCCTGGACTTTAACGCATAACAAACATGCCTCCAATGGCCCCGCTTGTGACAGAAACTACACACATCAGACTCACGTGCACCACGATGGTTCCTCTGCTGCTCGGCTGGTCTTACATGTCGACCAGACCACAAACCGCCGCCGGAGGAAGTGTCCCTGAACCCGCCACCGCCAGCAGGGCCAGATTAACACTTCGCTGTACCCTGGGCAACAATATTCAAAGGCCCCATCATCGCGACCCCAGGATCACTATAATCTGGCAAAATACAGAATAAATTCCAGTAATATACAGTAAATATACTCAATACTTCAATATCTATATATCTATATATATCTATATAATCTGGCAAAATTGACCACAATTCCCATCCCCAAAAAAACACCAGCTAAGGAGCTGAAAGACTACAGACCAGTGGCCCTGACCTCCGTGCTGTGCAAGTGCATGGAGAGAGTCCTGTGTGACCTCCTGGCTAAAATGCTGTCACACAAAATGGATCCTTTTCAGTTTGCCTACAGGGCAAAAAGGGGTGTCGAGGACGCAAGTCTCACATTGCTGAATACTGTCACTAAACATCTGGACTCTCCACACCCTCACACCAGGATCTTATTTATGGACTTCTCCTCTGCTTTTGATACTGTGCACATAGACACCCTGCTGTATGCTCTTTTAGATCTCCAAGTTCATCCCACATTGGTTTTATGGATCAAGAATTTTCTAAATGACAGGCCACAACAGGTGCTTTTAAATGGTTTTAAATCAAAGAAGCTGATTTTAAACACAGGTGTTCCCCAGGGTTGTGTTTTATCTCCTGTTCTCTTCTCTGTGTACACAAACAACATCACCTGTAACAGCGAGGGGATCAGCCTTTTTAAATATGCGGATGACATGGCCCTGGTGGCTCACCTGACCGACACCACTGCTCTGGACCGGTATCAGCAGGCTGTTGAAAACCTGGCACAGACTTTTAACCAGCTTTGTCTTGAGCTAAATGTCCAGAAGACCAAAGAGCTGTGCTGTGGGGGCAGAAGGGAGTCAGCAACTGCTTTTTTCAAACCACTCAGCATCCAGGGTCAGCTGGTGGAGCAGGTTGAGTCTTTTAAATACCTGGGAACTGACCTGGACAACTGCCTCTCCTTCTCTCAGCATGCAGACACCATTTTTAAAAAATCACAACAGCGCCTCTACCTGCTGAGGAAATTAAGGACTTTCAACGTCAGCACACATGTTTTAACTCTGGTCTACCAGTCCCTCATTGAATCCCTACTCACCTTCAATATCTCTTCCTGGTACAGCCTCCTCTCATCCAAACACAAGATCAAACTTTCCCGCACAGTTAACCAGGCCAGCAAAATCATTGGAGCACCACAAACCCCCCTCTCAGAACTGTATAGCCGGTCTGTGATCAGGAAGGCCACCCTGATCACAGAAGACTCCTCCCACCCCCTTCACCACTGCTTCCAGCTGCTGCCATCAGGTAAACGCCATAAGGTCCCACTGGCCAGGAAAAACATCTACAAAAAATCTTTCATCCCCTCTGCAATAACCATCCTGAACAATAAGAAATGAACATTCTGCTGCCTTTAACAGCCCCCCCCTCCTTTTTTTTAGAATGATTGCACAACATTGTTGTTTTTAATGTCTGTTTGTTTCTTAGTGTTTTTATTGAGCCTGTCAAAGACGAATTTCTGTCACTCGTGACAGACAATAAAGTTTATCTATCTATCATCTATCTATCTATCTACATAGAAAGAGAGGGAAGTGTCCTCCATTTTCACCAAAAAATAAATAAGCAACCACTTTCAAAGCCTTCAATATTTAACAACACAAATATTATATATATTGTGGAGACAGAGGGAGGACACTGGAGCACACGGTCAGTTAAATAGATTTATTAAGGTGTGGCTGCTAACGTTTCGACATGATGTCTTCTTCAGAGCAAACGGAGCCTACTGTGACTGAGGGGATTTAAATCCCGTGCCTGCCTCCCTGATTGGAAGCGCAGGGAACCGCGTCATAGACAGAAGGCTCACATGATTGGTTTCTACATCGCACACTAATACAAATATGAAATACAATGTATCCATAATTCGAAGACATGAAAGATATACAAAATCACAACAATACAAAAACCATGTCTGGGCCACCATTCATAGAAAACAAGACAAACTCATTTCTTCATCGAAGAAATCTCGTTTTTGGCACTCAATGCATAGGAACGAAAAACGAGAAATTATGTGGTTGGCACAAGATAAGAAGAATCTGTTAAGAAAATTCTTAAAGGGACAGTATGTGAGATTTACCCCCATCTAGCGGTGCGGTTGCATGTCGGCACGTATTCTTGCTGTTGCGTTTACGTAAACTCGGGCAGAAGTCAGAAAAACAACACACGCTGCATGTATCAGGATAAACAAGCCTCTATGTAAACAAACGGTCCGCCAGCACGAGGCAAAACAATACAGGCGTGACAATATGTTGTCATGGTGATGTCGTATTGTTTACCTGACCCACGTTTTACCGGCTTTCTCTCGTCGAGTAAAATAACATCCAGTTGGTTTGCCGACGGCGTCACTCACGGCGTCATTCAGGTGTCTGACTGCACCTGAAGGCAACACCAGTGCCTCCGTCCTTCCTCACACTAGCTACACGGTGGTGACAGTTTTAACAGGCGCTGTCTGGAAAACTTTCTCCCCGAGCTGAGAAGCTCCGGCGGCCCGAGTTTGAGGTTACTTACAGCCACGGTGACACTGAACGTAAAACATGGCGATTCAACATGGCAGAGAAGGTTCGGTGAACCCCCCCCTGTATGTTTGTAACGACTTGTAACATCTCATTCTAAGGTACGAGAAAGCGCTCGTTTGTATGCGGGCGCGATTCCACTTCAGTGAAATACGTATTTATGAAAGCGATATTTGATTTTTGTCAATAAAAAGCCAATAAAGTCCCATACTGTCCCTTTAACAAGAATCTTAAGATTCATCACAATTGTTCACACTGAGCAGAGAAGGTGAGGTAAGAAAGAAAATTAAAAGGCTCAAACTAAAATCTGCTGAGGGAGCACTGGACTGCAAACATATAAACAACTTTAGTAGTGACATAGAGGTACTGCTGCTGGAAGTAAAGAAGAAATGGTTTTCTAAGGGTTAAAGAAAGTATTGCTAAATACATCCGTACTTTACGCTCCTCTCCTCTGGTCGAAGGTTCAGACAACTGTCCTGCAGAATGGGTCCATGGCACTGGTCCGACCTCCCATTGGTCCGATAATCGGAGTAATGAGAGTTCGAACTAATGGGAGGTCCTCATTAGTTCGAACTGAACTAGTTATTAGTCCAACTCTCCATTCTTACCGTTCACTATGCATTTATATAATTATTCATATAGGCTCCACTAGGGATGGGGCAGATCTGATCCAGTATCGGTATCGGGTACCGATACGAGTGTAATTAGTGGATCGGAAAATTCAGATCCCACCTGCGCAAATTTCCGATCCCTGAAACACATGTGCTTTCATGGTTGTCTGCTGAAATGATTCCAAAAGTTACTCCTGTTGGCTGCTCTGCTAGGTGGCTGCAAAACTGTGGAACGGATTTCCTGAAGGAGGCGTGTGCCGTGTGTCAGTGAGGCAGAGAGATGAGACACACCCCCGTTCAGGAAATACATTCCGCTGTTTGCAGCCTGCCGGGCCACTAGCAGCAGCAGCCGGGTAGCATTGAGCAGCACACATGTCCGCTGTTTGTAAATATTTCATGCTCGAAACACCGCAAAGCAAGACAGCAACGTGCAATGTAGGGCTGGGCAATACATCGATTAATTCGAATTTGTACTTTACATCGATTTATTTTAAGAAAAACAATTTTCTCTTCAACATCCACTACCAACGCTCCCTGCTGGGCTCCCGTAGTTCAGAGTGCGCGAACCCCCGCAACACTTTTCCGTGTTGCTCCCTATGAAAGGAACAAGACCGCGGCAGCCCAAGCACCGGCACCACCGTGTACCAGCTACCACTAATGACGGCGGCACCCCGACGGTCAGGCCGGTGTGTTCCGTGGCGGCGACAACGGGACCGTCGGTGCAGCGGCACCGTGCACCCCTAGGACAGGGCGCTGTGTGTCGGGGAGAGAAGCAGGGAGACACGGGGTCTAAAGCTCGCGGAGCCGCGGTGTGCTGTGAGCAGTGACCCCGCTGCAGCGGCGGTGCTGATAGAGCGGAGTTTATGTTGAACAGGTAATCTTTGTTTTTATTGTGGAAGTTGTGAATCCGACACTGTTACTCCGCATTCAAAGCCGTGTTTGGTTTCTGCAGGCAGGCTTGTTGCTCTGCTCTGCTCAAGGGGGGTGTGTCGTTAGGAGGCTCCGAGGGGAGGGCCATACGAGCTTGGGGGGGAGGGTGTGTGTGTCTGTGTGTGGGGTGCTTTTTTCAAAATTTTCTCATAATTTTTTAGATCGTAGACCAGGGTTGTCAAACGTGCGGCACGCGGGCCAAAACTGGTCCAGCAGCGAGTCCAATCTCGCCCTCAGAATGAATTTGCCAAGTGTGAAAATTACATAGAAGACAGAAGAGGCATATTATTGTTGAAATTGCACATGTATTTTTATGAGGAAATTTCAGATTGTTCATAATATGTTTTGTAAAAGAATAGTTCATTAACTGTAAACATCTTATAATACAAAGGGAAAAGTTCTTCTTTTTATTTATACCTTATCATGCTATTATTCTACTGCTCTGGCCAACTTGAGATCCAGTTGTGCTGTTTGTGGCCCCTGAATGAGTTTGACACCCCTATGTAGAACATAGCTTTAGGTGGGAGGGGAAAATCTAAAAAAAAATGATTGAATGAAAAAAAAAAAGCTCTGGTATCGGAATAGTATCGGTATCGGCAGATATCCAAATTCTTGTATCGGGATCGGATCGGAAGTGAAAAAAATGTGGATCGGTCATGTTACACCCCAGCTAGGGGTGTCTGAGGAGCAACATGAAAGTGTGACATTCTCTCCCCAAAACTCAAGCAGCCACAGAGCCAGAAGTAAATAAACCAATATTTATTGGTACAGATTAAATGATAATTAAATAATGACAGGGTTCAGTAACTTCGGGGTGGACCTCGGCCAAAATAACAAACAAAAGAGGATCTAACTCAGAGGGACAAACTAACCTGCAAAGGAAACCAAAAACAACAGAACACAGGCTGACCTCCCTGACTTAACCAAAAACAGGAGAAAACTGGCTAACTCAAATGGCGGTCCACCCCTACGGGAGAACACAACAAAGACTAAAGGTGGCTGGTTGGGTGAGGGGGAGGAACGCGTGGTCTGCCTCGCTCTGGCCCCAGCTGTCGACTGCCACTCGGGGTTTTTATGCCAGGACCCAGGCCCGCTCTCAGACGCCGCACCAATCACCCGCCAGCTCAGAAGCGCCGCACCAATCCCCAGCCAGCTCAGAAGCACCAATCGGGACCAGAGGGGGAGGAGTCTGGCCACCCCAAGCCACACACACCAAGCACACACACCAAGCCAGCGACGGCAGAAATACATATGCACCCCTATAATCACCCAGGCCAAACGACGGCAGTCGTAACACCCCACACCCCCAAGAGTTAGGCATCCACCCCTACGGATGTCCAACTCTTGGCTCACTCTGGGGCTCTAGAAAAAGCATCTGCTATAACATTATCAGACCCCTTTTTGTAACGGATTTCAAGATTGAAATCCTGTACGAGAAGGGACCACCGCATGATACGGTGATTAGCGTTGCGCATCTGGGACAGAAAAATAAGAGGGTTGTGGTCGGTAAACACAACGACCGGATGAGCACTGGAACCGATGTAAACTTCAAAATGCTGCAGTGCCAGCAACAGCGCGAGGGCTTCTTTTTCGATGGTGCTGTAGTTTACTTGATGTTTATTAAATTTCTTTGAGAAATAGCAAACCGGATGCTCAACCCCATTCTCGTCTTCCTGGAGGAGAACGGCCCCAGCGCCGCACGCGCTGGCGTCCACCTCCAGCTGAAAAGGCCGTGTGAACACGGGCGCAGACAAAACAGGCGCACAACACAATAGAGCCTTCGCGGACTCAAACGCGACTTGACAAGCGTCGGACCACACAAATGGTTTAAGGGGACTAACGAGGGCGGTAAGCGGAGCCACCACATCTGAAAAGTTTTTGCAAAATGCCCGATAATAACCACACAGGCCAAGAAAGCGGCGCAAAGCTTTTTTGGACTGCGGTGCAGGAAAATCAATAACAGCCTGGATTTTCGCCTCTACAGGACGCACTTGCCCCTGCCCCACCTGTTTACCGAGATATGTCACCGTCCCTTTCCCAAACTCACATTTTGCGAGGTTGAGAGTAAGGGAGGCCTCACGGAGACGACGGAAAATGACGGAGAGAGTTCGAAGGTGACCGGACCAAGAAGAGGAATACGCAACCACATCATCCAGATAAACCTCGCAATTTACAACTCCAGCCAACACGGTGTTCATGAGACGCTGGAATGTAGCGGGAGCGTTCCTCAACCCAAACGGCATCACCGTGTACTGGAGGAAACTGTCTGGTGTAACGAAGGCGGAGATCTCGGAGGCGCGCGGAGTGAGAGGCACCTGCCAGTAACCTTTTAACAGGTCCAACTTGGTGACAAACTGGGCAGATCCTACACGGTCAATACAATCCTCCATCCGGGGTAACGGAAAGGAGTCAGGTTTAGTGACGGAGTTAACTTTGCGGTAGTCAGTGCAGAAACGAGCGGTGTTATCAGGCTTCGGGACGAGGACACAAGGTGAGCTCCAGGGACTGGTACTGGGAACAGCTAAACCATGCGCAACCAAATAACTTACCTCCTGCTGCATTAGAGCCCGTTTTGTAGGGTTCAGTCGGTATGCGTGCTGCTTAATGGGCCGATGTCCCTCCACGTCAATATCATGGTGCAATACAGAAGTTTGACGGGGATAATCAGAGAAGAGGGACAGATTATCGTGAATCAACTGAATGATATCTGCCCGAGCGGCAGGACACAAATGGGACAAGAATGACTCCAGGTCATTTAAGACCTCAGTGTTCGGCAGCCGAACCGCTGGCGTGGAGCCGCTTTTTTCTACTAACCCGTCATCAGCTGGTCGGTACAGCGGTGGAGGACCGGCAGGAACAGCAGGACGCACACAGACCACCGGAGCAGCAGGGGGCAGTGTCGAGGAGCCTTCCCTGGTAACATACTTCTTCAACATATTAATATGGCACACACGGGACTTTCTTTTACGATCAGAGGTTTTTATCACATAATTAGTGTCACTGAGTTTCTGTTCTACTTCATAGGGACCGGAAAATCGGGCGTGCAAGCTGGAGCCCGGTAGCGGGAGCAGCACCAGCACTTTTTCACCCGGCTGAAACACACGGAGCGCAGACTTTTTATCATATCGCTGTTTCATCTTACCTTGGACTTTTGCTAGGCTGTTCTGAGCCAACTGACAAACATTTCGGAGACGCTCACGAAAAGAACTGACATAATCAAGGACGTTATGCTCGGGACTAGGCTTCTCCGACAGCCACTTCTCTTTGAGAAGCCGGAGAGGACCACGGACGGTATGACCAAACACCAAATCGCACGGACTAAAACCCAGAGATTCCTGTGAAGTCTCTCGCACAGCGAACAGCAAGAGAGGAAGGGTTTCATCCCAATCCTTGCTGGACTCCAGGCAAGCCTTCTTCAGCATCGACTTTAACGTCTGATGGAATCTCTCAAGTGCGCCTTGGCTTTCTGGATGGTAAGGACTCGATTTCACATGCTTAATGTTTAACTCATTCATAACCTGACGAAAAACATTGGACATAAAGTTTGAGCCCTGGTCAGTTTGTACAACTTTTGGCAACCCAAATGTGGAAAAAAACTTTGTGAGAGCTTTGATGATGGGTTTAGTTTTTATCGTGCGTAACGGGATGGCCTCGGGGTAGCTCTCACAAAGTTTTTTTCCACATTTGGGTTGCCAAAAGTTGTACAAACTGACCAGGGCTCAAACTTTATGTCCAATGTTTTTCGTCAGGTTATGAATGAGTTAAACATTAAGCATGTGAAATCGAGTCCTTACCATCCAGAAAGCCAAGGCGCACTTGAGAGATTCCATCAGACGTTAAAGTCGATGCTGAAGAAGGCTTGCCTGGAGTCCAGCAAGGATTGGGATGAAACCCTTCCTCTCTTGCTGTTCGCTGTGCGAGAGACTTCACAGGAATCTCTGGGTTTTAGTCCGTGCGATTTGGTGTTTGGTCATACCGTCCGTGGTCCTCTCCGGCTTCTCAAAGAGAAGTGGCTGTCGGAGAAGCCTAGTCCCGAGCATAACGTCCTTGATTATGTCAGTTCTTTTCGTGAGCGTCTCCGAAATGTTTGTCAGTTGGCTCAGAACAGCCTAGCAAAAGTCCAAGGTAAGATGAAACAGCGATATGATAAAAAGTCTGCGCTCCGTGTGTTTCAGCCGGGTGAAAAAGTGCTGGTGCTGCTCCCGCTACCGGGCTCCAGCTTGCACGCCCGATTTTCCGGTCCCTATGAAGTAGAACAGAAACTCAGTGACACTAATTATGTGATAAAAACCTCTGATCGTAAAAGAAAGTCCCGTGTGTGCCATATTAATATGTTGAAGAAGTATGTTACCAGGGAAGGCTCCTCGACACTGCCCCCTGCTGCTCCGGTGGTCTGTGTGCGTCCTGCTGTTCCTGCCGGTCCTCCACCGCTGTACCGACCAGCTGATGACGGGTTAGTAGAAAAAAGCGGCTCCACGCCAGCGGTTCGGCTGCCGAACACTGAGGTCTTAAATGACCTGGAGTCATTCTTGTCCCATTTGTGTCCTGCCGCTCGGGCAGATATCATTCAGTTGATTCACGATAATCTGTCCCTCTTCTCTGATTATCCCCGTCAAACTTCTGTATTGCACCATGATATTGACGTGGAGGGACATCGGCCCATTAAGCAGCACGCATACCGACTGAACCCTACAAAACGGGCTCTAATGCAGCAGGAGGTAAGTTATTTGGTTGCGCATGGTTTAGCTGTTCCCAGTACCAGTCCCTGGAGCTCACCTTGTGTCCTCGTCCCGAAGCCTGATAACACCGCTCGTTTCTGCACTGACTACCGCAAAGTTAACTCCGTCACTAAACCTGACTCCTTTCCGTTACCCCGGATGGAGGATTGTATTGACCGTGTAGGATCTGCCCAGTTTGTCACCAAGTTGGACCTGTTAAAAGGTTACTGGCAGGTGCCTCTCACTCCGCGCGCCTCCGAGATCTCCGCCTTCGTTACACCAGACAGTTTCCTCCAGTACACGGTGATGCCGTTTGGGTTGAGGAACGCTCCCGCTACATTCCAGCGTCTCATGAACACCGTGTTGGCTGGAGTTGTAAATTGCGAGGTTTATCTGGATGATGTGGTTGCGTATTCCTCTTCTTGGTCCGGTCACCTTCGAACTCTCTCCGTCATTTTCCGTCGTCTCCGTGAGGCCTCCCTTACTCTCAACCTCGCAAAATGTGAGTTTGGGAAAGGGACGGTGACATATCTCGGTAAACAGGTGGGGCAGGGGCAAGTGCGTCCTGTAGAGGCGAAAATCCAGGCTGTTATTGATTTTCCTGCACCGCAGTCCAAAAAAGCTTTGCGCCGCTTTCTTGGCCTGTGTGGTTATTATCGGGCATTTTGCAAAAACTTTTCAGATGTGGTGGCTCCGCTTACCGCCCTCGTTAGTCCCCTTAAACCATTTGTGTGGTCCGACGCTTGTCAAGTCGCGTTTGAGTCCGCGAAGGCTCTATTGTGTTGTGCGCCTGTTTTGTCTGCGCCCGTGTTCACACGGCCTTTTCAGCTGGAGGTGGACGCCAGCGCGTGCGGCGCTGGGGCCGTTCTCCTCCAGGAAGACGAGAATGGGGTTGAGCATCCGGTTTGCTATTTCTCAAAGAAATTTAATAAACATCAAGTAAACTACAGCACCATCGAAAAAGAAGCCCTCGCGCTGTTGCTGGCACTGCAGCATTTTGAAGTTTACATCGGTTCCAGTGCTCATCCGGTCGTTGTGTTTACCGACCACAACCCTCTTATTTTTCTGTCCCAGATGCGCAACGCTAATCACCATATCATGCGGTGGTCCCTTCTCGTACAGGATTTCAATCTTGAAATCCGTTACAAAAAGGGGTCTGATAATGTTATAGCAGATGCTTTTTCTAGAGCCCCAGAGTGAGCCAAGAGTTGGACATCCGTAGGGGTGGATGCCTAACTCTTGGGGGTGTGGGGTGTTACGACTGCCGTCGTTTGGCCTGGGTGATTATAGGGGTGCATATGTATTTCTGCCGTCGCTGGCTTGGTGTGTGTTGGGTATGTGTGTAGGTGTGCTTGCGTGTGTGTTTATGTCTTTGCAGCTCCTTAGTCGGGTGGCCAGACTCCTCCCCCTCTGGTCCCGATTGGTGCTTCTGAGCTGGCTGGGGATTGGTGCGGCGCTTCTGAGCTGGCGGGTGATTGGTGCGGCGTCTGAGAGCGGGCCTGGGTCCTGGCATAAAAACCCCGAGTGGCAGTCGGCAGCTGGGGCCAGAGCGAGGCAGACCACGCGTTCCTCCCCCTCACCCAACCAGCCACCTTTAGTCTTTGTTGTGTTCTCCCGTAGGGGTGGACCGCCATTTGAGTTACCCAGTTTTCTCCTGTTTTTGGTTAAGTCAGGGAGGTCAGCCTGTGTTCTGTTGTTTTTGGTGGTGGTTTGTGTGTTGGTGTCTTTGTCTGGAGCAGAACTGTGAAAATGAATTTCCCCCCGGGGACAATAAATCATGAATCTGAATCTAAAAGAGATAAGCTAAAGAAGAGAGATGCAGAGCAGTGGAGGGGACAGGCTGGTCAAGACTGATCTGAGCTGGTCGTTATCAGAGAGACGCACCCGTGTTGCGTCCTAAATATCATATCATATATCATATGATCAATCATTGCTATTGGACGGCGCAATGTTTCTCAATAAACATAACTGATATGAATTAACTGTCAATAGTGTTTTTAAGAGACCAAAATTATTGTAAAATAATTACTAAGAACAACTGGCCTGACAAGCCAGACTATATCATTAACATGTCTAGTCTGGCAACGACCGGTAGACCAAGGCTCAGTCCAGGGGGCGGGATGAAGGCTGTCTTTCAAACTTTTGTTTTCTTAAAATACTTATTCACGACGATGTAGTAGGGAGTTCAAAGTACCAGAATCACACAAAATATCAAAATCGTTGAAATAGTACTTTTCCACCTATTTTACGTCAGCGACTTCCGACGGGTTTTCCCAGGCCGCCACACATATAATCTACCAAAATGCTTTAAAAATATAGCACTAAAATGAAGCATAGCACACAAGTTCTGAATTGGGAAAGGCAATGTTTGCACACAACTTTTAAGCTTCAACTATTTCAAATATGAGATTTATTTTACTCATTTATAACACAAGCAATGCATAAGGTGAACTAAAAGAATTCATTTACCTCACATTTACCAGAGTTCCCCTTGGCGTGCATCACTGACAGGAAGGGCTTGTGTTTTAAAAGTGGGGACAGTTCTGGAAAGGTCTTGCATACCTTCTGTAGGTATGGGTAATACTTGCACATAATGTCCGTGCAAATAAACCCTATTGTGGTGTCAGCCGTGCCAAGCTGCAGGGAGAGAGCGTGGGCGAATATCTATCTCCCCTCTGAATATGTTGAGCGCCCTCAACAACATGCCATGACGGCAGACAGCCACCTCCACACCCTCCTCATACACCTTTGCCCCCGACTTTTTGGAAGTTTCTCTTGCAGCTGTCCACCGAGACTTCCCACACACCTTTTCCAGATACCTATGAATCATTTTGAACACATTAAAAATATGCAAAACTATTTATGCTTCTTAAAATGATATTGTAACGCTATTCTAACCTGATATTTGAACAATTGAACAAATTGACTACTCTGTTACTCCACTTTGTTGGATGGGTGGATTAAAAAAGGCAGAAGGGTGGAGTAGGTTGTAGAAGAGTGAAGTATTCAGCACAGTTCTGGTGGCTTTGTCTTTTACAGAGGTCTTAATGTTTTACTTTCCATCCAATTACCAATGTATGATCACATCTTTAGAGGCCATATCATAGCCCTTCTCCAAGTGTTAGCAGTTCCCTGGGGTCTTAATCTAATATCGGACATGCTTTCATCAAAATACCACAAGGATCGGGGCGTCGAGTGGTGCAGGAGGTTAAGCAGGCGCCCCATGTAGAGGCTACAGTCCTCAATGCAGGTGGCCCCGGTTCGAATCCCGGGCACTCTTTCCTGCACGTCATTCCCCCTCTCTCTGTCTCCCCGTTTCCTGTCTCTCTCAACTATACTATCATTAAAAGGCATCAAAAGCCCCAAAAAATATAATAAAAAAGAAAATACCACAAGGATCAAGTACCACAGCAGCCTTCTCATCCTGTCTAAACAACCCTGTTCAGAGCCTGTCCCACCTACCTCACACCCTTCTAGTGTAACCATGCCAACCAGAACCTGTCCCACCCACCTCAACCAGCAACTGCTTAAAGGGACAACGAGGAGTTTCTATTCAGTTATAAAAAAGTCTCACGTTAATGTGGATGAATCTCCGCTACCCACACTTGTTAATGGGCCCATTTTCGATTAATATATCGTTCTGTCTCTATCGTTATTTTGTTATTATTAGTGGTGGCGGAGATGCTGGTTGAGCCGACCAGCGTTTTTTACTTTCGGTTTCGCAACGAGTCATGAGAATAACGCAGCTGAATCGCCGTTTATGGTGGGAACTACGACGGTATGTGATCGTCTTCCAACCTCTGACTTTAATTCTTGATGAATGAAAACATGAGTCTGTCTTGCGCCGGTCAAAATAATTTTACGGTGTGCGCGGAGGCTCATAAATGTAGTGTGAAAACGCTTCGCTTTTCCAAAACTCCTCGTTGTCCCTTTAACTCATGTAAATTTAGTGGGTGGGGACACCCTGGGGTATGGATGGAGACACTTTCCTCCCCTTTCCCATGAAAGACGGGGCACAAGATATGACACCCTAAGTAAGCACGTCTCTTAATACCTTACTTGACAAATACAAAGAATTTATTCTTCAGATATCAGGCTAATGTTTTAAAGGTCACCCACATCTTTAAGGTTGTATCTTATGTTAGGTTATTGAATTGTTTCAATAAGAATATCTATGTCTGATCCATAAACTGTTCTTATCTACCCAGCAGTAGTAAAACTCACAGGTTGGCCTCCATTCCGAATGGTCCCCACAAAGTCTGCCACATCCTTGTCGCGTGCAAAGAAAGCACCATCAAAGTATGCTTCTTCCCCCATTCTGAAAATAAGACTGGAGAGCTATGACACCAAAGCTCTTTTGATATAGTAGCACACTTCATTTGAGTTTTGACATTGACAGTTTTATAGATTTCCATTTCTTCCCAAAAAATGACAACAAATGATACTTAAAATAAGGAATTAATACCCTTTAGTCCGATTGAACCGATACATCTTCCTGTTTCCGTCAAGAGATACTGCTGTTATGTCCTCAGCGCAGGCTGGGCATGAGAAGTGGTCAATGTTCAGGAGTTTCTCCTTCTCATGCCTACAGTAGGTCCACTCTAAGAAGCTGCGCTGTAGGCGGTCACCACATATACTCCCAGACTGTAAGTAAACAGGATGTAAAGATATTAAATTGTTAATTCTATAATCTCTGTAGAACATTATATGTAATAAGATTTTTTAATAGCAGGAAAATGTGTTACTGACTGCAATATTGAACAGCATAAAATATTTTATGACTTACACGCCCAAAGTTGCTGGAACGATTGTCTAGCATTTTCACAAAAGCCTGCCTGGACAAGGCTGGTGCACTGATTTTCAGATCTTCAAATGACTTCAACACATCAATTGTGTACAAGGTCTGAAAGTCGACATTTCCAGGTGCTTGAGCCCAGGAGTCCATGTTGTGAAGCAGGACTTGCAGGTGATGTGAGGTAGTGACAGATCGTATCGTCCTGTGGAGACAAAGGAAACATGACATTTTCAAAATTAACAATTCCAAGAGAGATTTGCTGTCTTGATTAACTCTACATATTCCAACATCATAGCAGCATGATTACCATTTCTGGTGACCAGGCTCGCCCAACACAAACAGTGTTGTTGGCAGAGTCACAGGTACAAATGTGAGTGGGCCAGGCAACTGGTAACAGGCATGCTACAAATAAGCAAAAGAAAGAAGAAAGCCTCAAAAATGGTCATGTATTCCAAATCTGAACTTTTGAACCATTTTAAACCAGGGAAGGGTGATTAACCAATTACATTTAGTTTATAAAGCTGTCAGCCCAGATGACTTTTGAGGAGAGAAAGTGTTATTAGTTACACTGATATGGTCTTTAAAATGCAGCAATATTAAAATGTATACTTTTTGGAAGGTAAACATTTTGTGGTAAGTGGTAAGCTTGTATTACCAGAGTCCTCAGTGCAGTCTTTGATTGAATAAGAGCTGCAACAAACTTACACAAAAATTGAGGTCCATTGTACTAAATGCATTTCTTGGCTTTGAAAATGTTTTGAGAAGCCTAAAGAGAAAAACTATCCTGCTTCAAACTTTCCTTGTTCACTATTGTATGTGCCCTATTATCACTGGCTATATAACAAGTTGGAGGAATTGGTTGGTAAAAACCTTCAACCATACAGTCTCTGTTGTGTAAAACACAATTTCAATGGACAGATACGTTGCACTTGCTTCAAAACAGCTCTTTCGGAAGGCATTCCGGGCATCGGATGACAGCCTGTTCCGTGTTGCAGTGGTGACACAGCTCATGATGAGTGTTCTCTGCCGACAGCATCATGTCCAACAGCAGTGGCCTTGCATTTTCCCATTTTGCCTCAGACTGTGTCTGCCGCATCTCCCAAGTTCTAGTACTGCACAGCACTGACTCTGAACACTGCAACGGATCATCCATTAAGCTGTCTTTCAACAGCTGGAGCTGGCAGTCTAGAACAGAGGGACATTATTATTTGCTGAGTCGGGGCTCAAAATCAGCCAAATTTAACAGCCAAATAGTGATAATAGTATAGTGATAATAGTGACAAAGTGAAATTTGTATTTCCAAACACAGATCGAAATTAATAATTATGGTGCGTTCCAGGCAGGCTTTTTAACTCGTAAGTTACGACTTCAAGTCACCAGTTACGAGTTTGTAGCTTTTAGTTACGAGTTACCACTAGGAACTGGGAGTAGATCAATCTAGTACAAGTTCACAGGTGGGACTTAACGAGTTTGACTGTACGTTCCAACGGGTAACCATAGGAACAGGTCGGAAAAACACGAGTTACGGGTTGCCTGGAACGTACCATTAATTGAATAACATAGCTGAGGACTTACCAATAGTCTGCTGTGCCTGTTGCACTTCTGACTGGGTAGCTTCGATGTGACAAAAAGACAAATAAAGAGGAAACATAGAGAACAAAAGCACAGATCAGATGAAAGCATGCTTGTGTAATTGCATTTAGGATTTTGTTGGTATGTCAAAGTAATCACTAATATTTTAGAATCATCTGGATAAATTTCTGATAACATACTGTACAGCCGTTGTAACACTACTACTCTTAGACCTTTTATTATGAGCTGATTACGGCCATCATATTCTCTTTTCACATGAACATGCTGTTTTCCCATACATTTTAAGATATTTGCATTCATGTAAAAAACTTTGTTTACCCTCGGTAGAAGAGGCAGCATCATCTGGATGGGTGTCCCTTGGTGTCTTGGGGTAATGACATCATGATCATTTCAGCACTGAGTAACACGAGGTGACTTTTTTTTTCATTAAACAGTATGATATGAGTGTTGTTGATGCTACTGTTTCTTTGCAACTTAATAGCTTGTCAGTGTATCACTGTCAACTTCACAGATGTTGAGACTTTGCCCCTCACACTGATATCTTTCTCTGTATCCTAGGATACTAACCTCCTGCAGATGGACGCATGTCAGACATCAAGTGTCCATACTTGTCCCTCTTCCTCCAGCGCACATCCTTCTGGGTGTGTTTCAACTTTGCAGTGGCCTTTCTCCCCTGCTCACCCATTTCTTTTCTCTGAAATGAAAAGATCCATGAAAGTTTTAGAGTGTCATACTGAAACACATTAAAATATTTGAGTAGGTCTGATTAATTAATCAAAATGTAGTCAGAATAACAATATGACCATCTTCATTTACAGGCCACCACCACGGTTGCCGTTAGACCATTTTTAGATGCATGCGTGACAAAGACAAGGCAAGGCAAGGCAATTTTATTTGTATAATCATCATTGCCATCAATACAACGATGTGAAGCTGAAACTCCGGGAGCTGCACCTGGACTTCCGTCTCATATTTCCCGCAAAGATGAAGATCTTTCATAAAGGCAGCCGACACCAGTTCAACACACCAGAAGTTGAAGCATTCATTCAACGGGTCCGTCAGCAACAAGAGGGGTAAACAATGTATGCCAAAACAAAATTCAAATTGCACTCATTATCTACTCCCCCTCATGTGGACTAAGGGCTGGGAGAAGTTTCAGAGTCCTCCGTGGCTTCTCTGAGTTACAGGGGGTCTCGGCGTAGCAGTGCATGTCCATATAACGGTTGCAAATGGATACCAACTGTCTTCGTAACAAAAAGACACACCAAAAAACATCCAAATACCTCCATGCTGCTCGTATGTAATGTCCGTCTTGTATTGAAGCCCCGAAATGCGAAATTGTTCAGAAAAAAAAAAAGTCTATATTTCAAGCTTGTTTGTAGCGGAAGCTCCTCTTCCTGGTTCGACCAAATTGGACGGACCAGGATGTGGACGGACCCTCGTGTCCAATTTGCTTGCTCCAGATGTCAATGATTGTGAATATAAGAGTATTCTCATTTCCGATCATGCTTTACTTCTGCTAAACTGCTCAGCTACAACTGCTGTCAAAGGAAAAAGACAGTGGTTACAAAATCCCAAATTCCTCGACTATGTTGGGCAAAATATTGATGACTATTTTGAGCTAAATACAACAGAAACATTCATTTCAAAGCTTTTATTAGGGGTCAAATGATGGGATATACAATAAATAAATCGAATAAACAATATCTAGAGATATTGGAGTTGGAAAGAGATATAAAGGAACTTGAAGTGGAAGTAACTGATAACTTTAGTAGAGAAAAACAACAGAAATTAAAGCCGCAAGCGGCGATGATCGGGCCCTCGCGACTCCGCGCCACCGCGGGGCCTGAGGCACGCGGGGGCTGTGGTGAGAAGGGAGAAAAACCCTGGTAGGAGCAAAAAAACGCAATATTTCGTTCATCCACCAGGGGGCGGTAAGCAGATGTAGGCAGATGAGCTCAGGGGCGGACTTTCATCACACACGTGAAGTTTCGAGCAAATCGGAAAAAGCATGAAGGAGTTATGATGAGTTGATGGTTCATCCACCAGGGGGCAGTAATGGAATGCGTGCAGGTGTGTTCAGGGTCAGTCCCTATTCACACATGTGAAGTTTGGAGTGAATCGGACAAAGCATGAGGGAGTTATGAGCTGTTAAAGGTTCGTCCACTAGGGGGCAGTAATGGTATGCGTGCAGGTGTGTTCAGGGTCAGTCCCTCATCACACATGTGAAGTTTCGTGGAAATCGGACAAAGCATGAGGGAGTTATGAGCTGTTAAAGGTTCGTCCACTAGGGGGCAGTAATGGTATGCGTGCAGGTGTGTTCAGGGTCAGTCCCTCATCACACATGTGAAGTTTCTTGGAAATCGGACAAAGCATGAGGGAGTTATGAGCTGTTAAAGGTTCGTCCACTAGGGGGCAGTAATGGGATGCGTGCAGGTGTGTTCAGGGTCAGTTCCTCATTACACATGTGAAGTTTCGTGGAAATCGGACAATGTTGATGTAAAATATGCCACTTCCTGTTTCCACTAGGGGGCCACATGAGTGAGATCACATATGAGCATATGGAGACGTTGAGGTCGTGACCCTGGACCTGTGTACCAATTTTCATGTTGATACGAGTTCATTAAAGCCATCATAAAGCCAAACGTATTTTAATGGCGAGGAATGGTCGCCGCGTCGCCACACGGACGCCATTACTCGTAGCTTCACAGCGTTCATGATGTAGCTTCACCACCTTAGTCTGCATGTTATAGAAGTGGAATGAAGTTGATGGGGTCAACTATGTGGCATCAGTACACGTTAAGGTAAAACCTGGCCACTTCCTGTTACCACCGGGGGGCGCTATGAGTGACGTAGGAAATTAATATATCGGGACGTTCAGGGCGGAGCCATCATTATGTCCAGCAAGTTTGAAGCTGATCGGATAAAGTATGTGGGCGTTAGAGCTGTTCGAAGGTGAAATGGCGAGCAAACGAAAAGTCGCCAAAATCCTCAAGGCCCCAAAAGCCACGCCCTTTGACCTAGAGACCTGCGGAGCACAACTTTTGATCAGGGTGGCAATTCGATGGTCTCTAGCCAATTTGAAGTCAATCGGACAAAATCTGTAGGAGAAGTTAGATCAAACAGGTCAAAAGTTCAAATCAAAATGGCCGACTTCCTGTTGTGATTTCACCATGACATTAAGAGGCTTTTTTGTGTGTCTTGCCATGTTCTATAAGCCCACCAAATTTCATGCATGTAGGTGAAACGCAAAGGAGGGGCTGATGTTTTGAAATTTTGTAGGGGGCGCTATAGAGGCATTTGGCCACGCCCATTTCCAACGACTTTAAAATATCAAATTTTTCGCGAGTCCTGATGTGCATGCCAAAATATACGCGTTTTGGGGCATGTTGAAGCCCCCAAAAATGCGATTTTAGGGAGAATATAATAATAATAATAATAATAATTAAAGCCGCAAGCGGCGATGGCGGGCCCTCGCTCGCCCATGCCACCGCGGGGCCTGAGGCACGCCGGGGCCGTGGCGCGGAGCAGAAATGGAGAAAAAACCCGGAAGGAGGCCAAAAATGCAATGTTTCGTTCACCCACCAGGGGGCAGTCACCGCATGTGGTCTGGTGCGTTCAGGGGCCGCCCCTCATCACTCGTGTGAAGTTTGGAGTGAATCGGACAAAGCATGAGGGAGTTATGAGCAGTTAAAGGTTCGTCCACCAGGGGGCAGTAATGGGATGCGTGCAGGTGTGTTCAGGGTCAGCCCCTCATCACACATGTGAAGTTTCTTGGAAATCGGACAAAGCATGAGGGAGTTATGAGCAGTTAAAGGTTCGTCCACTAGGGGGCAGTAATGGTATGCGTGCAGGTGTGTTCAGGGTCAGTCCCTCATCACACATGTGAAGTTTCGTGGAAATCGGACAAAGCATGAGGGAGTTATGAGCAGTTAAAGGTTCGTCCACTAGGGGGCAGTAATGGGATGCGTGCAGGTGTGTTCAGGGTCAGTCCCTCATCACACATGTGAAGTTTCGTGGAAATCGGACAAAGCATGAGGGAGTTATGAGCAGTTAAAGGTTCGTCCACTAGGGGGCAGTAATGAGATGCGTGCAGGTGTGTTCAGGGTCAGCCCCTCATCACACATGTGAAGTTTCGTGGAAATCGGACAATGTTGATGCAAAAAATGGCACTTCCGGTTTCCACTAGGGGGCCACATGAGCGACACCCCTATCAGATGGAAGAGGTCTCCACCCTGGACCTGTCTATCAATTTTCATGATGATACGAGTTCATTAAAGCCATCAAAAAGCCAAACGTATTTTCATGGCGAGGAATTGATGGTAGCCACGCCCCCACAGGGACGCCATTACTCGTAGCTTCACAGTCTTCATAATGTAGCTTCACCAACTGGTTCTGCATGTTTTACAAGTGGAATGGAGTTGATGGGGTGAACTATGTATTTTTAATGAATTTTAGTTCACTTCCTGTTACCACCGGGGGGCGCTATGAGCGACGTAGGCAAATAATATGTCGGATCGTTCAGGGTCTCGCCATAGATTTTTGCACCAAGTTTGAAGCGTCTACGATCAAGTATGTGGGCGTGAGAGCCAATCGTATTACATGGCGAGCACGCCAAAGTTAATTGAGCGCTGGAAGCCACGCCCTTTGACCTACGGACTCACGGAGCACAAGATAAGCTCAGCTAGGTCTGGAGATGTGGTGTACCTAATTTCAACTTGATCGGGCGAACGCTTTGGGAGGAGTTAATTTTAGGCGGGAAAAATCAAAACCAAAATGGCCGACTTCCTGTTGGGTTGAGGTCAAAAGGTCAAGAGGCTTTTTTGCATATCTGGGTATAATACATATGTGTACCGAATTTTGTTTGTCTACGCCAAAATAAGCGAAATTGTCTATGGGACTTTTTAAAATTTGTAGGGGGCGCTATTTCGCCATTTCGCGTCGGACATGCGCGACGACCCAAAAATATCGAATTTCGGATGAGGCCGGAGGGACATGCAAAGTTAGACAACTATTCCAGTTTGGGAAAGGGGCGAAATTGGGGAAAGAAAAGTCGCGTGAATAATAATAATAATAATAATAAGAATAATAAACATTACAATTTCAATATAGCATTTTTCCCCCTGGGTCTTCCATACCACATGATTACTTCACTACTTGATTACTTTGGGGTCACTTGCACATTGGGGTCACGTGCACGTTGGGGCATGAACGAATTACAATAGGGCTTTCGCTCTGCGACTTGCAGTCGCCGCTCGGGCCCTAATTAAAGCCGCAAGCGGCGATGATCGGGCCCTCGCGACTCCGCGCCAACGCGGGGCCTGAGGCACGCGGGGGCTGTGGTGAGAAGGGAGAAAAACCCTGGTAGGAGCAAAAAAACGCTATATTTCGTTCATCCACCAGGGGGCGGTAAGCAGATGTAGGCAGATGAGCTCAGGGGCGGACTTTAATCACACACGTGAAGTTTCGAGCAAATCGGAAAAAGCATGAAGGAGTTATGATGAGTTGATGGTTCATCCACCAGGGGGCAGTAATGGGATGCATGCAGGTGTGTTCAGGGTCAGTCCCTCATCACACATGTGAAGTTTGGAGTGAATCGGACAAAGCATGAGGGAGTTATGAGCTGTTAAAGGTTCGTCCACTAGGGGGCAGTAATGGGATGCATGCAGGTGCGTTCAGGGTCAGTCCCTCATCACACATGTGAAGTTTCGTGGAAATCGGACAAAGCATGAGGGAGTTATGAGCTGTTAAAGGTTCGTCCACTAGGGGGCAGTAATGGGATGCGTGCAGGTGTGTTCAGGGTCAGTCCCTCATCACACATGTGAAGTTTCGTGGAAATCGGACAATGTTGATGTAAAATATGCCACTTCCTGTTTCCACTAGGGGGCAACATGAGTGAGATCACATATGAGCATATGGAGACGTTGAGGTCGTGACCCTGGACCTGTGTACCAATTTTCATGTTGATACGAGTTCATTAAAGCCATCATAAAGCCAAACGTATTTTAATGGCGAGGAATGGTCGCCGCGTCGCCACACGGACACCATTACTCGTAGCTTCACAGCGTTCATGATGTAGCTTCACCACCTTAGTCTGCATGTTTTAGAAGTGGAATGAAGTTGATGGGGTCAACTATGTGGCATCAGTACACGTTAAGGTAAATCCTGGCCACTTCCTGTTACCACCGGGGGGCGCTATGAGTGACGTAGGAAATTAATATATCGGGACGTTCAGGACGGAGCCATCATTATGTCCAGCAAGTTTGAAGTTGATCGGATAAAGTATGTGGGTGTGAGAGCTGTTCGAAGGTGAAATGGCGAGCAAACGAAAAGTCGCCAAAATCCTCAAGGCCCCAGAAGCCACGCCCTTTGACCTAGAGACCTGCGGAGCACAACTTTTGATCAGAGTGGCATCTCGGTGGTCTCTAGCCAATTTGAAGTCAATCGGACAAAATCTGTAGGAGAAGATAGATCAAACAGGTCAAAATTTCAAATCAAAATGGCCGACTTCCTGTTGTGATTTCACCATGACATTAAGAGGCTTTTTTGTCCGTCTTGGCAACTTACACATGTGTACCGATTTTCATGTTCCAACTCCAAAAAAAACCCTATGGGGAGGGGTTTTTTAAAATTTCTAGGGGGCGCTATAGAGGCATTTGGCCACGCCCATTTCTAACGACTTCAAAATATCAAAATTTTCGCGAGGCCGGATGTGCATGCCAAAATTTACGCGTTTTGGGGCATGTTAAAGCCCCCAAAAAGGCGATTTTAGGGAGAATATAATAATAATAATAATTAAAGCCGCAAGCGGCGATGGCGGGCCCTCGCTCGCCCATGCCACCGCGGGGCCTGAGGCACGCCGGGGCCGTGGCGCGCAGCAGAAATGGAGAAAAAACCCGGAAGGAGGCCAAAAACGCAATGTTTCGTTCATCCACCAGGGGGCAGTCACCGCATGTGGTGTGGTGCGTTCAGGGGCCGCCCCTCATCACTCGTGTGAAGTTTGGAGTGAATTGGACAAAGCATGAGGGAGTTATGAGCAGTTAAAGGTTCGTCCACTAGGGGGCAGTAATGAGATGCGTGCAGGTGTGTTCAGGGTCAGCCCCTCATCACACATGTGAAGTTTCGTGGAAATCGGACAAAGCATGAGGGAGTTATGAGCAGTTAAAGGTCCGTCCACTAGGGGGCAGTAATGGGATGCGTGCAGGTGTGTTCAGGGTCAGCCCCTCATCACACATGTGAAGTTTCGTGGAAATCGGACAAAGTTGATGCAAAAAATGGCACTTCCGGTTTCCACTAGGGGGCCACATGAGCGACACCCCTATCAGATGGAAGAGGTCTCCACCCTGGACCTGTGTATCAAATTTCATGATGATACGAGTTCATTAAAGCCATCAAAAAGCCAAACGTATTTTCATGGCGAGGAATTGATGGTAGCCACGCCCCCACAGGGACGCCATTACTCGTAGCTTCACAGTCTTCATAATGTAGCTTCACCAACTGGTTCTGCATGTTTTAGAAGTGGAATGAAGTTGATGGGGTCAACTATGTATTTTTAATGAATTTTTGCGTACTTCCTGTTACCACCGGGGGGCGCTATGAGCCAGGCAGGAAGTTGATACATCAAAACGTTCAGGGCGGAGCCAACGTCATGTCCTTTGAATTTCAAGTGGCTACGACGAAGTATGTGCGCGTGAAAGGCAAACGTAATTTAAATTGGGAAGATACACATTCGCCGCGGCGGCACATGGACGCGGTTGCTCGTAGGGTCAAAGCGTTGATGATGTAGCTTCACCATCCGGGTCTGCATGTATTAGAAGTGGGACGAAGTCGATTTGGTCAACTATGTATTTTTAATGAATTTTAGTTCACTTCCTGTTACCACCGGGGGGCGCTATGAGCGACGTAGGCAAATAATATGTCGGATCGTTCAGGGTCTCTCCATAGATTTTTGCACCAAGTTTGAAGCGTCTACGATGAAGTATGTGGGCATGAGAGCCGTTCGTATTTACATGGCGAGCATCGAAACAGTCGCCAAACTTGGGGGCACGCCAGAGGCCAACCCCTTTGAGCTACAGACCTGCGGAGCACAAGATAAGCTCAGCTAGGTCTGACGATGTTCTCTACCCAATTTGGAGCCGATCGGGCGTAACCCCTAGGAGGAGTTAATTTTAGGCGGGAAAAATCTACACCAAAATGGCCGACTTCCTGTTGGGTTGAGGTCATGAGGTCAAGAGGCTTTTTTGCATATTTGGGTATAATACATATGTGTACCAAATTTTGTGAGCGTAGGACAAAGTTGCAAAATTCCCTATGGGCATTTTTGGAATTTGTAGGGGGCGCTATTCCGCCATTTTGCGTCGACCGTGTGCGACCACTCAAAAATATCGCTTTTCGGATCCGGCCGGACGCCCATGCAAAAGTAGACGCATTTTCGCCTTTGGGAAAGGGGCGAAATTGGGGTTTTAAGGGTGTGGGAATAATAATAATAATAATTAAAGCCGCAAGCGGCGATGGCGGCCCTCGCTGCCCATGCCACCGCGGGGCCTGAGGCACGCTGTGGCGCGGAGCAGAAATGGAGAAAAAACCTGGAAGGAGGCCAAAAATGCAATGTTTCGTTCATCCACCAGGGGGCAGTCACCGCATGTGGTCTGGTGCGTTCAGGGGCCGCCCCTCATCACACATGTGTAGTTTGGAGTGAATCGGACAAAGCATGAGGGAGTTATGAGCTGTTAAAGGTTCGTCCACTAGGGGGCAGTAATGGGATGCGTGCAGGTGTGTTCAGGGTCAGCCCCTCATCACACATGTGAAGTTTCGTGGAAATCGGACAAAGCATGACGGAGTTATAAGCAGTTAAAGGTCCGTCCACTAGGGGGCAGTAATGGGATGCGTGCAGGTGTGTTCAGGGTCAGCCCCTCATCACACATGTGAAGTTTCGTGGAAATCTGACAATGTTGATGCAAAAAATGGCACTTCCGGTTTCCACTAGGGGGCCACATGAGCGACACCCCTATCAGATGGAAGAGGTCATGACCCTGGACCTGTATATCAATTTTCATGATGATACGAGTTCATTAAAGCCATCAAAAAGCCAAACGTATTTTCATGGCGAGGAATTGATGGTAGCCACGCCCCCACAGGGACGCCATTACTCGTAGCTTCACAGTCTTCATAATGTAGCTTCACCAACTGGTTCTGCATGTTTTAGAAGTGGAATGAAGTTGATGGGGTCAACTATGTATTTTTAATGAATTTTAGTTCACTTCCTGTTACCACCGGGGGGCGCTATGAGCGACGTAGGCAAATAATATGTCGGATCGTTCAGGGTCTCGCCATAGATTTTTCCACCAAGTTTGAAGCGTCTACGATCAAGTATGTGGGCATGAGAGCCAATCGTATTTACATGGCGAGCACCGAAACAGTCGCCAAACTTCGGGGCACGCCAGAGGCCAACCCCTTTGAGCTACAGACCTGCGGAGCACAAGATAAGCTCAGCTAGGTCTGACGATGTTGTCTATCAAATTTGGAGCGTGTCGGGCGAATGGTTTTGGACGAGTTAATTTGGCGCCAAAAACGACCTATTCAAAATGGCCGACTTCCTGTTGACATTTCACCATGACATTAAGAGGCTTTTTTGTATATCTGGGTATGGTACATATGTGTACCGAATTTCGTCCGTCTACGCCAAAGTGACCCGAATTCCCTATGGGCTTTTTTGAACTTTGTAGGGGGCGCTATTTCGCCATTTCGCGTCGGACATGCGCGAGCAGCACAAAATATCGAATTTCGGAAGAAGCCGGACGTCCGGCAAAAAGTTCACGCATTTTCGAGTTGGGGAAAGGGGCCAAATTGGGGTTTGAAGGCGGAGAAGAATAATAATAAACAGCGCGATTACAATAGCCCCTCGGGCGAGTGCTACTCGCCGCTCGGGCCTAATTAAAGCCGCAAGCGGCGATGGCGGCCCTCGCTGCCCATGCCACCGCGGGGCCTGAGGCACGCTGTGGCGCGGAGCAGAAATGGAGAAAAAACCTGGAAGGAGGCCAAAAATGCAATGTTTCGTTCATCCACCAGGGGGCAGTCACCGCATGTGGTCTGGTGCGTTCAGGGGCCGCCCCTCATCACTCGTGTGAAGTTTCGTGGAAATCGGACAAAGCATGAGGGAGTTATGAGCAGTTAAAGGTTCGTCCACTAGGGGCAGTAATGAGATGCGTGCAGGTGTGTTCAGGGTCAGCCCCTGATCACACATGTGAAGTTTCGTGGAAATCGGACAAAGCATGAGGGAGTTATGAGCAGTTAAAGGTTCGTCCACTAGGGGCAGTAATGAGATGCGTGCAGGTGTGTTCAGGGTCAGCCCCTGATCACACATGTGAAGTTTCGTGGAAATCGGACAAAGCATGAGGGAGTTATGAGCAGTTAAAGGTTCGTCCACTAGGGGCAGTAATGAGATGCGTGCAGGTGTGTTCAGGGTCAGCCCCTGATCACACATGTGAAGTTTCGTGGAAATCGGACAAAGCATGAGGGAGTTATGAGCAGTTAAAGGTTTGTCCACTAGGGGCAGTAATGAGATGCGTGCAGGTGTGTTCAGGGTCAGCCCCTGATCACACATGTGAAGTTTCGTGGAAATCGGACAAAGCATGAGGGAGTTATGAGCAGTTAAAGGTTCGTCCACTAGGGGCAGTAATGAGATGCGTGCAGGTGTGTTCAGGGTCAGCCCCTGATCACACATGTGAAGTTTCGTGGAAATCGGACAATGTTGATGCAAAAAATGGCACTTCCTGCTACCACCGGGGGGCGCTATGAGTTACGTGGGAAGTTAATATATCGGGACGTTCAGGGCGGAGCCATCATCATGTCCAGCAAGTTTGAAGTTGATTGGATGAAGTATGTGGGCGTGAGAGCCACTCGTATGTACATGGCGAGCACGCCATAGTGTATTGAGCGCTGGCAGCCACGCCCTTTGACCTACGGACTCACGGAGCACATGATAAGCTCAGCTAGGTCTGGAGATGTGGTGTACCTAATTTGAACTTGATCGGGCAAATTCTGTGGGAGGAGTTAAGTTTAGGCGGGAAAAATCAAAACCAAAATGGCCGACTTCCTGTTGGGTTGAGGTCATGAGGTCAAGAGGATTTTTTGTATATCTGGGTATAATACATATGTGTACCGAATTTTGTGTGTGTACGACAAAGTAAGACGAATGGCGATGCCATTGACACGGGTTTGTAGGGGGCGCTATTCGGTAATTTAGCGCCGCCCATGTGCGACCACCCAAAAATGTCGAATTTCGGATCAGGCCGGACGTCCGGGCAAAAGTTGGCGCATTTTCGAAGTCGGGAAAGGGGCCAAATTGGGGCATGAAGGCGACGGAATAATAATAATAATAATAAGAATAATAAACAGTACGATTTCAATAGTCCCTCCGGCGAGTACTCGCCGCTCGGGCCTAATAAACATAGCAGAAACAATAGGGCTTTCGCTGGGCGACAGCAGTCGCCGCTCGGGCCCTAATTAAAGCCGCAAGCGGCGATGACGGGCCCTCGCTCACCCATGCGACCGTGGGGCCTGAGGCATGCCGGGGCTGCAATGTTTTGTTCGTCCACCAGGTGGCGCTAAGCAGTTGTGGGCGGGTGCGTTCAGGGGCGGCCCCTCATCACTCATGTGAAGTTTGGAGTGAATCGGACAAAGTATGACGGAGTTATGAGCAGTTAATGGTTCATCCACAAGGGGGCAGTAATGGGATGCGTGCGGGTGTGTTCAGGGTCAGTCCCTCATCACACATGAGAAGTTTCGTGGAAATCGGACAATGTTGATGTAAAATATGGCACTTCCTGTTTCCACTAGGGGGCAACATGAGTGAGATCGCCTATGAGCATATGGAGACTTTGAGGTCGTGACCCTGGACCTGTGTACCAATTTTCATGTTGATACGAGTTCAATAAAGCCATCAAAAAGCCAAACGTATTTACATGGCGAGGAATGGTCGCCACGTCGCCACACGGTCGCCATTACTCGTAGCTTCACAGCGTTCATGATGTAGCTTCACCACCTTAGTCTGCATGTTTTAGAAGTGGAATGAAGTTGATGGGGTGAACTATGTGCCATCTGTACACGTTAAGGTAAAACCTGGCCACTTCCTGTTACCACCGGGGGGCGCTATGAGTGACGTAGGAAATTAATATATCGGGACGTTCAGGGCGGAGCCGTCATCATGTGTAGCAAGTTTGAAGCTGATCGGATAAAGTATGTGGGCATGAGAGCTGTTCGAAGGTGAAATGGCGAGCAAACGAAAAGTCGCCAAAATCCTCAAGGCCCCAGAAGCCACGCCCTTTGACGTAGAGACCTGCGGAGCACAACTTTTGATCAGAGTGGCATCTCGGTGGTCTCCAGCCAATTTGAAGTCAATCGGACAAAATCCCTAGGAGGAGATAGATCAAACAGGTCAAAAATTCAAATCAAAATGGCCGACTTCCTGTTGTGATTTCACCATGACATAAGAGGCTTTTTTGTGCGTCTTGCCATGTTCTATAAGCCCACCAAATTTCATGCGTCTAGGTGACACACAAAGGCGGGGCTGATGTTTTGAAATTTTCTAGGGGGCGCTATTTAGCCATTTGGCCACGCCCATTTCCAACGACTTTAAAATATCAAATTTTTCGCCAGTCCTGATGTGCATGCCAAAATTTACGCGTTTTGGGGCATGTTGAAGCCTCCAAAAATGCGATCCTTTTGAGAGAAAAAGAATGAAAGAATAATAATAAACAGAGCAATAACAATAGGGCTTTCGCTGGGCGACTTGCAGTCGCCGCTCGGGCCCTAATAATAAACAAAGCAGAAACAATAGGGCTTTCGCTGGGCGACAGCAGTCGCCGCTCGGGCCCTAATTAGCAATCCTAAAAGCTAAGTACAATAAATTATCCACTAATAAAGCCCTGGCAGGATTAATTAGACTGAAGCAGACCTATTATGATCAGGGAGAGAAGGCAAGGAAATAACTTGCTTGGCACTTAAAAACAGAACAAAATGCAAGAACTATTACAGAGATTGTCACTGCCAATGGAGATAAAACATCAGATCAGTTAACGTTACTATGCATTTTCCTTTGCTGCAGTTATCATAATGTCAAAAGAAATGGCAAGAAACGAGTCGGATGATGAAGATCTGGAGAACCAGTTGAGGCTCAATGCTATACTGGTCGGACTGCATGACAGTAAGTTGACACACTGTGTCATTACACCGGACGCGAGATTTACCATGTTATGTTAACCAACCAAGTTTAGCCAAATATTGTCTCTTGTTTAGCAGATCACAATGGAGCATGACCTTCCAAGGCTTTTAAAACCAACAGTAATATCTTCAAACCACTGTAATGGGCTCTTTGCACAGCTCCACTACTTCCTGGACTTAATGCTGCTCCTTTATTTCCTGTCTTACATTATTGGACAACCTGATTAATCCAGGTGTGTCTGAGTAGTCACAATGGTCAGACACACCTGGATTAATCAGTTTGTCCAATAATGTAAGACAGGAAATGAAGGAGCAGCACTAAGTTCAGGAAGTATTGGAGTTGTGCAAAGAGCCCATTGTGCTGACAACTAGGGAGTGATTTAATCAAGGTGCAACATCACACAGGTGTTGCTGTGTGGAAGCAAAGTTTGTTTTTGGCCGTGCACAATGCAATGTGTAGACGGAAGGTCTGATTTTTGGTTTATTTTGTCTATATTGGAAAAGTGGACATACTAATCTGTACACACAGACTGCAATTAGTAAATCGAGTTACCTTTGAAACCATTGGACTTTTGTCTATATAAATAATGATCACTCAAAACAGTTAACAGTCTTCAAGAATATTCAGGTTCTACAAAAGGTGCCAAAGTATAATTCAATTACGTTGTTCACTTCATACCATGAGAAATGTCGTTTTTAGGGGTATTTCCTGTTTGATTGACGTAAGACGTACAACGCAATTCAGCGCACCGAAGTGCCCGCTTGTTCCTTTCTCCAACTTGTACAATGAAAATTGAAAAAGGAAGTCGAGAGCCGGAACTAGCCTTCAAAATAAAAGCTCCGCGTTTTGAAGCATGTTGGCTACAGCGCCGGACGATTTAAAAATAAAATAAAAACCCGAAACAAATTAAATACAAACTCACAACAAATCGCCTAAACTATTACCATTTCATAAATGATATAAAGTGATATTTCGGCTACTTTCCCCACAACTGTCAGGATCCCTGGGGATTTTCACAATAAGGGCACACTGAGGCCCCGTCCAGACGCGGCTTCACTGAATCCGATCTTTTTCTTAATCGTTTTGAAAAAAATCTCCGTAAACACGGCATCGTTTTCAGAAATACCTGCGTCCACATGGATCCAGTGAAAACGACCCAAACCGCTGTAGTACATACTCCGGGCGTGTGTGGAGTGTGTGTGGCGCTGTAGCGCTGCCACACATAAACACTTAAGACAGAGAAGAAGACGGGAAGTCCCCGCTGTAATTCAATAGAAGAAGAAGTTCCCCGCTGTATTCAAACTCAAACATGGGATTAAATGTTGACAGGGAGTCGTGTCAGAGTCAATATGACCATCAGTGATGATTAAACAGACGTGATTCAGCTGCAGCATCTGAGCGACGCGACGTTAGTCGGCCGTTGTTGTTGTTACGTCCAGACTGTCAGTGTGCAGCTGCTGCAGCGGTGTGTGTGTGTGTGTGTGTGTGTGTGTGTGTGTGTGTGTCTCAGGTTACAGGTAGAGCGGAGGGGGGCATGACATCGTCGTTTCTGAAAAAATCCGTATTGGCCGTCCAGACAGATACGCTGGGGCGGCGTTTTCAAATTTTCCCACTCTGGGACCCGTTTTCAAAAAATACCGTTTTCACCCCCTGAAAACGCCGGATTCGTGTGGACGCAACGCCGATCCGATAAAGTATTTATCCGGATTCGAAAAAAACGGATTCGTGTGGACGGGGCCTGAATCGCACTGAGATGCTGTCAACGTCATGAGGTGAGTGAGTCAAACTTTGTTGTGGTTGACGACTTCATCACAGCTTCACTCATGAAGTAGGTCACACGTTATGTTGTTTTTCATTTTTTCGACCTAACTTCTCCAACCAGTGTTTAAATTGTTGACCTGTAGCTAACGGTTAGCTCCGGAAGATAATCAACGCTAGCAATGCTAATTGTTTACATGTAAACTAGCCAAGTTAGCGGTTGTAGCTAATAAACAGCTGTTGGATGCTAACGTTACGTCTTTTGTTATTATCAGCTGTTCAACTCCACCTCATTAGAATATTTTCTTCTCTAAGTCTGTGAGAAATGTCCTCATTTATGGTAGAAGTGAATAAATACGCGTTTTTGATTTATTACACGCTATGTGTAACTTATTACCAGCATCATGTTTGTCCACGCAGACTACAGAGCAGTAAACTACATCTAAATGTAATATGAAATGTCACGTGTGTCTCTATTTGGCAGATGTGGGTCCACCGTGAGCTGATGCATGAACTGCATTGTCAATGTTTTTTTTGTTTTTTTTTTGTCATTCTAAAAGGCAAGCAGTGCTTGATCAAGGACTTTCAACTCCGTACAGACTGCGGGACTGAGTTCAACCTGTGCGTCTTCATGCAGGAAAAACTGGCGGGACACAGATACAGAGTTGACCGACCACCATTTCTCCGGACACCATCGACATTAGTAAAGAGAAAATCCTGATGTTGTAATGTACAATATGCTAGCTCTTGCAATCATTCTAGATGCTTGTCCCTCATGTTTATAGACTTACACATAATTTTTTCTTGTTCACTCTCAGAACCATCGTGTTGAGAGGATTTGGCCAGAGGTTTGTATTTTGACACAGTAGTTTTTCCCTCTGTTTGTGTGTATGAAAGCCTTCACTTCACAAGTACAATATTATTAAGAATTTTTTACGAGCAGCTTTGTGTGAACTATTTGCTAAAATATCACTTTCATGCACTGTTTTGTAGGTAAATAATCGGGTCAATTACCCAATCAAGGCCTGCCTGACTCGTATGATGGACCAAGAGGTCATTAATATGAATGACCAGACCACAAAATTCTGTGTCTCCACCTTGGCATGCCAGGTTGCCAGTGTCGGTATGAACCGCTTTGTGGAGTCATGGAATGCTCACAGAGTTCCAGGTGTTAAATTATTACCTCTCTGCACCTCACTTTAACATTTTAGCCTGGATTCTTTTCCTTGTGACAGTAATCTTAATATGTGCCATATATTTTTCAGGCCGAGGGATCCCTAATGTGTTGGCCTCATGTGGCTGTCCAGTTAAGCTGGCCGAGGAGGTGGTTCCTTCAGCCACTGAAGCAGCTGACCGTTACGATGCAGAGAGAGGAGCATCACTGACGTGCGTTTCAATCTTTGGAACGGATCCATTTGCCTCTGTAGAACAGAGAATACAAGCAAATGAACGTTTTGCAGAGGCTTTTGGGGACATCACAGTACTGTTTGACAGCACTGTGAACAACAGCCATGGGCCATTGCAGGATGCTGTTGAGTGTCTCATCCGTGTTTCTAGCTAAAGTGAGAAACATACAATATATTACAATAGCCTAACATTTTAATTCTGGTAGTAGTTGAGATAATGTTAATATTTCCTTAAAGCAAAGGTGAAATTTAAAGGTGTAATTTGTTGACAGTTGTGGTGTTGTCATTACAGCTGAGATGGAAGGTCCCGTGCTGGCCTTGTGCGGCCTTGTGCTGCCTGAATGTCCTCATGATGAGGAATGGTGTGTGCCCGAAGTGCCGGGCACCAATCGGCGGTGAGACTACGGTGGTTGTGGCGGGCCTGTCGGAGGCCATGGACGTAATTAGGGGCCCTTGAGTTTTTTTTTTAATTCTTTTTTTCTTGTTTTTGTTTCTTTGAAACTAGTATAATTAGGGGCCTTTAGTCTTTTTTCTTTTTGTTATTCTTTGAAACTAGTTTGAGTTCTGTTTTTCCAATTGTGTTCTATTGTTTTTTGAATGAAGTAATTAAATGTTGGAAGTTCAGAACCTGACTCTGATGTGTTTATTAACTGCACTGTACTGATGTTTTTTCATGACAATGAAGCATGAAACTTTGCTGTCAGTCCTAACCTCACTGACGTGCACTGAGACAGGCTGTATTACAGACAAATCCCTTAGCATCTAGTCACTTATTGTAATACATTTAGGGCCGGATTTACTAAGATCCCAGATAACGGGCGCTATATTGTTTGCGCCTGCTATAATATTGCGAGTTTGGTTAGTGCACGCAAAACAGGTGATCTACTAAGAGTAACCCGCTAAATGAAAACACGTGCAAACCGCAATATGTAAATGAGGGTTTTGCGCGTGTAATCGTTTCCGCCATGGAGAGAGTGGACAGAGAGCTGGACGGACGAAGGGACAGAATGACATTTGATCCGATGCATACAATGACAGCATGTGTGTTCATCTCTCTCGCGCTCTGTTTAGATAAATAAACACAAATCGCTACAGGGCCCGACTCGTCATATAGTGACGAACAGGCAGCAGCTGCAGCAACAATCACACACCTGTAATATGTGTGTGTGTGTGTGCCGCCCATGATCGAGTGGATTAATAGAGAGCTCAGGTGGGACACACGGATCTAAACGCTCTGACCACTGACCAGAGGGATCAAAGACGGGTGAAGGCAGCGGTGACGTGTCTCAGTCCGGGACCGGGACCGAGAGACGGAGCTGAGCAGCCAGGTACTGGGGAGGAGAGGAGAGGAGAGGAGCGCACTGCAGGACAGACGTGCCCCGTGCGTAACGGCGCGTAAAGGACTTTTAACACGGCTGAAAAACTATTACAGAATTACCCAGGCGTGAGGAAATGCAGAGATGTAAGATCACGGGGCTCTGACAGGTATCAAATCAATAAACGCATACGTTTTGGCAAAGTTGTATCAGTTAGTACATGGTTTTCAGACGTGGTAAATAAAGACGCAAAAACAGCCACCGCAATCTCTTCCTGGTTTGGTAAATCACATTGCACGTGCTAAATAAATCTATTTGCATCTACTCCTCCCAGTATTTTGCACGTTCTGGCTTTAACGCCCATATTTACATATTCATCAAGGCAAACACGCTAAATGGATCGCACGTGCTATTTTGCCCGTGTGAGGGACGCAATCCTCGGTGCGTCCGGTTAGTAGATTAGGTTCCACATGTGTTTGCGCGTGCAATCACGTTTGCACACGTTTTAATACACGCAAACCTTTAGTAAATCCGGCCCTTAGAGTACTACTGTAAAATATTGACTTGTGGGTGGAGTGGACCAACACAATGGCTTGCTGTTTAAAACAAGGCACAAACACTGAGGATCCAGTTCATTGGTATTTATTGTCAAGCTGGTTGCTTTCTGATAGAAAAGGAGAAATGAAAGAACAACAAAATATTAATCCACACAACTCAAACCTCAGGGTTAATTAGCAACTGAACAAAAGGATACTTAATCTAAGCAAACTCAGCTCAAACTTAAAAGGTAGAATGTGAGATTAGCAGTGATATTCTTTAACTATAAAATATAGTAGGTGTGTGGAGCAGAAATAGATAACTTACATCATATACACAGCTCAACAATTGGGGATGAGGGGGGATAAGGATGAGGCCAGCCAGCTCCTTTGTTCTCAGTCTCTCAGTGCAGTCAGGGCACAAGGCCTCACACAGGTGAGCTGGCAGCCTAAAGGGGTTACATGCTGCTATTCAGACATGCCGCTATTTCGACATTGACTTCTAATTGTTGGAATAGCGGCATTAACATTATTTTTTAAGCGTCCCACTATTCCGACATTTTTTTTTTCATTGTCGGAGTAGCGGCACTTTACTATTTTTCAAACATTCCGCTTTTCCGACATTGATTGATTACGTTATAGTCAGACGTGTCCTTCTGATTTATTTTTATTTTTTCATCTGAGACACTGTTTCTCATACACAAATACATAGGCCTATTAGAGAAGAAAAAACAAACCCTCCAAGTTTAAAAACACACCGGCAGCAGCGCACACTGATCTGCAGCTACCGAGACTGTTATTATTCTGTCACCTGAGTTTATCCTGCTGCTTTACATTGTTTTAACATAGGTAAAAGAAGAAAAAAAAGATTGTCTGGAATAAAGGGGCAGATTACATAAGATTATTCTTTTTTCTGCTCCCTTTTGTTGAGATTTGGGAGGTTTTTGCCTGATTTATAGCCCGATGCCATGTATCTCGCTTTCTTTCCCCCTCCCTCCGCCCGTTGTCTTCGTTGTCACTTTGTTGTCGCTCCACAGAGCGCACATGGCTAATTAATATGCACGTGCTGACCATATATGGTTGTGTAGGCATTCCGGGGACGGAGGTGTGTTCACGTGCGCAACTGCGCACCATTCTTGGATCCAGTTATCAAAGTTGAGGTGCAGAGTTGTGCACGCACAGTTTGATAGATCTGAAAAAGGTGTAAATATTTTGGGCTGTCTTTTCACCGTAGGCCTAAGCAAAACATTTAGTAGCAGCAGTTTTACACTGCTTACTTACAGTTTTGATAAATGAGGCCCCAGGCCATAAGCCCAGAGTCCAGAGACGCTCACAGCTGCAGCTCCGCGGCGGTGACAGGTTAACTTGACAAACAAACTGCAGCATAGTTCTGTTTGTTTATCATATGTGTCAGTTTTGTTTGTGACTTGATAATTGAGTTGTTGAGATTAAGAACATCACTCCCTCATCAAACCAGTGATAGACATGCTGAAAAGAAAAGAGAGAGAGAGACGCGCCTGGGTATCGCAGCTGTAAAAAAAGAAAAAAAGAAAAAGAAAAGACGTGTCGGAATAGCGGTATCAAAAAGTGTCGGACTACCGGCATGTCTAGATAGAGGGATGTCGTAATAGTGGGATGTCTAAATAGTGACATGTCGGAATAGCGGGATGTCTGAATAGCGGGCGAACCCCGCCTAAAGGAGCTCCAGGACTCTGCCCTCAAAGAATGTGAGGTGGAAGGAGGTGGGGATTTTCTACAACTACTATACATCAACTACTGTAAAAGTATTTCATTTAGTTAAATAGCAGTATGTACACATCCTACAACACACTATTTCTTCCAGTTAGTGGATATTTTATAGCTCCCACCAGTTATTGAAAGGGGACAATTGCACAAGTAGGGGAGAACCGGGTCGTTTGACGCATATTTTTCTAATTCCCTCCCTGCACCGCGAGTATTTAATCCTAAGTAACCATACGTTTTTGTGAAAAAGATACACTTGTCTTCTAACATTATCCACCGTTTTTTTCTATTTTGGTGAAACGAATCGGGTGCGATAGGCAAATAAAGTGACATCGCGCATATTACCGCGTCGCAAGTCTGTCGGGACGGACGGTGCAGCCACGGGGGATGATCGCCGCGCGGCACGGCGTTCGACCCCCTTGAAGCGCCGTCCGACCCAGCGGCCGCGCCCACCGTCCCGCATGGTTGAATTAAACATCATTATCAAGCCACTAGGTCATCTAACGCTGATTGAGGCGTAAGTAGAGTTCTCAGAGACAATTTTTATCTCTATTTTCAAATACGTTTATCATGATAATACTAACATTGTCTGAAATGACTCCAATCCTTACCCTTGTGTAGGTTGCATGTCCTCTCCATTTTCAGGTCAAACTGGAGCCAATTTGTTTCATTTGTTTAGCATAGATGAGGGAATAACTGTTCTGATCATAGTTCTCTACCAACAGCCTTAGGTCATGGACTGACAAAATCACAGCCTTTATGCCAACAATAAAACATTCAGAGACAAATGGAGGTCCAAACTAAGATGATAAAAAACATCTTTTTATTCACATAAAAGTTGCTTGAACCTCTATAACATATAAAAGGGCACCGTCACATTAAATGGGTTTCAAGTGCTTTTTTTCCTTTTCAAGTGACCTAATAGGCCACAACAAGTCTGTCCCCCACATAGTGCAAACATTCACAGGTGTGTGTGTGAGTGTGAGAGAGACAGGGAATGTAATGCACACTAAGGCAGAAGATAATGCACCATTTACAGGTTTCACCCCCCATAGTGCAGACATTAAACTGAGGTGCATGGGCACGGGTAAGTGTGCATAGTTCAAAGAGATAAAACATTCTCTAAAACAAGTAGAAAATAATAAACTTATGCTCACTTTGTGTGTGATGCACAATCTCTTTAAAGTGACCTGGACAAAGACACTATACAAACGCACCATTGACACATTGTAATTGCATATTCATATAAGAGTGCAAACATTAACTTTCAAGTCTTAATGTAAACAGTGAAATTGATTAATTTCTATAGCTTAAACCACTGGAAATTTTCAAAACGGTGAAACACCAAAAAAAACCAAGCTCCTTAAAGAAAATATGTAGATTGAACATTCAAATTCCTCTGTACTTGACCTCAGCATTTTTGGGCATGCCCCTATGGAGATTGCAGATGTCATAAGAAAACAGTATGACCATATTAATACTATGGATAACTGCTTAGTCTAATCAAAATCCTCACATTTGTGGCACACGTAGCTTTGCTCTTGATCTGTGCATGCTTCATGTGCCCACTCATGACAGACAATGCACGCAACCCATACCTGAGGCCTACTCATATAATCACTCTCCCCGCAGACAGGGCATTCCAATTCACCCACTTCATCTTCAGGCTCAGCAATGACCGGTGTGGCAGGCGGCTTCTTGCTGGCCTTTGAAGGCCCAGCAGCAGATTTTCTGCCAGCTTTAGATGCCACTCCAGACTACATCTGTGACCTCATTCACCATCACACCCCCAGGCGTTCCCTCAGATCAGCAGACCAGGGCCTCCTGTCAGTCCCTCGGACCCGTCTGAAAACCAAGGGGGACCGGTCATTTGGGGCAGTGGCCCCGAAGATGTGGAACTTGCTCCCACTGGAGATGAGATTCGCCCAGTCGGCAGACTGTTTCAAAGGTCAACTGAAGACTTTTCTGTTTAAAAGGGCTTTTGGGTGCTAGATACAGTGGGATGTGACTCTCCTCTCATTTAACACTGTTTTTGCCTCGACCCCCTCGGGTCGATCAAGTGCCACTTGACGTTTTCATATGTTGTTACCTGTACTATTACTATGTAATATGCACAGTAATTTCTTTATTTTATTGCATATTGTGATGTAGTGTATGATGGTTTTATCTATGATGTGAAGCACTCTGTGTATTCGTACTGAGAAGGGTGCTATACAAATAAAGTACTTACTTACTTACTTACTTACTTTTTGACAGCTGCTTTAGGGGCAGCCTTGGGGAGGTTGAGCTTTCTTTTGGCTGTCGGGGCCCGTTTTTCTTCCTCCAAGGCTTCTTTTACTGGGGTATCTGTAAGGATAACAGAGCTCCTTTTTCTCCCTCGGTTCTGTGCCTTCCTAGGTCCAGCCTTTGGCAATGGTCGTGACGCCTCCGGGTTAAAAGTGGTGGCCTCTGGAGTAGCGTTGCTTGGAGATGTGAGAGCTTGAAGTGGAACTTCAGCCTGGGCTTCAATGGGAGCCTGAGCCACAGGCCTCTCTATCAGCTCTGCTGGTCTGGTCTGGTTGACCTCAGCGGCGGCTTTCTGCTTACTTAGCAGCTGGGAGGAGATGGCCAGCAGCGTAGCATGCAGCTGTGCTGTGGCATTAGCCTGCTGGGTAGTGTGGCTCAGAGTGGTGGTGGACTGCAGAGTAGCTTGTAGCTGATCGTTGGTTGCCTGCAGCAAGGCATGTACCTGAGCAGCAGCAATGAGAGGAGATGGGTGTGGTTGAGAAGCCAGTGGAGTGAGGGCAGCCTGGACATCATGGACAGGAGTGGCAGCAGTGAGAGGAGATGCGTGTACTTGAGCGGCCAGTGGAGTGAGGGCAGCCTGGACATCATGGACAGGAGTGGCAGCAGTGAGAGGAGATGCGTGTGCTTGAGCAACCAGTGGAGTGATGGCTTGGACATCATGGAGAGGAGTGGCGGCACTGGGAGGAGATGGGTGTGGTTGAGCAGCCAGTGGAGTAGCAGCATGGAGTTGGGCTTGGACAGGAGATGCGTGGACAGCAGTGGCACCATCGACAGGAGGCTCCTCCAGAACAGGTGTGAGCACCACCCATTCCTCACCAGCAGGAAAAGGCGGCACCACCCACTCCTCACAAGCAGGAGCAGGCGGCACCACCCACTCCTCACCAGCAGGAGGAGGCAGCACCACCCACTCCTCACCAGCAGGAGCAGCCGGTGCTGGCCTGTCGGTCACATAGCCAGGTGCAAAATCTGTGTCACCAAAGATGTTGGGGTTGAACGGGCAGATTCCGGTGCACCTAAAGCCAGCAGTGATGTTGGATGGAGTTGCTGCTAATGGAAGGGCTGTCTTTACGATCCCTGGGACAACATAGAAACAGAAAAAGGATAAAAGAAATTTCAGTTGTGTGTCGTTGTTTGTAGTTACTCTGTGTCAATTTGTTAGTTTTGTATAGTGTTGCTATATCATTGTGAGTTTTGTTATTGTAGCTATTTCAGACCACTCATGTCAGTAGAGTCAGTGAACTGTATCAAGGTAGGCCAATTCTTAACATTACAAATCATCATACCAGGTAAATCGTAGATGGTCATAGGTTTGCCCGGATTCCTGGACATCCACTGGTCCATGGCGGTATTTATGTAGCGCTTTAACGGCCCGTAGACACTGCGATCTAGAGGTTGCAGCTTATGGGAGCAGTGTGGGGGGAAGGACAGCATTACCACACCATTGTCTCTGCAATAATCAATGCCCTCTACAGAGAGGTGGGACACATGATTATCCAGCAGGAGGAGGACTTTTGATTCCCTGCTAGCTCTTGTGTGACGCACAAAGTGCTTCAGGAAAATCAGAAAGTCCTTCTCCTGCATCCACCCTGAGCCACTGCAGGAGCCGATGCAGCCAGGGGGCCCCCCGGGCACAAAGTGCTCCTTGTAGTTTTTCCGGGGGAAAACAAAGTGGGGTGGGATGCTGTTTCCCTGGGCGTTTACAGCTAACGCCATTGTGACCAAAGTCCCTCTCTCGGCGGATGTCATGGCCCCAACCTGCTTCCTCCCTCTGCTGGCGATGACCTTGTCTGGTACCTTTTCCATCAACCAGAAAGAAAAGTCACATTAGGCTACACTGTGAAATATCTTTTTTATAATGTTGATGATGATCACAATAAACTAAACTAAGCTTAATACCTGGACGGTGACGGTGCTGGTCTCGTCGACGTTCCATATGTCCTTAGCCTCGAAAAGGTGTAGGTCGAGGACCTTAGAGTAGCAATGGGACAATAATCATTCTATATTAGTCTACTGTGACAACAACAACACACTATAACAAACACTCACAATAATCATATTGTGGAGATTTAAAATTATCGTGAAATAATGCTGGGATAAATTCAATTTTTTAGTTTCAAGCTGCTTATCTAATACCATGATACCTTGATATAATGCACTTGACAGTCTACAGTCTTTTTTTCCAACCCTACCAAATCTCTTGCCAAATCTTCCACCCAAGGATAATAGCAGCCGGGGATATTTTGATTATCAAAATAATCATAAATTATCTTGATATCCCTACCTTGGCCAGGTTCTGGAAGAACTTGGCGACGTTGACAGGATTGAAACTGGTGTCCCGGGAAAGGCTGGTGGGCTGAGGACGCCTAATGGGGAGCGCACTGTTGCGCTCCAGGAAGCCAGTCATCCAGTCCTTCCCTGCCATCCTTCTCACAGACCAGACCTCTGGGTAATTTAACTCATGCTCCCTTGCCAGCTGAAAGGCAAGCCTTCGAACCTGATGACATCAAAGGGGAATTAAAAGTATATTCAGGCTATGCATGAATCTAGATGTTTGCCTATAAACCTAATAGGCCTAGACCAACTGTATTTTCATAAGTTGCCAAAACTGAAATAAAAATATCAAAAGGGTCACTTAATAAACATTTTAATAAACTAAGCTATAGACCATATAGCCTACAGATTTTAACAAAACATCCTATTAGCCTATATAGGCCTAATTCACTTGGACGATAAGGCAGTAGCCTAATGGAATAGTCCTGCTTAACATGGTTCATGAACCTGACCAAATATAACTTGTAGGCCAATTTATAAGTGCTGGTCATAATGCATGATCAACTCAGTGGAACAGCATTAAAACCAAGCCTAACATAGGTCCACTATGCTGTTTCACTGAGCTAATGCATTATGGCCAGCACTTAACATCATCTAATCTTACCTCCCTAGGACTGAGGCCATAATAAATATCAGCTGCCTTGAGGAGGTAGTCTGATAAAACAGCCTCCTTCTCCTTAGAGAAGACTTTATTATGGGCCTTATAGCCTGGAAGGGGTGCGTCAGGGTCCTCTCTCTTCCTCTTCATGAAGCGTCTCAGTGTTGTCTCTGAGACGCCATGGACTTTTGCCGCACCACGCACAGACTGCCCGTCTAAAACGGCCTGATATGCTTGGGGAAAGGCATCAGGGTGGTAGATACCTCTGGAGGTCTTTCTCACTCTAATCCTGGGCATCTCCTGCAGACAACGGCAACATATATAGGCATTTACGCTGCGCCACGCATGCATTACGCAGCATGCAGCGTTCGTCCCTCTCCTGCCTCCCCCTACGTTTAGTTCACTAGCAAAAAGGCTAATGAATGTTTTTCAATGTAAACTTCACTGAGCGATAGCCAACAGATTAGCCTAACAGATAAAACCCATGAACAGTCGGCACCAAATACACACAGTCGTGCAAACGGAAAATACTCAAACATGATAAATCTTACTTACAGGACTGGAAAACAAACAAAACGCTGTATCTCCGTGGTTTCTTCCTGAAACTGGATGAAAGTTTGTCTCCCGGAATTTCGCGCGGCGAGGAAAATAGTGACGTCACCGGAAATCAATTTACTTCCTGTGCACTAGGCTAAATGGTCCGACTTGCAACCGTCCCTCTGCAGCGTTCGTCCCGGTTTTCCCCTAATATCTTCACAAATTGTTGCTTTTTTTTTCTGACAAGAGTTAGGCCCTGATGAAAACAAACAACAAAAATACCACCATGACTTATGATGACTTCTCTTTCTGTGACCAGTATGAGCTACTGTGCACGTTTCATCTGTGCCCTGGACAAAGAATAACCATCTCTTCTCTTATCATCATCCAGTAAATTAAAAGGCAGTGTTTACATGTACTTTTCAGTGCACTAAAAATTACTTTTATTGCTGTACACTCGAAATGTATTGGGTTTCTTATTTCTGTTTTTACAAATGTTTCAGATATTGGTTGTCATGCTTTCAACCATGTGGTGCCTGTCTGGAACTTTTTCATTACAGAAGAATTAAGTAAGGATGTGTTGAGGTTAAAGTCTTCTCTTTAGGTTCTCTTTATTGTCATCAGACACTTTACATACTGTGTCTAGAGTCTAAGAGTCCTGCATCTCTGACTGCAATATCTCTGACCTGATGGAAGGAGTTGGGACAGGCTGTTCAAGAGGTGAGAGGAGTCTCTAACAATGCTTTTGCTCTTGACAAACAGCAATCTTGTGCAAACTCTGCAGTAGATGGGTAGCTTGACACTATGATTGTTTCTTCTGACCTAACAACCTCAAATGCCCTCTTGTCTGAAGCACTGTGTCAATCACTGATTAATAATAACGACAATACATTGTATTTACTTACTCAAAATCGCCTTTACATAGTAAAACAAACAAGATAATATAATACATGAAATAAATACAACAAAGAAAATGATCAACACATGAACAGTGAAATACAGTTAAAAGCAAGTTTGAAAAGGTGGGTTTTGAGCAATGATTTGAAAGCATTTCAGTCTGTACAGTCACGGATGTGTTGGGGAGAAAGTTCAAAAGGGAGGGGGCAGCGATGGAGAAGGCTTTGTAACCCCAGGTTTTGTGCTTGGTCCTGGGAGGAGGAGCGGAGGCAGTGGGAGGGGTGTGATGGTCCAACAAGGTCAGTGAGGTAGGATGGCAAGGCAAAGCAATTTTATTTGTACAGCCCGTTTTTACAAACAGTTTGTCTCAAAGGGCTTCACATGACATCGTAACAACATCCTCTGCCCTTAGACCCTCACATCCACTGAGGAAAAACTCCATGGAAAACCCTTTTAACAGGGAAAAATAGATGAAACCTCAGGGTGAGCAACAGAGGAGGGATCCCTCACCCAGGACGGACAGATGTGCAATAGATGTTGTTATAGACAAGAAAACAGTTTACAACAGAGAATGTGAGAAACATGGAAATGTTAACAACAGCTGAAGGAGGAAGCTTCTGGTAGGCAAGGGAGGCAGGGAGAGCAGGCCAGCATAATGGGAGGACTGGATGGTAGACTGGATCGTAGGAAGGGAGGGCAGGCCGGTTTAACAGCAGGGGAAAAGAGGGGGGTACGGGGCGATGCAGGCGGCGGTTGATGCAGGCGGCGGCGGTTGGTGCAGAGATGGAGCTCCGGTGGATCTGTGGAAACACTGAGGGCTCTACTTTGGTAGACTAGGTGCAGGCGAGGCGCATCTGCCCTGCGCCTCGCCTTCGCTTCGCCAACGGGGAGTGGCCAGGAGCAGATTGCGATTTTGCTTCGAGACGCAGCGGAGCGCATCCCGCCTACTTCCCTCCCACCGGCGCAAATGGCATAGAGGGAGGAGAGAAGGCGTGGAGTGGGTTTGACACAGCCGAGTCAGATCTTCACCAATCAAATGAGCTCCTCTCCTCACCTTTAAATCCGCCGCGCGCGCAAGGCGGACGTTTGATTTCACCGTGGAAGAGAAGATTTGAATCAGCACATACAGATTACAGCATACACATTCAGCACATCTACAGTATATCGATTGTCCCGTCACACTGATGACAGATCAAAGGCTGCACAGATGAAAGATGAGGATGGATTACTGCTGTGTTGACACTACACGATTATCTGCTATATTTATGTATTTACTTATTGATTTATTGAGCCGCATCGTCACGCAACCATAACAAATAAAACTGAAAACAAATAAACTATCATTTCTCACAGCAAACCACAATCAGCCTGGCATAGTGCTCATAGTGAGCAGATATTAACATCTCCCCTCTCAGGTAAATTCTAAAGAAAAAAGAAAAAGAGAGACGCTCCGCGATGCATCCATTACGCACAGCTGTTTGTGCACACGTGTTTAAATATAGGTTACTAAATATGAGTGTCTTTATTAATGGAAAAGGGGTGTGTGTGTTTTGTTTTTTGTTTTTTTTTACTGGGCAACAGCTCTCAATCTGTCAGAGCAAGTGAGACGGGAGGAAACTGATGTTCTGGTCCGGTCCAAGCTGGCAGTGTCCGGTCACGCGAACAGACCTCACGGGCTGATGGTGCAAAAGTAGTCTGGGAGGGAGGAGGTTATGATGTTTGCTCTGACAGATTGCTGTTGCCCAGTAAAAAAAAAAAAAAAAAAAAACACACACAGCCCTTTTCCATTAATAAAGACACTCATATTTAGTAACCTATATTTAAACAAGTGTGCACAGATCACAACATAACAAACAGCTGGGCGTAACGAGGCATCGCGGAGCGTCTCTCTTTTTCTTTTTTCTTTAGAATTTACCTGAGATGGAGATGTTAATATCTGCTCACTATGGTGCCGAGGCTGATTGTGGTTTGCTGTGAGAGATGATAGTTTATTTGTTTTCAGTTGTATTTGTTATGGTCGCGTGACGATGCGGCGCTGGCCCCTAATAAATCAATAAGTAAATAAATAAATAAATAAATAGCTGATCATCTGCAACGGCACAGTGTGTAGTGTCAACACCTGCTCTTGGGACATCCACGGCTGTCTCAGTCCCTCCCTGGTTTCATCTGTGTTAATTCAGTCAGGCTGAGTTTCCATTACGCAAGCCTTTGATGGTCATCAGTGTGACGGGACAATCTATATAGATATAGGTGTATGTGCTGATTCAGATACAATAAATAGGGGTTATTGTGATGATTATTATTATTATTATTATTATTATTAATTGCATTTAAATGTGCCTGGAAGTGTGGAAATCTGCCTGTGAGGTCTTGGTGACGTGTCTGCACTGCGCGCTGGGCAGTCAAATTGCCACTGCGCTGGCTGCGCTTCGCCTTGCGCTGACATTAGACCAGGTTGGAGCTGGCGAGCTTTCGGCGCACTCTCCGCGCGGTCTATCGGCAACAAATTGTCACTGCGCCACGGCGAATCTGTCGACACCTCCCCCTGCTGCGCGACCACTCCCATCTCAGCGCACAGCAGTCCACCAATTTACCGAATCCGCTGCGCACCTTGTTGCACTGGAGGAAAATGCCACTGCGCCAGCTGCGTCAGGGCTCGCTTCGCTGCGCCCCCGTGAGTTGCGCCAAGAAATTAGGGCCCAGAGAGAGCGAGACACCAAGGCCAAACTACAAAGTGCAACAGATAATGATAATGACAGTTCAAAATGTGAGGAGAGGAGAGGAGGGGATGGGAGAGGAGAGGAGAGGAGAGGAGAGAGGGATCCATGTAACGTGATGTGTCCCCCAGCAGTTTAAGCCTATAGCAGTGTAGCTATAAAATGGTTCAGAGCTACCACTAAATTGCCCATAGGTGTGAATGAGCGTGTGAATGGTTGTCTGTCTATATATATGTTAGCCCTGCGATAGACTGGCGACCTGTCCAGGTACCCCCTGATCTGAATTTAGTAGAAGGAAGTAGGAGCACATCCATGACTTTATACAGAATGCTTGCCCTATTCCCATGTATGAATTTTTCAAATAAATATATTTTTCCAGACCTTTTTGAAGTCAATCAATTACATTTTTAAGCTTGGATACATACTATTTTTGCTGAGATTCTAGCTACCTTTTCTGTCTGTTAGTAAAGTTTGTGCGTCATCTAAACTTGAATTATAACCTGAATGCATTAACAGCAATTGACAAAACTACAGAAATCCATACTTCACAATCACACGATTAAAAGTATTGTGTAACCATTGCATGAACTATTTATACTAGTCCACAAGGTGGCACTACAGACCACAGTATAGTTGGATAGCTAAATCAGATCTCGTTATTCTCACTCAGTGGAAGAAGGTAGGCACAGAGGAAAACGGAGCTTCTCCCAAAACGATCCTTGTCTTGTTCATTATGAAAAGGTTTGCCGTAAACACGCCACCGTTTCAATAAATACCTGCATAAAAACGACTCAAAACACTGTAGTATTGTGCCAGGCCTGTGTGGAGCTGGCGTGGCGCTATAACGCTGCCACACAACTGCACCACAACAAAGAAGAAGACGGGAAGATTCCCCTCTGAATTCAAACTTTAAACATTATAAATCGATGAAATGACGACAGGAGTCATGACGACTGTGACGATCAAAATGCCCTAAATGTGTCTAAATGATGGTCTCTCTCTACTCACTGGTTACTCTCAACTTACCAGCTCTGGCTGTTTCAAGCTGATCCTGGTGCTGTCATAGGATGAGTTCATGCATCAGCTCACGGTGGACCCACATCTGCCAAATAGAGACACACGTGACATTTCATATTACATTTAGATGTAGTTTACTGCTCTGTAGTCTGCGCGGACAAACATGATGCTGGTAATAAGTTACACATAGCGTGTAATAAATCAAAAACGCGTATTTATTCACTTCTACCATAAATGAGGACATTTCTCACAGACTTAGAGAAGAAAATATTCTAATGAGGTGGAGTTGAACAGCTGATAATAACAAAAGACGTAACGTTAGCATCCAACAGCTGTTTATTAGCTACAACCGCTAACTTAGCTAGTTTACATGTAAACAATTAGCATTGCTAGCGTTGATTATCTTCCGGAGCTAACCGTTAGCTACAGGTCAACAATTTAAACACTGGTTGGAGAAGTTAGGTCGAAAAAAATGAAAAACAACATAACGTGTGACCTACTTCATGAGTGAAGCTGTGATGAAGTTGTCAACCACAACAAAGTTTGACTCACTCACCTCATGACGTTGACAGCATCTCAGTGCGATTCAGTGTGCCCTTATTGTGAAAATCCCCAGGGATCCTGACAGTTGTGGGGAAAGTAGCCGAAATATCATTGCTCTCTAGTGATCAAAAAAACTTTAAGACAAACAGATCGGCAAAAAATGTTCATTTTAATAGTTTAGGCTATTAAAAAAAAAAAAAAAACTGCAAAAATAATATTTGAGTAATAGCTTCTCTCTTGTCATGATCTACCTCTTCCTGCCCAAATGCCCTTCTACACACACACACACACACACACACACACACACACACACACACACACACACACACACACACACACACACACAGTTAACCTAATGTGGTTACAGCTCCTCCATATCAGTGCTTATAGAAAGATCATGTGTCTGTCTGATCAGCTCTGTCTTGACCTTAAGATCGTGGGTTTGATTCCCATGTTGACAGAGATGGCAAAATCGGCAGTAGCCGTGGCCCATTCAAAATTTCCCGAGAGGAAATTTTCTAGTTTAGCCTATTGTATTGTCAGGTAGACAGCACTCGTTTTATTTCAGCCTTTCAATAAAATGAATTCCAAATTGTCATGCTTTGTTATCATTATTTTATATAGCCTACATATATATATATAGGCTATATAATGCATTATCATTTATCACTTTAAGATCAATAAATTCTGATAGCCTAATAATTGACCGGAATTTCAAACATTTGTCCGGTAAATTGAAAACCTGCCGGTCACGTTGACCAGTGCAAATTTTTTCTAGCGGAAACGCTGGTTTTGACACGTGGCCTTCTTAAAGTCTAAAATTTAATATCTACTTTTTTTCTTTAAACAGAAAAATCGATTTGGGAATAAATCTGTTATGTTGCCTGAATGTTTTCTGCTCTCTCTGTGGGACAAGTCCTTGTAGTACTGATATCTGACCACTAGATGGGGACATGATATTAGTTTGCAGCTCAGCTCCTCCAGCAAAGGAGATGTGATCAACACGGCCATCAAGTTCTAATATTGCATATTATAGTAAATGGTGTATTTACTGTTTCTGCGTGTAAAGAGATCAAATATATGATGGATTAATTATGTTCATTTTGTCTTCTCAAATATATTAGTTATATTTTTCTTGTGTTCAGACAATTGAAATCAAGAGTGATGTTACCTGCTTGACAGTTTCGACTGTGACTCCAGTCTTCCTCAGAAGCGTCATCCGACGTGTTACTGACGTGTCATTTATCAGCTGGTCGGTACGGCGGACCTGTCAGAGTCCGCCGTGCCGACCTCATATCACATGACGTAGTATCACTATTCACAAAAACCCCCGTTGATGTCACTTTACACATTGTGCAAGAACGCCTCAAGGAAGACCGGACCCTCAAAAAACGCACAAACCTCACAGTTGAAGACATATGCAAACTTCTAAACTTTGTTGCTAAATCCACCTACTTCCAGTTCAAAAATAAAATATACAGGCAAACAGAAGGATTCGCAATGGGAGACCCACTATCCGCAATCATGAGCAGTTTTTTTATGGAGGACCTGGAAACCAAAGCAATACATACAGCACCCGCCCACTATAAACCTACACTATGGAAAAGATACGTTGATGACATCCTGGAGAAAATAAAAACCGGACACACACAAGACCTCACAGATCACCTGAACACCATGGACAGCACTGGCAATATTCAATTCACACACGAAGAAGAAATAAACCGGACCATAGCTTTCCTGGACATAAACATTCACCACAAAGAAGACGGCAGCATTAAAATAACAGTTTACAGGAAACCCACACATACCGACCAGTACCTCCTCTGGACATCAGAACATCCCACAGCACACAAACTCTCAGTTGTCAGAACACTATACGAACGGGCCACCATCATAACAGAAGAAATAGACAGACAGGAGGAGGAAAAACACATACAACATGCACTCACACTCTGTCAATACCCTAGATGGGCCATAGAAAAAGGAAAACAACAAGTCACAAACAAACAGAAAAAGAAAAAAGACGAAAAAACAAAACATACGAGAAAGATAGACGACAAACCCAAAGACATCATAACCATACCATACATCCGGGGAATAACAGAATCAATACAACGGATCATGAAAAAACATCACATCAACACAGCAGTCAAACCACATACAAAACTCCGTCAACTACTAGTTCACCCAAAAGATAAAATAACACCGGACCACAAATGCAACGTCATCTATGAAATACCATGCAAATCATGCAACAAAACATACATCGGAGAAACAGGGAGGTCATTCAACATAAGGAAAAAAGAACACCAAAAAGAATGCGAAAAAGAGACAGCTGGACGATACACACGGACACAAAAAGAAAAAGCAGAACAGGAAAACCTAAAATCAGCAATCACAGACCACTGCAGAAGAAATAATCACATCATGGAATGGGACAAAGGCAAAATCATCACATCAGAAACAAACAAGTTCAAACGCTGGATAAAAGAGGCCATAGAGATCAGGAAGCGGGCGAGGGACACCATCAACCGGGACGAGGGGGCGTACACTCTCTCGCACACCTGGGATTCCGTGCTCCAGAGACCACCCAGGGCGGAGGGGGCGCGGTTGGTACGGCGGACTCTGACAGGTCCGCCGTACCGACCAGCTGATAAATGACACGTCAGTAACACGTCGGATGACGCTTCTGAGGAAGACTGGAGTCACAGTCGAAACTGTCAAGCAGGTAACATCACTCTTGATTTCAATTGTCTGAACACAAGAAAAATATAACAAATATATGATGGTTTGAATATCAATGCAGAACATACAAAGAAAAGACCTCTATCATCTTCAAGAATTTATTGAAACAGATTGACAACAGATATCCCAAACTAGACATATCACACTCCAAATCCTCCTCTCAGACTCCGTTCTTTTAACATGAGCTCCTCAACTTCTCCTCAGTCCTCAGCCCATCCTCTAAGAACAGATGATAGTCACTGAAGTGTTTCATTGCTAGATTCAGGTATGAGAGAGACTTTACACATCTGTTATCAACAAGCTTGTTCCTGCTTAATAGGGGTTTCTTTTATTAGCTATGACATGGATCAATTCATAAATGCTTTCAATAGTTTGAAATAAAATCTTTGATGTAAAACACATTTGCCCTTCACCACAGGTAACATTTGCTTAATTATGTAATAATTAATTTCCAATTAAAACAGTTCCCCACCACTGCCACGACTACAGTCAGAATAACAGAAATCAACATTTACATTCAGAAGAAATGTAGTGAAGCTTTGGTTATGATTGTCAGAATTACTTGGCTAAAATTAAAGTTAAAGGAGCATTAACCCAAATCCGCAGCCAATAGATTGAAACTCAGGAGGAAAAGGGATGTGAGGACACACAAGGATGACAAGGAGGAAGAGGTGGAGGGAGGAGAAAGGATTTCTTTAATTACATACACACCCAACATTTCTTGCTTATATTTTTCTGTTAATTCATGTGTTTCCTAAAAGACTGGTAATTGCATTGACTGCCACTTCAGACTAAAAACTTGGCAAGCATATATGAATAAGTTTAATGACCAACCCTCCTCCCTCCTCCATTCCTAAATTGATATCCCATTTACAGTAATGACGCTAAAGTTCTTGCTTTAATATCTTGTATTATCTTATGTTCTTCTTTGTGTGTGTGCCTTTCTGGAACTGAAGGAATGTGTGAATCGATGCTCTGCTCGATGGACTTCATGTTTTGCTTAGAATGGAATGTATTTAGAATAGATGGAATGTGCCTTCTGCTGTCTCCCCTAATGATTAAGGGCCCTGAGATACAGGCCATTGGGTTCGTTCTTGCCTAAAAGTTAGAGGGGTAGGTCAAGGGTCATTTAACATCTGTTTTAGGGCTCCTCTCTGTCTGGAGAAGGGGGAGCCAGGAAAGGTATATAGGCAAGGCAAGGCATCTTTATTTATATAACGCATTTCATACCAAGGCAACTCAATGTGCTTTACATAAAGACAAAACGTAAAAAAAAAAAAAAAAAAAAGAGAAGCATAAAACAGAATAAAAACAAACAAACACTAAAAACAGAGTTAAAAGCAAGAGCAAATAAAAGTAAAAGAAAAGAAAATATACAGTATGTTCAGAGCTTTGGGCCAGCGGGAGAGATCTCATATTGGCACCAGAGATGCTCCAGGATTCAACATTTTTTGTACACTGTTCTTCTTCTTGTTAATAAACTCCTTTTTTGAATACAAGCGAAGACGTGTCAGCGGTCCCTTCTTCTCATCAACACATCAATATACCACAGTACAAAAATGTACTGGCAACAGTAGGTACAACATTTTCTCTCAAAAAGGTACGCCTGATGCGTCAAGGGTTTATACCCTTTTCGGAACACTTTTGTACTTCTATTTTTGACTGTGTATGAGTGAATCCAAACTTTCCTAGTTTGAATCACTGTTTTGTTGATTATTAAATGATATGGTTAGCATTTGTCAATGTCATTTTTTGTCATGGCTGATAGGGTGGGGACAGTTGCAACAACTTCTTGCAACAGTCATATCAAAACAGACCACACAACAGTTTTGTTTTTGAATTTCAATAATGCCTCCGTTCCTGAGAAAAGTCAAGCTAAACATGGCTGGGTTTCACCAAAATCCTTTTTTTCTAGAAAAGGAGATACAGCGTCTTTTATGAAAGGTGCGCTGTTTGTGCCTGTCGCTCTTCTGACACTCGCATTTCTGGATCAAAGGGCTCGTATAAGATAAATATATACAACAATGGTTGTTCTATTCACAAAACCACCATCGGGGGCAGCCTCTAGCCGCGGAACGTGAGGGTCTGTCGGCCACAGCGTCTCGGGAACACCGGTCCCGCCGGTGGTCGCGGTCCTTCTGTGGTACGGGTCGGTGATGCCGGTCTGCTTTGGCCCAGAGACCATCAGATTTTACCGCGGGGGGACTTTGGGGAGGACACGGTGTTGCTCGAGGTGAAGACCGGGCGGGACAGTCGGCTGAGAGCTTCCTGGTTCAGCTCCGAGCTGCTGCAGCCTCGCGGGTGAGAGCGGAGCAGCTGCGCTGCATCTGCGCTGCATCTGCATGCAGAACTCCGTTTGCAAAAGCCGAGTTATGATAAAAACTTCCAGATCATGAGCTGTCATGTGACTTTGATTGTCATCTTTTTCAGTTCTCCTCGTCGTAGAGTCCCCAAATTTACATATAATGTGTATTAAAGTGTCTATTATCATAATTTAAAAAAAAAAGCAAAAAACGAAAAATCTCGTTTTTGGCACTCAACGCATGGGAACGAAAAACGAGAAATTACGTGGTTGGCACTCAATGAGTTAAATATGCAAGTGCATAAGAAATATGTGTAAAATATCTTTGTATAAATCGAAGACAGAAATTAAAATGATTTTCATTTGATAATCAGTTGTGTTTTGTTGTATGACCACCTTTGGAGAATCATCAACGCGTAGGAGGTACTCGTGGTATGGCAAAAAGACTCAGGGGCTACACAAGACAAAAATGAGGCAAAAGAAACCTTCAACTGTTCTTTGATAAATATTACTAAATAAAAAAAAAATAGGCCTACTATAGTATTATTGTAAAACAATGCATATTTTAGCAATATCACGCTTACTGAGACAAAAAGCAAATGTTCATGAGTGCAATTGAATGTGTGTTTAATATGTTGCAATATCAATATGTTGATCTGTGTTGCAACTGTCCCCAGGTTTGGGGTCAGTTGCAACATCTGAACTCTTCTTTTCAAACAGATGTATCCAACTTCAAAGCTCTGCCCCCAGTGCTTTTTAACTGCAATGTTGTGCAGCTAGCAGGAGGAGAGCTAGGTCCTGGCTGCTCATATTTTTCTCGTCTTTTCCTATGGTAGCACTCAAGGACCCAGAGCTGTAGTATAGAGCGTTACTTAGAAAATGACCGGAATTCTCCTTTAAAGGTGAGGCGAGGAGCTAATTTGATTGGTGAAGATCTGAATCAGCAGTGTTAATCCCACTCCACGCCCTGTCCCTGCTTTCACAAGCAATGACTGCATTAAAGTTACATAATCATGTTGCACACAACTATGTTCACATCAGGGAAACTTACAGGAACTGAATATTACATGTTTATTCCAGTTTATTGGTTTTACCTGACATGAAATGACAGAACATGTGACTTGTGCTAATATTACAATCTTTTATGGACACCACAAGTTTATTTAGCTGGTTGACAGGAAATCTATAGGGTCAGTCTCTCAGTCCTGTAGGTCATTAACATTTGACTTTGTCCTACTTGAGTTGGTAAACAATGGTTTTATCTTGTGTCTGAAATCCACTTTAACTCTTAACACTCAAGAACCACTACTACAAACCACTATTCCCCTCCAGGACTTGTTTAGATAATGTTTAGAATTTGCATCTTTTTGTTGTTGTTGTTGTTGTTGTTGTTGTTGTTGTTTGGTTGTAACCAATACCTGCCTTGCCTAACCTTAATTTCTTACTTTTTCTCTTTTTTAAAATAACTGTAGTGATGATTAAATTGTGACTTTTGTGTGTATGATTAATGAATAATCAAAAGAGAGAATTAATGGCAATTTACTGTAAATCATGTCTTTATGTTTCAACCACTTGAGATGTCCCCACACCATGCCGTTTCCACCAAGATATGAGGCCTTGTGTATTAACCATTTGTGAGTTGTAATATAAGTTTCACCCTCTTTATGTTTGAGTTCCCCTGTCTCACATGTGGTATCCCCACTGTTGTTTTCCCATGGGAAGCCACCGGGGTTCAACTCCTGCAGGGCACCCCAAATGGGAAAACAATAGAACTAGGTGGATATCAGTTCCCGATAGACCAAAAGGCCCTTTGAAGACCCCTGAGAGGTTCTACCTAAGTACAAATGTAGATGTTACTTGGTGCTCTGGGTCTTTCCTTTACCATCACCGCTCGGGTGAGGACTGACCTTTCCTTGCAAGGAAATAAGAAACTTGTTGGCCAGCAGAAGTCTCTATTTCATTATTCACCAACAACAAACCGCTAAAGAATTTCCACAACACGTCCCATCTCCTGCTATATCTCTCTTGCAAAACCCTTGCTATATGTAAAGAGAAGAATTATGTGGCTACGAAAACCAAACAGAATTTATTTTACAGTGATTATACACTATACTACACACTAAATATTCATGTTAGTTAATAATCCTTCACAGGAAATTATGGTAGTTACAGCAGTAGCATTGACATGTCATTCATTGAATCAATAATAAAAAAAAATAAAGATAACAGCTCTATCTAGAGAATTACAGACCTGAGTATAAAATTAAGCTAAGCTATAACTCCCAATAACCTAATCACCTACAAGTAGAAATGCAAATGCAATACATATGAAAAAAACCCCAATAATAATCAGAAGTAAAAAGACTAAAACTAGTTAATAATAATTTAAAACAACAAGTTTTGTTTTAAAGGAAGTGAAGTGCTGGAGTGTCGGAGTATTACACATTAGGTTGAGCTATTGCACATTGAAGAGTTTTATGGCGGCAGGGAGGAAAGTCTTCTTGTAGCGTTCCGTCTTAGGTCTGGGTGGAATCAGCCTGCCACTGAAGCTGCTCTGCCCAAACACCTCCAGAGCATGAAGTGGGTGCATGTCGTTGTTCATGATTGCGTTCGTTCTTCTCAGCATCCTCACTTCAGCCACCTGCTCAACACAGTCTTTTTGTTCAATTCTATGATATTAACAGAAAATTAGCTATTTTAGAACATAGAGGACTCTCTCCATGCCTCTCTCTGCTGCCTGTAGTGTGACTAGACATAACAATGATTGACCCTGAGACACAGCACACACACATGGTGCAAGAGAGAGAGAGGCACACACATGGATGACAGCAGTGTTCAGGATCCCCTTTTAAAAAGTCCCCCCCAACCAGAATCTAGCCGAACTTTGGAGCATTATTTAGCCCGTTTCAGACAAGCCCCATGTCTCCTGGTTTCATATGATATCTGAATCTTGACTCTAGCTTTAATACTGTGCCGTTTATAACGCAATACATATTTCACATTCATCGATATCTAGACTCACCTGCTTACATAGACGCAATTGGGGTTCCCAGAGGTGTGCCTGATGAATATAAGTTAGTAAACCAAGTTGCTGCAGGTTTTGAATCATCCTTGTTCTGGTGGGTAACCATCAACAAGAATGTGGATAGAGTTAATTATGTCCACTTTAATGTTCAAAGACTTAATAAATTAACCAGAGATGCCATAGCTGGCCTGCACGAACAACTGTCTGCAACTTCACTGATGACTTACCAAAATAGAGTAGCCATGGATTTTCTTTTAGCTGAGAGAGGTGATGTATGCTCCATGTTTGGCCAGGACTGTTGTGTATTCATTCCTAATAACACTGCTCCAGGCGGCTCTATAACTCGAGCCCTTTCTGGCCTCAAAACTATGTCTGAAGAGTTAGCAGAACACTCAGGGATAGAGAATCTGTTAACTGACTGGTTAGACAAAGCGTTTGGCAAATGGAAATCTTTGTGTGACAGTTGAGGTTCCTGTCACTATGCCTCCAATTGATCATGTGCCCTGGCTACTTGCCCAAGGGGATGTCCCTTTGGGTGACTGGCAAGCGCGCATGACTCTTACCCGGGAGGTGTGGGTTCAATCCCCGCCCGGGCCCTCTTCACCTTGCCACATTCTGGCGTTGTTGGCAGGATCCATGTAGTACTAGTGGTGGGTCCATGGATTCCTAATGTGTGGCAGCCTGCGCGGAAGCACGAGGACGTGCTTGTGAAAAGAGGGGGAGAGATGTGACAGTTGAGGTTCCTGTCACTATGCCTCCAATTGATGATGTGCCCTGGCTACTTGCCCAAGGGGATGTCCCTTTGGGTGACTGGCAAGCACGCATGACTCTTACCCGGGAGGTGTGGGTTCAATCCCCGCCCGGGCCCTCTTCACCTTGCCACATCTTGGCGTTGTTGGCAGGATCACCACATTTAAAGGGGCAGGGACGTGTTTTTTTTTTTTGTTGTGTTTGTTTTTTTTGTGTTTTGTTTTTTTTTGCTATTGAGATTGATTTATTTTTATTTTTCATTGATATTATTGTTTCTAGTTACAGAGTCAAAACAGCAGCATTCATCCCAAGAACCAGACTTCGGTATCGTGAGTATTGGTGCTATTTCACAGCCATCATGGCGGATGAGGTACAGCGACTTAGGGATTTAGTGTCACAGCTAGAGGCAGACAATGAGCAGCTACAGCGGGAGCGCACTGCTTCCCGGGACGTGCCCGGTGGAGCTGTTGCAGGTCCCTCCGGTTCAGCTAGCTATGCCCCATCTAGTGCTGCTACTGTCACGGAGCGGTTGGTTGTGGTTCCCAGAGACCGTAAATGTCCTTTGTTTAATGGGAAGACAGGTGTAGGGATAGCTGAGTGGACGGAGGAGATCGAGGCATGTATGCGGGTTCGCCACCTTTCCGCCGCCGACAAAGCCTTGTTCATTTTTGATCATTTAGATGGGGAAGCCCGAGAGGAGATCCGGTTTAGGCCCAGCACAGAGCGAGGAGATCCAGCTAAGATTTTTGCTATTCTGAGGGAACTGTATGGCTGTGCACAATCTTATGTAACGTTGCAGCAGGCCTTTTTCTCTAGGAAACAACAGGAGGGGGAGACTCTGCAGGAGTATTCCTTGGGCCTGCTGGCTTTAATGGAGCAGGTTGAGCGGTGCGCACCCGACGGGATTCCTAATGCTGGGGATCTTTTGCGTGACCTTTTTCATTTTTATAAAAAAACAGTAACTATTTCCTGGGGCGAAACTCCCCAGGTGGCGTTGTTGGCAACCACTCACCACTACTCACCACTCCACCTCGCCACATTTGATTTCATCAGTAATTCTTTCACTGATTGCAGCAGTGACCCTGCTAACATTATGTGGATGTTGCTGCATTCCATGCATCAGGCACCTCTGTCTAAAATGTATTACTACAGCTATTAATGATAAATTCCCTACACCACCTCCTTACCAGTTAGTACAACACCCTGGAGAAGTGTTGCCGCTGGTCTCCCTCTCTGAGCCCGGAGAGGACGAGACTGAAGAACCCAAATCCGAGGATGATGAAGACCCTTGCTTGTACACCTGAACCCTTTCCCTATACATGACAAACTGCTAATGCCTATTACATTTTTACATATAGTTCTTGCATACACGTAGAGGCGTGATACTTATAGTTTTTCTTTTTAGTTAGTATGCTCAGTGCAGAGTTCTGCCAGGGCTTTAAAGAATGTGTTTTGTTAAAAAAAAAAAAAAAAAAAAAAAAAAAGTTTTTACTTACCAATCATGAGACTGTTAAATATTTCCACATGCGTGTGCAATGAAGAAATGCTTGCTGCTGGTAATTGCAAAGAAGAACAGCTTACACATAGTCGCTCACATATAGGCTGCTATTTGCAATGAAGACCTGCTTACGCTCAATATTTGATTTAGTTGATTGTTGATATGACTGATTTATATAAAAAGGGGGATACCTAAAAATCTCCTGCCTGGTTGTGTTACATCTTAAAGAATGTGGTCACCTGCAGTTTAGGGGCCTGCTGGGATGGCTACTGCCAGTAGATGTGATACAATACAGGGATAACGTCCCTACTTCGATTTGATTGACATAATAAAATTATGTCAAAAGGGGGATTGTTACAATTGGATATGTTCTGGGACGTTATGGACTCTGTTTTTATACTTCAATGACGTGATGTATGTTTTGAGATATCATGTATTCTAATTTAGTACTTGAACGCACATAACCTGATGTGTGTGAACATGAAGCCAGATAGTGTGACTCTAGCCTGATAAACAAGGACATAATGTAACTGCTGACTTCTCTTAGTCTGTCAGTTAGGTTTGTTGCATTAGATACACGCCTGAACAACAACACACACATCATGTTGCTTATCACATTCTGAGAACATGCGTGGACAGTGGCCTGTCCACATCACCGGTAACTGGCCAATTATATTCTGTCGTGTGAGACCCAACCTCTGTACGGGGCAGGCCCAGCCCAAGAAGACAAATATGAACCATTTCCTGAAATCTGGACTCACTCCTGATGGAGATCTCGTGAGAGCTCTGTCAGGCTCACACCCTGGCAGGGATCCTATGAGAGCTCTGTCACTCCGAGTCCAGCGCTGATGTACTTTATCTGTGACCTGAGTAAACTCTACTACTTTTGTACGAAAGACTTCTCTGGTTTGTTCTTGGGCTTCCAATACAAAGAATCAGGACTAACAGGAGCGTACCTATAGGGGAACATAGGACCCTCTTTTTGAAAATGGGTCCTATGTTCCCCGTTTTTACCAAAAAGGGTCCTATGTTCCCCTGTCTCAATACATACAGGGGAACATAGGACCCTTTTTCTGAAAAAAGGTCCTATGTTCCCCCGCTGTTGCTGGTCGATGGACTCTCTCTACTTATCTGGACTCTCTCTGTCTATCTGGCCTGTCTAGCCTCTACCTGGTCTTTTTTACTAAACTTAACCAACTCCTTTCTTCATTGCCTAAACCCAACCATTGGGACAATTACACTTCTCGCTCAAAGTCACAACTCAACTTCTCACTCAAAAATAGGCAAAAATATGCCAAGTCACTCACGACTCCACTTCCAGGTATGGGACCAAAAATTGCATGTTCCCCTGGTCCTTTTGGGGAAAAGCGGGGAACATAGGACCCTTTTTCTAAAATAGGGTTTGTAGCAACCAAAAACGTAATAACGGCCAATAACGTAATAACAGCCAATAACGTAATAATTTTGGCCATTTTAAATGTAATAAAGCCAATAGTGTAATAACGTGCCAATAATGTAATAACATTTTTGAGCCAATAATTTAATAACTTTTTGCCAATAATGTAACAAGTTATTACATTATTGGCTGGTTATTACGTTATTGGCCTAGTATTAAAAAAAACCTTTGAAAATGTAATAACTGGTGTCGATAATGTAATAATACATAAATATGACTGCAGTTCTTGGAAATAAAAGGCTTTTTTGCAGTTTTGTGCAGTTTGCTAATCAAAAATAGGTATGGATGACATAGTCGTCATATTTATTCATCCAAGATATGTACTATCTTTCACCTCTCTCTCTCTCTCTCTCTCTCTCTCTCTCACTTCTACCATGCTTAATGATATGTTTGCAGTAAGTAAGCATTGTAGGCTATCAACAACCTCCAAAACATAACCAAACTTGTGTATTGAATGGTGTCTGCCAGCCAGTTTATGTTTCAGTCATGTATAACTTCCTGCCTCAGACAAACCATTGGGAATAGGTCATGTTAAATGTGATAATCCCAGCATGGCTCAGAGGAGCAATGGCGTTGATTTGGTTTTACCATATACAGTATATATATAGATTTATCTCCAGAACACCCAACTGAAGTTCGGTAGTGTTTTCATTCACAAATGAAAAAAAAAAAAAAAAAACTACCTTTATACTGCATGGAGCAATATAAACATCTACCTTTAGACTTTCACAGTATTAATATAGAAACTATGCTGCTTTATCGTGACTGTAAAACCCCCCCCCAAAAAACATTGAAATGTCACTTTATCCAACATGGGCCATAAACTGGCTGGCAGACACCATTCAATACACAAGTTTGGTTATGTTTTGGAGGTTGTTGATAACCTACAATGCTTACTTCTTCAGTTTGCAAACATATCATTAAGCATGGTAGAAGTGAGTGAGTGAGTGAGTGAGAGAGAGAGAGAGAGAGAGAGAGAGAGAGAGAGAGAGAGAGAGAGAGAGAGAGAGAGAGAGAGAGAGAGAGAGAGAGAGAGAGAGAGAGAGAGAGAGAGAGAGAGAGAGAGAGAGAGTACATATCTTGGATGAATAAAAATGACCACTATGTCATCCACTTACCTATTTTTAATTAGCAAACTGCACAAAAACTGTAAAAAAGCCTTTTGAATATGAACTGCAGTCATATTTATGTATTATTACATGATCGGCACCAGTTATTACCAGCCAATAATGTAATAACTTATTACATTATTGGTAAAAAGTTATTATGTTATTGGCTCAAAAGTTTTATTACATTATTGGCACATTATTACATTATTGGCTTTATTACATTTAAAATGGCCAAAATTATTACGTTATTGGCTGTTATTACGTGGTTCTCAAACTTTTTTCGTCATTCCCCACTTTTAACAAGTGGGGATTTTCAAGCCCCACTTCCCCCCGTCGCCCCAACAAAAATCACTTCAAATTTATTGAACTTACTAGCACTAAGTATATCAGTCATATTTCATGAGTAAAAATCAAAAACATGAAATAACACAAAGTTCAAAAAGAGAAAATAAAAGTGCAGATCAAAAACGAAAAGTAAAAGTAGGCTACAGTAGTCAAATAATGAAACAGTGTTTCATTTGCAATCTGTGCAAAAAACAAAAACATGAACAAGTGAACTTTCCCTGCATTAGTGGCTGCAATGTGCCTGTTTTGCACTGCACATCCTCGGGGTTGCAGGCTTGAAACTGCCTCAAGTCATGCTCAATGTTGAGCTGAGAAGTGTGTGTGTGTGCGCGCGTGCGTGCGTCTGTTTTCATCTCTCTCGAGTCTGACATAAGCTATAAAACGCACGAAAAAAATTTCGCATTTGTCAATCGCTATGTTTTATTTGGGAAGGGTGCTTTATTTTGACAATTGACCGGATTCTCTCGTTGTTTCATGTGTGACTTCCTGCCAAGATTGACGCGGCTCGCGCACAAAACTGACCAGATGCCGAACCGATTAGGGCGCGACTTCCACCACTGGTCTGAACTACACGACCGGTACTTGAGCACCGAAGGGAAGCGGTCTCTGTTCCGCGCTGTTCGCGGTGCTTCGGCGTCCGGTGTGAACCCAGCAGCATGCTACCAGAGCCAGTCTCTATTAGAAATTCTCTGCTGCTGCTGCTGCCTTGTTGTCCCGCTGCAAATGTTATGGCCCGCTGCAATTAACATCCCGACGTCAATCATTGTTTTTGCACTTTATTTCCAGGTTACATTTTTTCTCCCGGTCTCCTAATGCTTTTTAATAATTTTAGCTATTCATTATTACTTTGTTTGTGTGTGGCTGTTTTGTTTAGAGTGAATTATCTTTGTTGTCAATAGCATTTACATGAAATTGAAAATTCCCTCCCGTTTGTCGCGCCCCACCTGTCATGCCTCCGTTCCCCACCAGTGGGGCGCGCCCCACACTTTGAGAAGCACTGCGTTATTGGCTGTTATTACGTTTTTGGTTGCTACAGGGTTCTATGTTCCCCGGTCTGGACACAGAGGTGAACATAGAACCTTTTTTTTTAGAAAAAGGGTTCTATGTTCCCCTGTCCCATACAATGTGGGGAACATAGGACCCGGAGAATACAGGGATGATCCCGTCCCCACACCCTGCCTTTTCCACCAAGATCAAGACCACTGTCGGCCCTAAACCGACATTCATTGCTTTTTAGTTTTTAGTTTTATTTGAACTTTGTATTATAATCTAGCCGAACTCTGTATTTTAACCTATTTATTGCACTCACTGCACTTTCTTTTTTTCTTTTTTTCCTTTTTTGGGGTATGCATGTCATTGACACTGTTGTATATTCTGTTGTGTATGTATGTATGAACAATGCAGCTGTTTCTTCCTGCGCTACCTGCCCAAGACAAATTTCCCTTGCGGGACAAATAAAGTTTATTAGATTTGATGTTTGAGTTACCCTGTCTTACATGCGGTATCCCCACTGTTGTTTTCCCATGGGAACCCACTGGGGGTCAACTCCTATGGACATGACTGCATTAAAGTTACATAATCATGTTGCACACAACTATGTTCACATCAGGGAAACTTACAGGAACTGAATATTACATGTTTATTCCAGTTTATTGGTTTTACCTGACATGAAATGACAGAACATGTGACTTGTGCTAATATTACAATCTTTTACGGACACCACAAGTTTGTTTAGCTGGTTGACAGGAAATCTATAGGGTCAGTCTCTCAGTCCTGTAGGTCATCAACATTTGACTTTGTCCTACTTGAGTTGGTAAACAATGGTTTTATCTTGTGTCTGAAATCCACTTTAACTCTTAACACTCAAGAACCACTACTACAAACCACTATTCCCCTCCAGGACTTGTTTAGATAATGTTTAGAATTTGCATCTTGTTGTTGTTGTTGTTGTTGTTGTTGTTGTTGTTGTTGTTGTTGTTTGGTTGTAACCAATACCTGCCTTGCCTAACCTTAATTTCTCACTTTTTCTCTTTTTTAAAATAACTGTAGTGATGATTAAATTGTGACTTTTGTGTGTATGATTAATGAATAATCAAAAGAGAGAATTAATGGCAATTTACTGTAAATCATGTCTTTATGTTTCAACCACTTGAGATGTCCCCACACCATGCCGTTTCCACCAAGATATGAGGCCTTGTGTATTAACCATTTGTGAGTTGTAATATAAGTTTCACCCTCTTTATGTTTGAGTTCCCCTGTCTCACATGTGGTATCCCCACTGTTGTTTTCCCATGGGAAGCCACCGGGGTTCAACTCCTGCAGGGCACCCCAAATGGGAAAACAATAGAACTAGGTGGATATCAGTTCCCGATAGACCAAAAGGCCCTTTGAAGACCCCTGAGAGGTTCTACCTAAGTACAAATGTAGATGTTACTTGGTGCTCTGGGTCTTTCCTTTACCATCACCGCTCGGGTGAGGACTGACCTTTCCTTGCAAGGAAATAAGAAACTTGTTGGCCAGCAGAAGTCTCTATTTCATTATTCACCAACAACAAACCGCTAAAGAATTTCCACAACACGTCCCATCTCCTGCTATATCTCTCTTGCAAAACCCTTGCTATATGTAAAGAGAAGAATTATGTGGCTACGAAAACCAAACAGAATTTATTTTACAGTGATTATACACTATACTACACACTAAATATTCATGTTAGTTAATAATCCTTCACAGGAAATTATGGTAGTTACAGCAGTAGCATTGACATGTCATTCATTGAATCAATAATAAAAAAAAAATAAAGATAACAGCTCTATCTAGAGAATTACAGACCTGAGTATAAAATTAAGCTAAGCTATAACTCCCAATAACCTAATCACCTACAAGTAGAAATGCAAATGCAATACATATGAAAAAAACCCCAATAATAATCAGAAGTAAAAAGACTAAAACTAGTTAATAATAATTTAAAACAACAAGTTTTGTTTTAAAGGAAGTGAAGTGCTGGAGTGTCGGAGTATTACACATTAGGTTGAGCTATTGCACATTGAAGAGTTTTATGGCGGCAGGGAGGAAAGTCTTCTTGTAGCGTTCCGTCTTAGGTCTGGGTGGAATCAGCCTGCCACTGAAGCTGCTCTGCCCAAACAGAGCCAGCCTCCAGAGCATGAAGTGGGTGCATGTGGTTGTTCATGATTGCGTTCGTTCTTCTCAGCATCCTCACTTCAGCCACCTGCTCATCACAGTCCTGGGTGATACCGATGGTGGTGCTCGCCTTTTTAATCAATTTATTGATTCTGTTTCTGTCCGATGTGCGAGCGCCCACCCCCCAGCACACCACCCCAAAGAACAAAGTACTGGCCACAACAGTCTTAATCATTGTCAGTATATTCAATAAACCTTGTCAATTATCACACACTGGACTTGTAAACGTTGAGTAAAAAGCTTTCATTATCAAGTTTTTGTTTGTCATAATACTTATTTGATAATGTTACATTTCACCCCAGGGTGTGTTACAACTAACCCAGATTATCAAAGTCAAAGTCAAAGTCAAAGTCAGCTTTATTGTCAATTCCACAGTATGTACGGGACATAAGAGAATCGAAATTGTGTTACTCTCAGACCCTCGGTGCAAACAATAGACAGACAGACAATAAACATTTAAAAAAAAACAATAAAGCAATATGTGAATCTAAAATACCAATCTAAAATAAATATGAATAAAAAAACTAAGCCAAACAAGTAATAAAAATAAATAATAAAAATAATTACATAGAAGGCACAATAGCAGTAGCAGCAGCAGTCAAGTGCAAAAAGACAGTAGTGCAAGTATTGTCTTTTTTTTTTTTTTTTAGTACTGTACTGTACTGGAATAAGATGAATGTGTATGTAGTGAATGTGTGCATGTAGTTCAGTGTTCAGGTTGTGTGGGCAGGGGCCAGAGCGGGGAGGGGGGGCAGTGTAGGGAGAGAGTTCAGCATCTTGACTGCCTGGTGGAAGAAGCTTTTCTCCAGCCTACTGGTCTTGGCTCGGAGACTCCGTAGTCTCCTCCCTGATGGCAGCAGGCTGAAGAGGCTGTGTGATGGGTGGGTGGGGTCACCGGCGATGCAAAGGGCTTTGCGGAGGAGACGGGTGTGATATATGTCATGGAGGGAGGGGAGAGGGGCACTGATGATTTTGTCGGCTGTTCTCACGATGCGCTGGAGGGACTTCCGACAGGACACGGAACAGGCGCCGTACCACAACGTGATGGAGTTAGTCAGGATGCTCTCAACAGTGCCTCTATAGAAAGCCTGCATGATGGGTACCGGGGCTCTGGCTCTTCTCAGTTTGCGGAGGAAGTAGAGGCGTTGGTGTGCTTTCTTGGCCAGTGATGAGGAGTTGTTGGTCCAGGAGAGGTCCTCTGTGATGTATGTGCCCAGGAACTTGGTGCTGCTCACCCTCTCCAGCAGCACCATTGATGGTCAGAGGGGCATGTTGTGTGTGCACTCTTCTGAAGTCAACAACAATCTCCTTTGTCTTCTCAATGTTCAGAGAGAGGTTGTTGTTTCTGCACCACAAGGCCAAGCGGTTCACCTCGCTCCTGTAGTTAGCCTCATCGTTGTTACTGATGCGGCCCACCACAGTCGTGTCGTCCGCAAACTTGATGAAGAGGTTTGAGCTGTGCAGCGGTGTGCAGTCGTGGGTCAGCAGAGTGAAGAGGAGGGGACTCAGCACACATCCTTGGGGGGCCCCTGTATTCAGTATGGTGGTACTGGATGTGTTGCTGCCAACCCGTACCGCCTGGGGTCTCCCAGTCAGGAAGTCCAGCAGCCAGTTGCACAGTGAGGTGTTTAGGCCGAGCCGGTCCAGTTTGGTGATGAGCTGTTGGGGGATGATTGTATTGAACGCTGAACTGAAATCAATGAACAGCATTCTGATGTATGAGTCTTTTGAGTCCAGGTGTGTGAGGGCTGGGTGAAGAGCAGCGGAGATGGCATCATCAGTCGATCGTTTGGACCGATATGCAAATTGAAAGGGGTCCAGGGAGAGGGGGAGGACAGACTTGATGTGTTCCATGACTAACCGTTCAAAGCACTTAATGAGGATGGGAGTGAGTGCAACTGGACGGTAGTCATTGAAACAGGATGGCGCTGGTTTCTTCGGAACGGGGATGATGGTGGTGGCTTTGAGGCACGTAGGAACAACCGCTTGATTTAGCGAGATGTTAAAGATGTCTGTGAAGACATCTGTGAGTTCCCCTGCACAGTCTCTCAGCACACAGCCAGGTATGGGGTGAATTGTGTCATTTCACTCCTTGTGTTTGAGACTAAACCATGCATTTTCTGTTTGTGTTGCAGAGATAATTTAATAGCAGACACTTGTAACTAGTTTGGCCACATTTTGAACGCACTGGCTAAAAAATGCTCCAAGATACAGTCAGAAATTCCAAAAATGTTACAACCACCCTCGGTCTCCCCGGTCTACCCCATGTGTTTCCCAGAAACCACTTGATCACAGCCCTCCCCTCTTTTACCCAACTCCCAACCCCTCCTTCCCACGACTGTAAGTATAAAAGTTGGGTCTAAGCTTGTATGAGCGCTGAGAGGACAGCAGAGGCTCCCTAAAGAGGTAAGTGTGCAGACACATCTCGGATATCTGTAATCATGTTATTGTGAGCATGAAGTCAGTGTAGTCATGCATGTGCACACATGTACTTTCTACCCACTTGTTGACAGATTCACAGCTTGGCTTACACTGTCTATCCCCTTTTCCATTCCTTTCCCAAACAGTGTATTCAGCGCAACTAGAAAATATCCTTTTCAATCTGCCTTTATGTGTCACACAAAAAAAATAACAAACACAAAACTTCAAAGCTCCGGTTTTGTGTTTTTGTGTTTTTATGTTGATGTGTTACTGTTTTTATGTGATTTTATTGTATTAGAATATTTAACCTTTTCTTGATATGTGACTCTGTTGTATACTTGTTGGGGGAAGATTTTTTCTTTTTTGTATGTATGTACATTGTGCAGGAGAAATTACAAATAAAGAAATCTTGAGTCTCTTGAATCTTGAACTCAAACCCCTCTCCTATAGAGAAAAGCAACAAATAAGGTTAAGTGGGGAAGTAGCCTTAAAGGGATAATAGCATTTTTTTAAAAAGTGGGGTTGTATGATCTACAAATAGCCCCTAAGTACTTTAATTGCAGTAGAAGACTCTCTGCACTCCTCCCGTTAGCAACGCCAGCCCATAGCCCTGGCCAGAGATTTACAACATTGTTGCAGAGATGTTCACAAGTCTTTTTTTGCAAGTCCAAGTCAAGTCTCAAGTCTTTGGTCACGAGTCCGAGTCAAGTCTCAAGTCTTTGAGGGGTGAGACTTCATCAAGTCTCAAGTCTTTGGTCACGAGTCCAAGTCAAGTCTCAAGTCTCTAAAAAATAAAAGTCTCCTGTCTCTTCTGGTTGTAATGAGCCTTCTATCATCTGCTGCTATCCGGTCTACTAGAGATTCAAAGCATTTACTGTAGGTTATTATCACTCCTTTATCTATACAGTATTGATTAGTTGTTTATTATATGATCACTTTAAACAGGATATTGTAATGCAATATGAAGAAAACATATAATGAAAGCTTTCCTTTAAAGGAAACTGTATTCTGAGTCAAGAAAGAATCAAGGCTGCTCTGCCCCTCTGCACTGGCCTTTTCTCTTTTTTTTGCTTTGTTGAATTCAGAAAACCCAGATGAACAACATGGAAACTGAAATGAGACGGTTAAAGAGAAGAAAAACTCAGAATATAGCTAATATATGTCCAAGAGACTTTGTCCCGAGGAAGGATCGGATGGTGGCCCAGGTTTAGTGATGAGGAAACTGTCACTGCAGCTGCACTGCACATCTGTCAGCAGCTGCTCCAAACAGACACGTCACAAACTTTATTTTGAAGGGACAGATTAGATGTTGATTTTGTTGCACCCAAACATTAAGCATATATATAGAACAGACCCGGCTTGAGACCAGCTTTTATTTGCTCAAACCTGGAGACAGACCCGACCCAGTGCAACCGGCATCTCTCGCCTTTTTTTTCTCCTTTTTTTTGAGAATTTACAGTAGCCTGGACTACATTATGACGGTCTGGGAGACGCTGTGCGCTACTGTAGGGGGGGATGAGAAGTCTCGCGGTTCAAATGTAGACTTGATCTAAAGTAGGATATTACTGACCAGAGGGGGGGACAACACGTATCCCCACCGGGGATAATTATAAATGACCAGAGGGGGGGACATCGAAAACAGAGGGGGGCAAATCGCACCCTGCTATTATATAATATATTATACAGAGGGACCACGGAGGTCTCAGCATGTCAAGCACTAATTATTCACACAGATTTTTGTGATTACAATTGAAAATAATCAAAATGTGTATTTGACCTGTAACATGCACTTTGTAACCAGGCTTTGTAATCATGTCTATATGGGTCTGGAAATCCCCTTGAGTCTGTTGTTCCATTGACTTTCCTCCTGTAAGACAGTCAGACCCCCACCCTGAAATGTTGTCTCTGAAACAATGGAAGTTTTACCTCAGCCTGGATGTAACCTCTTTGTGTATTTACACCTTTTGGTTATTAGTGATTTTCACCATTTGATGACTGTCTCTAATCACTCAAGTGTCTCAGGGCCGGATTTACTAAAGGTTTGCGTGTATTAAAACGTGTGCAAACGTGATTGCACGCGCAAACACACGTGGAACCTGATCTACTAACCGGACGCACCGAGGATTGCGTCTCTCAAATGGGCAAAATAGCGCGTGCAATCCATTTAGCGTGTTTGCCTTGATGAATATGTAAATATGGGCGTTTCAGCCAGAACACGCAAAATACTGGGAGGAGTAGATGCAAATCGATTTATTTAGCGAGGGCAATGTGATTTACCAAACCAGGAAGAGATTGCGGTGGCTGTTTTTGCGTCTTTATTTACCACGTCTGAAAACCATGTACTAACTGATACAACTTTGCCAAAACGTATGCGTTTATTGGTTTGATACCTGTCAGAGCCCCATAATCTTACATCTCTGCATTTCCTCACGTCTGGGTAATTCTGTAACAGTTTTTCAGCCGTGTTAAAAGTCTTTTACGCGCCGTTACGCACGGGGCACGTCTGTCCTGCAGTGCGCTCCTCTCTTTTCCTCTCCTCTCCTCCCTCTCCTCTCACCTGGCTGCTCAGCTCGGACTCTCAGTCCCGGTCCCGGACTGAGACACGTCACCGCTGCCTTCACCCGTCTTTGACCCCTTTGGTCAGTGGTCAGAGCGTTTAGATCCGTGTGTCCCACCTGAGCTCTCTATTAATCCACTGGATCATGGGCGGCATACACACACACGTTATGGGCGTGTGATTGTCGCTGCAGCTGCTGCCTGTTCGTCATATGACGAGTTGGGCCCTGTAGCGATTTGTGTTTATTTATCTAAACAGAGCGCGAGAGAGATAAACACACATGCTGTCATTGTATGCATCGGATCAAATGTCATTCTGTCCCTTCGTCCGTCCAGCTCTCTGTCCACTCTCTCCATGGCGGAAACGATTACCACGCGCAAAACCCTCATTTACATATTGCGGTTTGCACGTGTTTTCATTTAGCGGGTTACTCTTAGTAGATCACCTGTTTTGCGTGCACTAACCAAACACGCAATATTTTAGAGGGCGCAAACAATATAGCGCCCGCTATCTGGGATCTTAGTAAATCCGGCCCTCAGTGCGAGAAGTACAAAGGTGTAGGTGATTCATTGTCATAGTATGAAAAGACCCCCTGATGATCAAAGGTCTCCAGATGCGAATGGTATCTCCATGCAAAGTCCCAATTGTTATGTGAATTAGAGGTGTTTCTGTTCTGGTTGGATATTTAAGGGAAAGAGCAAGAACCTCACTTTGAGTTGATCTGCTTACCAGAGCTCCCACACATCGAGTGTGTTGCATTATCTGTTTCTTAAGTATTGTTACTATTTGCTATAGTTTGTTCATTTTGTACATCACAATAAACTGGAATGTTAACCCTTCATTTCTAATATTGCCTTATTACCCAGGGGGCAAAGCAAAAAAAACGGACACGGAGCGTTGTAAAAGGTTTGACACCAGAAATGATATCCAGGAACTTCAAGGATTAAAACATGGGTGGACAACCTGGTCAACTAGCTGCTGGAAAGATACAGGGGGCTAAAACCCCTTTCTGGGGTCATTTTGCTGGCGAAATGATGTAAATGCAAATATTTAGGTACTACAATGGCATAAATAGTCATACAACTTTAAAATTTGGCAGAGAGTATCTTGACACATAGGGGGAGGCATGAAAAAAAGATTCTGGGGTTTGATGCAACTCAATTTTAAGTTATCACCCTCAACATCCCAAAAAAGACCAAAAAAAGTACTGTTCGCCTGACAAATTCTCATGAAAATTATTATTTTTCAGCACTTTATGGAGAATATCTATGCTTAACATATATATAGAAAATTTCCTTAATTCATAAGCTTCCATTTGAGTCCAGGATAGCCTTTCTATCTCAAAAGCCCCACTTGGTGTGGCCAACGGTCTTCTCTATCTATCTGTTCACTTTGGGGAGACCAGAAACAGAATGGTTTCTGATCATGCCAGTTAACATGTAGTTTTTCACAATAGGTGTTGCACTGTTTGGAGACAGCCTGTAGCTTTCCAGTAGCTAGTAGAAAGGCTATCTTGGACTCAAATTGAAGCTTATGAATTAAGGAAATGTTCTATATATATGTTAAGCATAGATATTCTCCATAAAGTGCTGAAAAATAATAATTTTCATGAGAATTTGTCAGGCGAACAGTACTTTTTTTGGTCTTTTTTGGGATGTTGAGGGTGATATCTTAAAATTGAGTTGCATCAAACCCCAGAATCTTTTTTTCATGCCTCCCCCTATGTGTCAAGATACTCTCTGCCAAATTTTATAGTTGTATGACTATTTATGCCATTGTAGTACCTAAATATTTGCATTTACATCATTTCGCCAGCAAAATGACCCCAGAAAGGGGTTTCCAGCAGCTAGTTGACCGGGTTGTCCACCCAGGTTTTAATCCTTGAAGTTCCTAGATATCATTTCTGGTGTCAAACCTTTTAGAACGCTCCGTGTCCGTTTTTCAAAAAACTGGGATTTTGCCCCCTGGGTATATTGAGACTTTGTTCTAAATAATTAATAATCTGTTATTGGATATTTATTTGGTCTTTAGTTATATGGTAAGTTTCATTTGGTAACATTCATACCCTTAACCTCTGAGTTGAATAGAAAAGATTGAGTATCATGTCCTTTAACCATTGAGTTATATTTTATGACCTCTGAATATCTCAACCTAGGTGTCTGGGCTGTTCTTCTATGTTAAGAAGGCCACTGGATAGTTTAAGTCTATATCTGCCATCCCTGAACTAATAGTCGGGGAGCCACAGGCTCAAAAATGGGTTGAACCTGACATCGTCCGTTATACTTTTTATTAGTGTTTTTTCTGTTAACTTTGACTCTAAGGAACAATAATTGAGGGGTCTGCTCTGCCGGAAATATCGCGAAAAAAAATTGTGGCCATTTCACTGTATGCACCCTTTATTTTTCGACAGGAAATTGTAAAAAATGATTTTTTTCTTCAAATCCTCAGTAGCCTGGGTAGGCTGTCAATGAATGCATTTCAGATACACAGAACACATGTGGTGACAACATCCACTGAAAAAATAACTCCTAAAATACATTTCTACATGATTTTGTATCAATTTTATGGAAAAAAATTAGGCGTTTTCTCACTTTTTCCCAATATTTTCATCTTTACTTCATTGGCAATCAACTATAGGTCCAGGTTATGACATCAGTCAATGTGTCATCATTTTCAGCAAACAGTATACTCATTCCAGTGAAAAAATTATAAAAATCCAACAAAAATCATTGGTTCTATGATAATTTCACTACTAGCTGGCAATCAACAGGCTCAGAACCTCAATAGAATTTTAGGCTAGGCCTACTCTCGAAATTCCAAAAGACATACTGGATGTTTAGCATCATGGTACACTCACAAACACGAACTTAGTATTTGAATGAGTTTGAAACAACCAACAGTTACCAGAGTTTCTAGTTTAGCTGTTAGTTGAAATTCAACTCCCGTGGGAAACCCCCTAAAAAAAGTAGTTGGGGTAGTTACCTGTAACCAGACTTTCAAAAATTCCGAATTTTTTAATTTGGCCTTAAGTAAGTTGTGAGGGGTCAAACTAGGGGTTTTTCACGATTCTGAGTTGATTGCAAGCATTAGCTTTTCATCCAAAACACTACTTGGTGTAAAAAAAAAACAGCCAAATCCCCTTTTCCTGTTCATCGGAAAGGAACAACCCCCTCCCCCCACCAATAGAATGTATTAGAAGTTATTCCTTAGCATAACACAGGTTGTCTTTAATGTCACATACTCAATACAATATAACTTACATTCTACCCCTTTTTCTTGGTATAGGACCCTCCAGGATTTTACAATGTTTTAATTGCAACTATTAACGCAAATTCAACCAGTCCTCATGTATTCTCATCCGCCACGCAATTTATCACCACAAACTCTCTGCAAATTTGCTATCATAGACCACTGTGGCTAGTTATGGTCACAGGAATTAATGATGTTGTCAATAGCTGTGATTTTTATTTTATTTTATTAATAATAATTTTTAATTATTGTTTTCATATATTAAGCTATTATGTGGATTGGGAGTGTGAGAGAGAAAAAAAACACTGGGTGCACACCAGATTTCACATACCAGTAAAAGCTGAAATGCACACACACACACACACACACACACACACACACACACACACACACACCCTTCTCACTGCTGGGTATACATGTAAATTAAAAAGTTGCTTCATTGGTTTCTTTTTTTATTATTATTTGCCATGGTAAATAGGCCTAAATGTTGCTTAGTGGTAGTTAGTTGGTTGACAATATACAACTTTTTACGTCTGATACATTAATATTATCTACATCTTTTTTGAAGAACTTGACGTTTTTCATGCCACTACATTGATTACATGCATAAGAAACCTATTGTCAACTTAGCTTAATTGTTAGTTGGCTAACAGTAAATATCATGGCTCATTAGCCAACTCTATGTATGTGTTACACACCCCAAACTGCATCTGATGATCATTTCATTTTCTTAAATGCTCGCTGACTGCCCCAATCTATGGCTAAGGCCTATGCATGGTCTTAGAGAGGATGTGTGCAGTTGATAGATTGATTATTTTTAATGACCACACAGCCAGGCTGGTGGAATTTGCTTCCAGGACAGCTCATTGGTACAGGTTCCTTTCAAACATTTAACTCATTGAGTGCCAACCACGTAATTTTACGTTTATACGTTTTATTTTTACATTTTTTTCCCATGTGTTGTGTGCCAAAAACCTAATTTTACGTGCCCTCTAGGAGCCAAAATGCGTTCTCAAGTGCCCTCATGGGAGCCAAAACATGTGCTAAAGTGCCCACTAGGAGCCAAAACGTGTGCTCAAGTACCCTCTAGGAGCCAAAACGCGTGCTATAGTGCCCTCATGGCAGCCAGAACATGTGCTAAACAGCTCTCTAGGAGCCAAAACGTGTGCTAAAGTGCCCTCTTGGGAGCCAAAAACGCATGCTTAAGTGCCCTCTAGGAGCCAAAACGCATGCTTAAGTGCCCTCATGGCAGCCAAAACGTGTGCTCAAGTACCCTCTAGGTGCCAAAACGCGTGCTAAAGTGCCCTTATGGCAGCCAAAACATGTGCTAAAGTGCCCACTAGGAGCCAAAACATGTGCTAAAGTGCCCACTAGGAGCCAAAACGTGTGCTAAAGTGCCCTCTTGGGAGCCAAAAACGCAGACTTAAGTGCCCTCTAGGAGCCAAAACGTGTGCTAAAGTGCCCTCTAGGAGCCAAAACGCATGCTGAAGTGTCCTCTTGGGAGCCAAAACGCGTGCTAAAGTGTCCTCATGGGGGCCAAAACGTGTGCTAAAGTGTCCTCTAGGAGCCAAAACGTGTGCTAAAGTGCCCTCATGGCAGCCAAAACATGTGCTAAAGTGGCCTCATGGGGGACAAAACGTGTGGTAAAGTGTCCTCTAGGAGCCAAAACGTGTGCTAAAGTGCCCTCTAGGAGCCAAAACGCATGCTTAAGTGCCCTCATGGCAGCCAAAACGTGTGCTCAAGTACCCTCTTGGGAGCCAAAACGCGTGCTAAAGTGCCCTTATGGCAGCCAAAACATGTGCTAAAGTGCCCACTAGGAGCCAAAACGTGTGCTAAAGTGCCCTCTTGGGAGCCAAAAACGCAGACTTAAGTGCCCTCTAGGAGCCAAAACGTGTGCTAAAGTGCCCTCTAGGAGCCAAAACGCATGCTGAAGTGTCCTCTTGGGAGCCAAAACGCGTGCTAAAGTGTCCTCATGGGGGCCAAAACGTGTGCTAAAGTGCCCTCTAGGAGCCAAAACGTGTGCTAAAGTGCCCTCATGGCAGCCAAAACATGTGCTAAAGTGGCCTCATGGGGGGCAAAACGTGTGCTAAAGTGCCCTCTAGGAGCCAAAACGTGTGCTAAAGTGCCCTCTTCAGTGGTGAGGATGCGCTATTATGTGCCCTTTTTTTTCCTTTTCGCCCCTGCCCTTCAAAAAGTCTGTGCACGCCACTGCTCCAGCAGCTCGGAGCCGAAACAGGAAGCTCTCAGCCGACAGTCCTGCCCGGTCTTCATCTCGAGCAACACCGTGTCCTCCCGCGGTAAAATGTGATGGTCTCTGGGCCAAAGCAGGCCGGCACCACCGACCCGTACCACAGAAGGACCGCGACCACCGGTGGGGCCGGTGTTCCCGACCTGCTGTGGCCGAGAGACCATCACATCCCGCGGCGAGAAGCGACCCGGCACGGTGCGTCTGTGTTATTGTTGTTTATTTTTAACACCATTTTAACATCACCTTATTTTAATAATAATATATTTTTCTGGAACCACAATAAGGTTTCACCAGCTTTATCATATCTGATATATTCTTATTTTTGCTTGAAGGCATCATTAATGAAAGAACGTAGTTAATATTATTTTCATTCATTATATTCATATTTTATTTTTATTGAGAAGATTGTATGCTAGCTGTTCAAAATCATATTCCTGTTCTGGACATGTGTGCTGCTCGTATGTCAGGAGTCAATGTTGCTCTTTACTGGATTGCCAGCCCCAGGTGTTTTACAGTTGTTCTACCTGGCATGTCACTGTTTACATTACAAAATAAAGTTTGTGTAGTGCCTGCATGGAGCTGACCTGCTGACAGATGTGTAGCTGACAGTGACTTTCCTCATCACTAAATCTATTCCACTTTCTGATCCTCCCTTACTCACACCAATGGGACTGGACAAATTTTGGGTGAATTCCAATTCCTCTCTTTTTTAACCCTCAATCTTAACCCTCAATCTCAAAAAGGTGCGCTCCTGCTAGTGCTAGTGCTGTCCTGATTCTCAGAAAAATTAAGTGCAAGTTTAAGGGCTGTATAGCCCTCAATATTGAGATTTTCCGACACCACCCTTGGGAGCAAGGGCTATCCAGAATGCAGTATTTTCTTTGTTAATAGAGATATGAATATTACGAAAACCATTGTATTATCTAAGTCTAGGGCCATTTTATGGAGTATTTACCTCATTGTTACATAACATTTATTTTCTTATTTTAGGGGTATCGGCATTTAAGGGGTGTCCCATTTCTAAGTCACAAAATAGCCCTTAAAGCTGTACAGAAAAGAAAAATGAATTTGAGCCCACTGTTGGTCCTAACATTAGTGTAATAACTCATCTATCAGACGATGTAGCCCAAACTTTGTGCAAAATTCTATTTTCGAGTAAATCTGGGATGAAAGTGTGGTAGTTTTTTTCCGCATTGGATAATGCAGACGCACGGGTTATGCGTCACGCTGCTCACGATTCATCAGCCAATGCTATTGGATCCATTATCCGTCAATCAAACGTCTGAGACAACACACACACACCGAGCTCGGTCTCGCCCCAAACATTGAATATCCCGCCCGCTCAATAACGACCAATCAAATTTGTTTTCCTGGCTCGGGTAAACTCGTGTGGCAACTTGTGGAAAATCGTAGAAGGAGGCGACAAACAGGACAAACACAAGCTTGAGGGTTGAGGTTGAGGGTCCTGGAGATATCTGTACAGTGCTCAACATACATCAGCACACATGTTATGAGTTTTTAACTCATAACATTAAAGTAAGGTTAATTATATTACTTAGATTACAAAATCTTTAGCACTCTATTAGTTGATGCAAAGATGTATACACCCCACAACAAAAGCTGGTACCTGACAGCACTATGTGTTTTTTGTGTCCTCTCTTCATTTCTAGCAAACTTGTTTCAGTTTTTGCTGGTATGTGAAATCCAGTGCATGTCCAGTGTCTTTTCTCTTTCGTTCACTTGCTCCCGATCCATGTAATAAATTACATTTAGCCTATTGTAATTTTTTAAGAAATTTTGCGACATTGCAAAATCCTGGAGGGTCTGTATAATGTCCTACAAAGAAAAAAGGGTAGAATATAAGTTATATTATATTGAGTATTTAGTAGTGATATGTGACATTAAAGACAACCTGTGCCAATGCTAAGGAATAACTTCTAATACATTCTATTGGTGGGGGGAGGGGGTTGTTCCTTTCCGATGAACAGGAAAAGTGGGTGTGGCTGTTTTTTTTTACACCAAGTAGTGTTTTGGATGAAAAGCTAATGCTTGCAATCAACTCAGAATCGTGAAAAACCCCTAGTTTGACCCCTCACAACTTACTTAAGGCCAAATTAAAAATTTCGGAATTTTTGAAAGTCTGGTTACAGGTACCCCAACTACTTTTTTTAGGGGGTTTCCCACGGGAGTTGAATTTCAACTAACAGCTAAACTAGAAACACTGGTAACTGTTGGTTGTTTCAAACTCATTCAAATACTAAGTTCGTGTTTGTGAGTGTACCATGATGCTAAACATCCAGTATGTCTTTTGGAATTTCGAGAGTAGGCCTAGCCTAAAATTCTATTGAGGCTCTGAGCCTGTTGATTGCCAGCTAGTAGTGAAATTATCATAGAACCAATGATTTTTGTTGGATTTTTATAATTTTTTCACTGGAATGAGTATACTGTTTGCTGAAAATGATGACACATTGACTGATGTCATAACCTGGACCCATAGTTGATTGCCAATGAAGTAAAGATGAAAATATTGGGAAAAAGTGAGAAAACGCCTAATTTTTTTTCCATAAAATTGATACAAAATCATGTAGAAATGTATTTTAGGAGTTATTTTTTCAGTGGATGTTGTCACCACATGTGTTCTGTGTATCTGAAATGCATTCATTGACAGCCTACCCAGGCTACTGAGGATTTGAAGAAAAAAATCATTTTTTACAATTTCCTGTCGAAAAATAAAGGGTGCATACAGTGAAATGGCCACAATTTTTTTTCGCGATATTTCCGGCAGAGCAGACCCCTCAATTATTGTTCCTTAGAGTCAAAGTTAACAGAAAAAACACAAATAAAAAGTATAACGGACGGTGTCAGGTTCAACCCATTTCCTTGAGCTTTTGAGCCTGTGGCTCCCCGACTATAAGTTAGTCTAAAAGATCTTAGTTAAATGGTAAGTTTCACTAGGCACTATTCACACCCTTAACCTCTGAGTTGGACAGATAAGATTGAGTATCATGTTCTTATACCTCTGAATACTTCAACCCAGGCATCAGGGCTATTCTTCTGTTAAGAAGGTCACTGAGTGGTTTTAATAATCTATACCATCACTGAACTAAGATTGATTCCAGATTTCTTAACAATAGAATTGATTCTTAAAATGTTTATATTTTAAATGATTGATTAACTTTTAACTTTTAAAGAGTAAAGTTATTTTTAAATGGAGTCAGATTAAACAAGTATTTACTTTACTTTATTTTGAAAACCTCATCTTAACACCGGAAAGACAAGACACGTATTGGGGAGATATTGTTAAATATTGATGAATATTTCCTCCCCTACACTCCTGTATAAGATGATCAAAGTATTTGTTTTCATTTTTGCAGAGATTAAGCATCCAGCTGTAACGTCGAGATCATGGATAGTGTTGTTTATTATGGGTACGTATTGACTTAACTGTACTGAAATTTCCCACTGTCACAGGTACTAAATGAAACCATGTCATATGTCACAGAGAGTTTGGTTACACACAATTCATTTTATCATGATTATTTCTCATTTCTGTTAATAAAACCTATTGAATTGAACTGGAATTTTAAGTGAATCTGGCTAATTAACCTGTTTGGTGAATTTACCATTACACCAAAATTTAGCAGTGGACTCTCCTCAGCTCTTTCTGTTGTGTAACTAAGCTTTAACCCTTTCCTGTCTGCATCACAGGTCTGTAGGGCAGCATGTGGAGTTGAGGAGTCTGTCTGATAGTCTGATTGTACCACTGAAGAGTGGACTCTCTTCCTTCATCACGGTGTCAGGGATCCTCCTCAGTATCAATGCAGACATGATCCTTCCTGGATCCCAGACCTTTGATGATATCAGACGACAGATCATGAACATGAAGCGGCAGATGGAAGAGTCAGAGCGCTTGGCCAAAGCAAAGCTTGAACAAGTGGATAGGGCAATGGCGACTCTAACTGTACAGCATAGTCAGTTAGAGCAGGAGAAAAGACAGAAAACTAATGAGTTGAATAATTTGAATACACAGCTGTCATCATTCCAGTCCACTCTAAACAGTTACAAACAAGCTTTAGCGACAGCCAGGAGTAACCTGTTGTCAGCAGAACTCACCATGAGGCACATGAAAGAAAAAATGGATGAAGCACAGACAGTGCGAGACGTCGGCTTTGGTATCATGGCTATCCCAATTGTGGGTTGGATTGCTGGTGAGTAAATACACCATGTTATTAGTTATTCTAGACAAAATAAAATGATCACTGTATGTATCCCACTGAAATGTATTTGTCATCGATGTGTTTCATCATTAATCTACTTTGATTTCAGGAGGAATTATGATTGGTGTTGGTCAAGAGGACATGAACCAGGCCTATGAAGCTGTGGACGCAGCTCGTCAAGAAGTAGATAACTGGGCATATTACGTGAACTTATATTCTATCGAAGCGCAGCGCCACAATTCCTTGATCAGTGAAGCTCGCCGTGACATCTCAGCAGTGGACAATAAGATTCGTGAGACAGAAGCCAAGCTTCGTGACATGTCTGTGAAGCGTAGGGTTGTTGCTGATATTCAGGATAAAATTAGACGAACGGTCACTCAGCTGGGGCTGCTGAGCGGGGTGGGGCGTGTTGTCGAGCTGCAGACCCGTCGCCACATCCTGCTGGAGCCTGTGATGAGGCTGTTGGAGGAGATGACATCAACACTGCGTGAGATCAGTGGAAATGAGCTGCTGTACAGGGAAGGTATACCGAGCCTGGTGGAGAACATGAAGAGAAACCACAGGAAACTCAAAGAACTTGCTGACAGCAGAAGCAGTGCAGATATTGATGGTTACATATGATTTGCAATTCCATTGTGGTATATTATCCTCAACTCAGTTCAGTTCAGTTTAATTCAAATTTGAAGAAAGTTAGGAACTTCATTTGTGAAAAGTGATAGTTTATATTCTTACAGAATAAATACAAATAAATACAGATTTTAAAGGAGAGAAAGGCACGCACATATACATTACTATAATAATAATATATTACGAGCAGCATAGTATATAAGGATGTTAGATTAGTTGCTTAGTAGTCCAATAGAGGAAGGTGATGATTCTCTGTCTTGTGGGATGTGTCATGTATTTTGCCTGTTGTGTGAAATTAGAAATGTGTTCCTTATTCTCCCTTTCTCTGTGGGGGGTATGGTTTTTGAGGTTATTTGATGCTTTGTTTTTCCTTAGTCTAAAGGTTAGAGGTCATGGAAAATCTGGATAGTGGTACCTCTTTGTTGGTGAAGGTGGAATGTTGAGGATAAAGCCAACATAATAGAGAGGGGTTTTGGGTTAAGACAGGGAGAGAGATCTCACATTGGCACCAGAGCCTCTCCATGATTCTTCATTTTTGTCACATTGTCCTTTTTGTAATGAACTCCTTTTTGTATGCAAGTAAAGACATGTCAGCGGTGATCACTTCTTTTCATCAACGCATAAATATACCACTTTTTTAATCAAAATCAATCTATCTTTGTATATGTATATGTAATTTACTTGGGAATAAATCTGTTATGTTGCCTTGATGTTTTCTGTTCTCTTTATGGGACAAGGTCTTGTAGTACTGAAATCTGACCACTAGATGGGGACATGGTGTTGGTTTGCAGCTCAGGAAACTTCTTCAACAAAGGAGCAGATGTGGTGCATCACACGCCTATCAAATTCTATAATATTGCATAATAAATAAATAATTCAGCTCTTTGTGTTATCATGACCCAAAACTGTGGTTCAGAAGAGGCTGTAGCAACTTCCAAAGAAACCAACTTTCATCATGATCAACACAAAAACCTGACACTCACCTATAGAATGAGCCATACTTTAGCTTTACAAAGCTCCACTGTCACGGCTCATCTATGTTCAGCAGTGGCACGCAATAAGGCGTTATCGATAAGGCAGCGACTCCCTCTCCCTCTAACCGTGGCATTTTTATACCACAGTTTTTTTTTAATCCCTATGCACAAGAGGAATTTATTTATTTATCCAAAAACACATTAAAAAAAGGCCACTTTTTAATTTGAGGCAAAAAGGGCTCAAGCACCCCTTGGGCCTTATGTGTGCATGTGCACGTGCCTGAGAAACACACATTTCAGGACAGAACATGTCCTGTGATTTCAGCCTCCTGGAGGGACAATACCTGACAGTAGCTGTCAGGACAGGGAAAGGCTGGTCCCTCCTGAGACCCAGAGGAAAAAAGGTTTTACTTAAAATTTTTTTTTTTATTATAATTTAAGTATTGTGGTCCAAAGAAACATGTTGCAACATTTTTTTTTTCAATAAACTTTTAAATTAATTTTGTATTGACTGTCCCTTGTAGAGGACATCGGGACTTGCTTCATAAAGAATGTAATCATGTAATTGTATGATAGTGAATTAGTTTTTGAGTGGATTTGTTAAAAAATTCTTTCCATTTCTAGAACATTAAAGTAAATGAAGACAGTTACATGAAGAAAACACATCTGTTTAGGAGTTAGGAAATCAGCACATTTCGATTTGACCTAATGCAATTTGTCAATGTGAAAAGATGAAAGATTAGCAACGAGTGATAAAGTGAGATGAGACGGCCATATGCTTTTTTTTTAACAATGTAGTCTATGTGAAGTACTGGAAATCATACTGCATGACTTCTATTTGTTCAGTACAAGTTTGTTCTTACAGAACCAGTCTTGAACCATATGACCATGTATGACAATTTGAACAAATACTAGGCAAATCATTAATAGCTACAGAGAAAAGAAGTGGACCTAGTGTGGAGCCTTGTGGAACACCCTTGTCAATAATTAAAAAGTCAGACTGATGACCTTGAAAAACAACACATTGCTGACGACTATGGAGATAAGCATTAAACCAGAGAAGAGCATTTCGATCGAGACCAATTGCAAACAGTTTATCAAGAAGCAAATAGTGGTCAACCAGATCAAAGGCCTTAGACAGATCAATGAAAATTGCACCAGTTAATTGACCCTTATCAAAAGAGATGAACACATCATTTGTGAATTTCAACAAGGCTGTGGTAGTGGAAATTTTTTTGTCTGGATCCTGATTGAAAAGGCGATAGAATATTGTATGAATTGAAGTACTGAGATAGCTGGTTAAAAATAAGCTTTTCAAACGTTGCGATTGAGCAAACAATAGAAATGGGGCGATAGTTATTCACATCGGATGGATCACCTCCTATGAAAATGGGAGTAACCTTGGCACATTTCCAGATTGAGGGAATTGAACAGGTGGACAGAGATTAATTAAACAGGTCAGCAAGGGGATACATCAGGACATGAGCGGCAAGTTTGATACATTTAACTTCGAGGCCATCAGGGCCAGCAATAGTGTTATCTCTCAGTTGATGCAAAGCAAGAAAAACATCATTTGGCAAGATTTATTAAAGGAAAATGAATGGTCGGAGAAGGTACTATATGAGGGGCTGGCAGTCCAATAGGAGTCAAAGTGATAGGAGCTACAGATAGAAGAGAAATGCATGAGGAATAAGTGATGGGTCAGAGATAGGCTCATTATTAAAGTGAATCTGGGAAAAAGCATTTTTGTTATTTCTGTTAAGAATGAGATTCAGTCGTTTCAAGAACTGTCTTGTGGAAATTTTGTGACAGGCTTTCTTTGTAGTAATTAGACTTTGCGTTCCTGGTTTTGACTGTACATTCATTCCTTAGTGAGCTGTAAGTGTCCAAGTCAGTAGCATCCCTAGATGCAGGATATAGTATAGCCCATGCTTTATCCCGCTGCTTAAAAGGACTAAGGAGTTCAGAACTAATCCAAGGCAGTTGACTTCCTTTAACTCTGACAGTCTTCATCGGAGCATGAGCAGTGAGGTGTACACTATCAAACAAGTTTCTGTCCTTATGAGAAGAATGATGAAGCCAGTTACTGCTGAAGTCACCTAGAATAATTAGTTCATTATGCCTCCCAAGGGAATTAATAGTAGATAAAATGCACATGGTAGAATCAGAAGGGGCTGAGGGAAAATTATATTGATGAAAAGACATTCAAAGTTAACTGGCTCAACAGTAGGACTGATGAGGCAAGAAACTAAATTTGATGCAACATAGGAAGCCACACCACCACCTCCAGAGGACAGCTCTAAATAACACAACATTTTCAATTTCCGTTTCATTATCTGTGATGTTGTCATGAAGCCATGTCTCAGAAATAGTGATGATGTGTGGTTTATGAAGAGTAACCCAGGCTCTTAATAAATACATTTTTGAGACAAGACTCTGAATGTTAAGGTGAATAATCTTTAGTCCCTTTTCACTAAATCAATTGTGTATTATACGAAAGAGGACAGTACAGATAGAAAAGTTTGAGTGGGGGGAGATAAATTGATGAGAGCAGGGAGCAAGAACAATAATAGACAAAACACACACTTACAGACATAGACACACAAAGGCACATACACATGCAGACGCACACACAATGTAGCAACATGTATAGGTCTTAAATCAAAGACTCAGATTGCAATATTATGCCAGTAGAAATAAGGAAGGGCCCTATTTAATTCAAAATATGCAGACAAAAAAATAAATAAATAGCCTAAATAAAGTAAATAAGTAGGCCTAATACAAGAGTACCTTCCTGCAGTAACAATGGCCGACCAGGGGGCCGCCATACATCCAATCCATACCGGAAGTCTCAAGCAGAAGTTAGTTAAACACCGAGCTAAAACAAAATAAAAGCATGTACGTTTACACATAATTCTATGGATTAACATGTTTTTCGTAACGGTATAATTGACTAGTTACTGTAATTAACTCCGCAAGTTTATAGGCAACTGTAAAACTCAGAAGCTAGAAGCCTACACTAATCACTAAGTTGTAATGTTAACTTTTCATGGATATAACTTAAATATCAACAAATATAACTCAATAGGACTGAATAATAATTAAGATTGAATAGACTGAATTCTCATATTAAATAAACCTAGGATTAATAAAATGAGAATTTACATTTACAACCAAATTAATTGACCACTTTCAGATTAGGCAGCAGTTGCAACATGCACACACAGTCACAACAAATGTCATACTTACTTTGAAATTAATATTAATTTTAATTTTTTTTTTTTAAAACTAGAAGGCACTGTACATCATTGGTGGTACTGCCCAGACATTATGCATTGATCATATGATCCTTCCTGTCAGGTAATCTGTGATCCAGGAGATAAAGGAAGGCCAGTTTGTCAGGTTGGGGAACTGTGCTGTCTTAAGGAAGCTCAGTCAGATCTCTTGACATCTGTCGCAAGATGCTGCAGTGCAGATGTTTTATCAGTCTGTGGTGGCAAGTGTGTTGTTTTATGCTGCAGTCTGCTGGGGAGTAAGGACAATTGTTGTAGATTCTGTATTTATCTGCCTCTGGAGCAAATATCACTGCACAGACACAGCTCCCCATACACTATCTAAAGGCAGAGAGGAGCAGCTTGGCAAAATGACTTCAATCCTGCTGGTCATATTTTCACCCACCAGGGATCTTCAGGGACGAGTGGGGGCATCATGGACAACACAATGGCCCCAGACATGTGTTACTGCAACAGAACAGGAATTTCCTGGATCTACAAATGTGTTTATTATCAGGTTTAGCTATTAAATGAATGCAATCATTATAATTTCCTATTTTCAGTCCTCTGTTAATTCTATTTTCTTTCTGGAATCCAATAAAACACAATATTACTGGCAATAATAACTTGACTTGGAGTTTTTTTTGTAAACAATGTCTTTATTCAGAACAAAAACCAATGGCAAAGTTTCAAACAGAACAAACAAATAAAATGAACGGGGGTTGCCAGGCTCCCACTGGCCATCATGCTCTCTTGGGGGTAGGCGGTAGCAGGTGGTGGTGGTGGGGCTTAAAAGAGGCACGAACACCATCTCTGCCATCAGCCTCATCAAGCCTTCTTCTTGAAGGATTTTGATCAAAATCTGAAAAATAGTAACATGATCCAATCATACAGTACCTTGTGATGCTGTAAAGGGTACACTCTTTTGTTTTTATGCTTTCCAAGCTAGATTGACCTTCTTACCTCTGGGAGCATCACATCAAAGACAAAATCCAGCAGTCTTAGCTCCCCTCTCTTTATTTTTCCCCTATGCCTGTGACCTCCTCAATCACCCTCAGGAGCTCAAAGAACTATTGAAAAGAAAAATACAAAGTAAACAAATTCACCTTTTTAATGTTATCTCTGTGAACACACATACACATGACTTATGGCATTTTCATTTACCTGCTGGTAAATTCAGCGTCCTGAGTTTTAGATGCTGTTTGAGGTCGAGTGAGGTGGAGGGGTTCTGCCAGAGATACATCCTGTTGGAACAGATGCTTTCTCTGATCAGATCATCATGCAAGTTCTGAAACCAAAGAGTATAAGGTGAACATGTAATCATCAGAGAAAGTAAGACAGACTGTAACTACTGGAAGCACAGTCTATTCAAAAGTTACCTTGATCTGTGTCCTGCTAGAATTCCTCCTTTCTCAGCAGCATCCATGATCCTGCAGAGAAAGATGAAAAAAAATTAGGACTGCCAGCAACGGCAAAAACTGGACTACTCAGCTACAATGATTCTAGGAACAGTCACAGAAATTACTGCAACATTTATTCTGCATTGTTCAAAAGCCTACTCAATTACGAGAGCTGTTAAGCTAAAGAAGCTACAGAGAGGAGAGAGAGAGCACAGGACCAGAGCAGGAATCATTATTTTTCATGTTAATTTGATTTCAATCATTTTGTTTTAAATCTGGACATATGCAGGTGGACTCAGCCAGTGCTAAGAAAGGTCTTCTGCCTGCCTGTTGGAGAGATAGAGAAACTAAAGCCTCAAATTGCTGTAAAAGATGCTGTATAAAAGACAGACTACAACTTGTATTTCTCATCCCTCCCTGGAATTATTCTCTAAAATTTTACTGTTTATTGTCTCACCCCTAACTATAAAATGAGTTTTTCGCCCCTGAGGAAGATAATTCAGCTGAGGACACAGATAGCACACAGATATTTTTTTAACACCAATATTGGGGGTTAATAATTAATTAATAATTAATTAATTCTAGAATGCGCTTCAACTGGAAGCAGCAAAGTCTGGTAGCTCTGAGTTTCTTACTCTGTTTTTGTTGTATTTTATCATATTTTTTCAATTACTGATGGATATTTCTTCTGTGAAGAGAAGAGTTTTCTCAAGTGAAGAGCTTTTTTCGTTGAAGTGGAGAAAATCTGGGGTGTATCACACTATTCCGGCTGAGTTGAAGAGGCGTTTTCGTGGTTGCCGTGCTGGTGCAGGTTTAAAGGCAAGGAAGTGGAGATACAAGCCCATTCTGCCGTCTGTCATCATGGGGAATGTCAACTCTCTGACCAACAAGAGTGATGAGCTGGAGATATGGAGGGTATGCACATGACGTCACGGTACTCGGAAGTCGCTGTGGAACGTCCACTGAGTGGCAAAAAGACGAGTGGCAGAGCCGCCAAAGTTAAAAAACGAGCAAGTAACGAAGCGATTTTCTCCAAGCCCATACAAGTCTGACATGTCTGGCTTTGCCAGCATGTAAAGCATGCATGACCTAACAGAGCTGCTAAAAATCTTGAGGATACGTCTCACTTTGACCGAGTTACATTCAAGAACCTGTTCTCAATGACGGAAAGTAAATTCACTGGAGCGGTCATTTTTTTCGATCGATCAGCTGTGTTTACAGTTTCAGGTGTCATAGTTATGATGTTTAGACAGATAAATTAGTCCTCTAACACATCCTACAGTTTGACTGGTCAGAGTTTTTCAGAATAAAAGCAGCTTGTGTTTTAGTGTCGGGAGTCACTGTCAGGGCGACAGTAACAGCTGTAATCTCGTCCCTCTGCACAGTAAGCAGCCTGTCAGTCACTCTGCAGGTACCGCGGTCACCCTGCGTGTTACAGGAAGTGTCCGTGGAGCAGACAGTTTTGGGGAGCTGGTTGTCGATTCCTTTTGACATCAATTTGTTTTGATATAAGACATTTTATCCAGTTTATGAGTCCACCGCTATCCGCCAGCATGTTGAGGAACGCTTGTTTTGCCACTCAGTCCGATCGAACGGGGCGTTGCCGAGGGCAACGTGACGTAAACGCATACCCTCTATTGGTGAAGACTCAGAAAGTTTACTGTGAGTGCAGCCTGATGTGTTTTACTGAGACCTGGTTGAATCAAAACATCTCTGACTCCATTGTGGATGTACCTGGCTTCACTCTCATACGGTCAGACAGAGATGCTAAGGCAAGTGGCAAGAAAAAAGGAGGAGGTCTGGCCTTATTTGTGAACCAGAGATGGTGTAATCCTGCACATATTACTGTCAAAGAGAAGATGTGTTGTCCAGATATTGAATTATTGGCTGTTGGAATGCGGCCATATTATGTACCAAGAGAATTCAGTCATATCATAACAATACTTGTGTACATCCCTCCCAAGGCAACAGCTGATGTTCCATGTGAAATACTGCATGAAATGGTTGCTACACTGTAAGAAAAAATTCCGTTAAAAAACGGATAAAGTCCTGGCAGAAAATTACCAGTAACTTATCCGTTAATGTTACGGACACTTCTGTTAATTCTAAAACGGATAATTCCGTAGATTTACAGTAAATTCTCTGTTCATTCACAGACACTTCTGTTAGTCAGAAAACGGATAATTCCGTTTATTTACATTAAATTCTCTGTTCATTCACAGACGCTTCTGTTAGTCAGAAAACGGATAATTCCGTATATTTACAGTAAATTATCTGTTCATTCACAGACGCTTCTGTTAGTCAAAAACGGATAATTACGTATATTTACAGTAAATTCTCTGTTCATTCACAGACACTTCTGTTAGTCAGAAAACTGATAATTCCGTTGATTTAAAGTTGATTTCCTTCTTCACTGGAAGGAAGGATTTAGAAATTATTAAAAATGTCTAAATGAAACATAAAATTTCAAGAAAGTTAGTTGCGACTTAAATAAACATGTATTTTCTTCCACTCTAATGCTAAAATACAATAACAAATGGTATCCATCACCAGACCAATGTAATGAGTTAAAATAACACCACAGCAACATGATCAAATACAATCACTACAACATATTTAAATTGCACATGTTTATTTTTTTATGCCATGAACGATTTTGAGACATATGCATAAAGGTTTTGCTTGCTTTAAAACAAGTCGTTCAAGAATTATTTGAACAATATGAAAAACAACATTAAAAGGTTTCAGACTTTTTGCTTAAAACAGCAACAAACAGAATGTTGTTAGCACTTAACAGACTTAAAGCAGAAGTAAGCGATCCGGTCGTTTTGGCTAATGCTGCGTTCCAGGCAGGCTTTTGAAACCGTAAATTACAGCTTCAAGTCACAACTTACGACTTTGTAGCGTTCCAGGCAACCCACTCGTGTTTTCCCGACCTGTTTTACCTGTGAAAGTCACTATAACGGCCACTCGTAACTTCTGACCCGTGAACTCGTACCAGATTGAACTGGTATGACTTCACAGGTCGGAAAAACACGAGTTACGAGTTTCCTTGAACGCACCATAACAGTCCTCGTCCCTACGTCACCACATTCACGGCGTCCCTTGGCTGCACACACAGCCCTGCATGCCATTCTCTCTCCTCATTGGATAAAAACTGTAGGATACGATAAATGTTTTCTCCTCGGCTCAGAGCCGAGCAGAGTGACTGACAGACCCGTGTTTCGGTCCAAACACTCTATGTAAGTGATTGCTGTCGGAAGATATAACTATTTAAGACTTATATTAACACAAATATATCACTCACTTCTGCTTTAAACAATATTTCAATTAATTTAACTACAGTGCAAAGCACCATTTAAAAAGTGCTAATTTTGTAGACGATAAACAATGATACAACGTTTTCAAGAACTAGGTTTTTGGTGCAGTCTCAGCATGAACAGTCAGCATTATTATCCAATAAACAGCCCAGTCACTTCATCACGACTTCAATTTAAAGGTAACAGCACTTGGTAGAGGCCGCAGGCTAATTTTAACTTCTACACACACTTGTTTTAGCTGCAAGTATGTGTGAAGTCCACCTGCTGGCACCTTTATTTCAACATTTTACTGTATTTCATTTTTCTCATTTTGCCAACAATATGTGGACCAAACAAACAAATCAATTATTCAAAACAAAAGACAGATTAATTGATTATAGCTGCTGCGCAGCGATGGGTCGGGTCCGGGCTATATTTTGGCAAATTTAGGCAAATTCTGAACAACAAACAGGAGAATAGGAAGAGTAGGACAGAATAGGACAGTTGACCTTGTAATGTTCACTTTACACCAGTTAAGGATTGAACCCGCGACCTCTGGAAACAAAGGCCGTTGTCTATCACACTGAGCTACTTGGCAAGTGGCAGTACTATGGTGGCTTCACAAATTGAGTAAGCCATTCACTGTCGTGCAGGCAGATTTGAAACCACTGTAAAAAGAGGTAAAATTCTGATATGTATTTGTCAAACATCTACTGTGACTCTAAGATTTTGTACATTTGTTTCACAAAGACCATCTGGTATTTTAGTCAACTCCCTGGTTGGGTCTTGATCCCACATCCTCCAACACCAAGAACCAGCTCCTAACTCAGTGAGCTAATTATCTGGAAGTGAGACCTGCTGTGTGTCTTCTCAAATAGACTCGGGGAGTGTAATACTGACCCTAATAATGAAAATAACCTATTAAACAACACTGTTCAAAGTGAAACTAGTGTGAGAGGCATGACTCTGTGTGTGTGTGTGTGTGTGTGTGTGTGTGTGCGTGTGTGTGTGTCACTGGAGCCTCCATTTCCTAAACTGCCATCCAAGGATGTTCGAAGTTATTCAGTCCACACAGGAATTTAAGCAGTCTTGGAGGAATGTGTTGGTGTTTGGTGCCCTTCTTCTCCGCCTTCGACCCTCTCTCTGGGTTTATTCCAAGGAAAACTCTTAAAGAAATAGATATATATTTTTTTAGCTACACAAGTAATGAAATTAATTAAACTGAAATATGTTCTATACATAACACCAAGAGAAAGAGTTGCTTACCTTTGTATGAATTCCAGGGTAAGTTTGTTTGTTTGTTTGTTTAACCTTTATTTAGATCTCGAAAGCCATTGAGGGTAAAACCCTCATTTCCAATGGCGTCGAGAGCACATCAAATCAACAGCAATCATATAACAAATACAGTGATCATAAAAATACATCAACAGCAATACGATCAGACATTATCAACAATTTTTTAGGATTTTTTAAAACAATTGCATTCAAAAGTATGCATATTTATGATCATGTTTTTAAACTGGCCTGGGGTAACAAATGAATTCATTTTCAGAGATCGTTGAAGAGAGTTCCAGGTATGAGCAGCAGAAAAACTGAATGCAGTTCTACCGAAAGCTGAATCCGTCCGAGGAACCTGGAGTGTTAGATAATCATTTGAACGAGTTGAATAAATTTGAGATGGCCAGTTCAATAAATTACTAAGATATGTTGGTGTAAAGCCAGTTAAAGCTTTATAAATAAAAAGGTAGTAATGTATGTCTCTTCTGATTGATAAAGGAGCCCATCCTACTTTCTTATACAGTACGCAGTGATGGGTAGAATAAGTGGATCCGGTGATAAATCTGAGAGCAGAGTGGTATAATGAGTCGAGTGAGGCAAGAATAGAAGCAGATGCATGCCTGTAGATGACATCACCGTAATCCAGAACAGGCATCAAAACGGCCTCTATTATACGCTTTCTATAAATTAATGGAAAGTTAGATTTGTTTCTATAGAAATATCCAAGTTTTTGTTTTAATCTAACTGCAAGGTTGTCGATATGATATTTATATGTAAGTTTTTGATCCAGCCAGATGCCTAAATATTTGTATTCAGTGACTCTTTGTATGTCATGTCCAGAATGAGTGGTGATACATAAGTTGGTATTTATTGTATTTCTGGATTTTGAGAAGATCATGTACTTGGTTTTGTCCGTATTTAGAATTAAATTGAGATTGAAAAGAGAATACTGGAGTTTGTTGAAGGCTTGCTGGAGGGCTTCAATGGCAGAGTGTGGGGTATCGGAGACACAGTAAAGAATTGTATCGTCAGCATAGAGATGGGTGTGACAGTTGGTTATTGTGGATGTAATATCATTGATATAGATTGTGAATAATACAGGTCCTAATATGGATCCCTGCGGAACACCTTTCGTTAAGGGTAGGTGTGAAGAATGATGATGTCCCAATGTCACTGACTGTTGTCTGTTGGATAAATAGTCCTTGAACCACTGAAGTGAATTTGAATTGAAACCAATGTCAGATAAACGTTTTTGCAGCAGGATGTGGTCAACAGTGTCAAATGCCTTTGATAAATCCACAAATAGAGCAGCACAGTATTTTCCCTTGTCTAATGCACTTATGATGTCGTTGGTAACAGATGAAATAGCGGTGACGGTGCTATGCATAGCTCGGAAACCGGACTGGTGAGGATTCAAAACAGAGTAATGTGATAAGAATGATTTTAATTGGTGACTGACTAGAGATTGAGAGCTCCTTGGGGTATTTTATGTTCAGCACATAAAATAAAGAGAAGGTGTAGCTGAGGGTGTAGCTGAGGGCCACAATGAGTGAACTGACATGGCCATTCACAACTTCCTGGTCCACAGCAACTTTGAATCTTTGATCACCTTAAACATATAGATATTAGAAGATAGAAAATATTAACAAAAAAAGAAAAACAATGCACATCCACTTCAGAAAACGACTGCAAACATAATTATTTAAATCACTATACTCCAACATTTTGGTTTGCTAATGACCACTTTCAGTTTTTGGTAATAAGTAGTAGAGCTGCCATAGTTACACTAGTATCATGTTTACACAATCATTGTCATGCCTGTTCAAGCTGATCACTAAGTACAATGGTTTGTGCAGCAGCAGAGCGAGTTTCTGCAAACAGAACAACAGACAGGAAGAGAGGAAGAGGAGAGAACAGAAAGAGACAAAGAAGAAGACAAAGGGAAAGAGGAGCAGGAAAAAAGGAGGTGGAGGAGGAAGAGAAGGAGAAATACAAAGATGATAGCAGGAGGGAGAGAAGAATGGTTGGAAAGAAGGAAAATAGAAGACAAGAGGAGAAGAAGATGAGAACAAGGAAGGAGGACAGCTGGGAGGAAGAGTATAAAGAAAAGGTCAGGAGGTCAAAGAAGAAAGAAATAAGCAGGAGAGAGGAGTAAAATTAGAAGTGTAGGGATGGTTAGCGGGAGATGGAAGATGGTGGAGGAAGAAGAGAAAGAGAGAAGGAGCAACATGGAAAGAAGGAGAGGGGGAGACAGAGGAATAAGAAGGACAAAAAATGAGGGAAATGGAGGAGGATGGCAGGGAATAAAGAGAAGGAACAGATCAGGAAGGAAAAGATGGAGAAATACAACAGAAGATGAGGAGCTGAAGGAAAAAGAAGAGGAAGAAGAGAAGGTCACAAAGGATGGGGGAGAAAGAGAAGATGAGCAGGAAAGTCAGGAGTAAGAAAGGAGGAAGAGACAGAGGATAAAGAGAAGAAACAGATTGAAGAAGAAAGTGAGAGAGAGGAAGAGGAGGAAGGAGGAGAAAGGAAAAAAGAAGAGAAAGAAGGAGAAATGCAAGGATGGTTTACAGCAGGAGGAAGGGGAATAGATGGAAACACAGAAAAGGAGAAAGAAGCAGAGGAAGATACAAAGATGAGGAAAATAAAGATGATGACATTCTAACGACTGTTGTTCAGGAGTGGCCTTGTGTGACTCAACGATGGTTGTTGAGGAGTAAGAATAAAGAGTAAAAGTTAAATCCATAACATGCATGCCATAATATTATACAGACTACATACCCATGATAAGGATGCAGGGGGTGCTCGGGATGCTCAGTCCTGTTGTTGCTGTAGACTCCTGTTGTTGGAAAATAAAATATTGAAGAAACACTGAATGTCATGAACTATGTTTCCAATCTATACAGTATTTCCCATACAAATATTTACATCATATATGACTAGGTCGTAGTAACTACAATAAGCCTAAACCTCAAAATTCATTTTTAGCTATTATAAACTGATAATCCTTGTATCAAGAGCTCTGTCAGAGCAAAAAGATATTTTGAGATGTAAAAGAGAAAAATTGTTGTTTTGGGCCATTAAACAGTTATTGTGTACCTTTAATATTAGAACCCTTTGTTTTTCAGATCATGAATACTCAAACATATTTCACCAAGAGAGGGGAGGGGAGGTGAGAGGGAAGGGGAGTGGAAAAGAGGAGAGAGGAGAGGGGACGGGAGGAGAGAGGTGTCTGTCTGTGTCCTGTCTGTGTCCTGTCTGCCTGTATGTGTCCTGTCTGTCTGTCTGCCTGTATGTGTCCTGTCTGTCTGTCTGTCTGTGTCCTGTCTGTATGTATGTGTCCTGCTTGTCTGTATGTGTCCTGCTTGTCTGTCTGCCTGTATGTGTCCTGTCTGTCTGTATGTGTCCTATCTGTCTGTCTGTCCGTCTGTCTGTCTGTGTCCTGTCTGTCCGTCTGTATGTATGTGTCCTGTCTGTCTGTATGTGTCCTATCTGTCTGTCTGTCCGTCTGTCTGTCTGTGTCCTGTCTGTCTGTCTGTATGTGTGAGAGGGGAGGGGAGGAGAGGAGGCAGCAGATAAGGAATTAGATTTATCAGGAAACAAACCAAGTAAAGCTGCGTTCACACCGGACCTTTTGTTTTTAGAACGAGCGACGAGTTTACATGTTAAGTGAATGCAAACGAGCGGTGGAGCGTTTAATCGCCCAGGCGAAAAAACACTAGGGCTCGGAGCGACAGCAACGGAGCGTCGGAGCGTTTTTTCGCTCGAGTTGCTCCCGTCGCTCGAGATGAGAAATCCCAACTCTCCGGCCGTCGGTCGCTCGTCGCTCAGCGCTGATTGGCTGCCGTAATCCCGTCGGTGCCGGTGTAAACAGAGACACATGGGCAGTGGGCATGATGTCATCAAAGCGAAAATGCGAGTCTGCTGGCTCTGTGCCAAATTGACGAGCGTCTGCACCTGAGCGACGGGGCGTTTTTTTCGGAGCGATACGAGCGACAGCGACAAAAACAAAAGGTCCGGTGTGAACACACCTTGAGTGGGATATTACTGATCTCTTTGGAAACCTACCTCACTTTGATAGAAAAGCAGATCAGGCTTTTCCTTAAAGAATTTTGCAATTCCTGAGATCAGCTGTACTGGATCTTCCCCTGACATCTTCATTCCATTTGAGTCGAGGAAGTCTTTGATGCTTCTTCCAGGGGCTGGCAGGCAGCAGGGTTACCTTAGCAACAAGACCAGCGCTAAGATATCGATGTAAACACAGTTGGTTGAAGCTAACTAGCTGAGCTACAGGCAGTGGCTAACAGCAGCTAACGCTCATATCAAAACATATCGCCGTCAAAAACAGGTTATCCCCCATTATGCATGCAACAGTACCTCTGTATATCTTATCCTCAAAAGATATGCCATTTTTCTCCAGCTCACACAAGTCTGACACAAGCTCACTGAAAACTTTATCCACTCCGAAATATTTACAGTCATTCTCTGTAACTTACCAGCTTAGCACCAGTTTTTTTGCTTTTCCACCGCCTAAGCACCGGTTCTTGGTTCTTAAAACTGGTTCCAGACCAGCACCAACTCCTTGCGGGGCCATTCTTCCAGGGGCTGGCAGGCAGCAGGGTTACCTTAGCAACAAGACCAGCGCTAAGATATCGATGTAAACACAGTTGGTTGAAGCTAACTAGCTGAGCTACAGGCAGTGGCTAACAGCAGCTAACGCTCATATCAAAACATATCGCCGTCAAAAAAAAACTGGCTGCTTTTTCCCTTTTTTTTTCCCCAGCCGGGTTTAGAATGAGAGTTATCGCTAAGCTTCCATGTCGGGTTAACGTGTAACGTTAACGTAATGACCGGTAAAAAAAAAAAAAAAAAAAAAAAGACAGGTTAACAGGCTGGAGAACACGTTCCGGTTAAAACTAACCGTTAAATCAACGTTAAGTTAATTACTTGTTATTTTAGTTAGAAAATAATAATAAAAAATTTACCACAGAAGTGCAATAAAAGGCTTTCCAACTCCGAAGACGAGACGTCGAGGATAAACATCCGTTAACGGCGGTTGGTGGCTTCCGCTTCTCCCACAATGCAATGCGTCCTTAACAAATACGGTGAAAACACCCGTAAAAAAATATTACGGAAAATTCCTTCACATGAACACGGTACTTTGTGCCGTAAAACTACGGACTTTTCTTACAGTGTAGGATACAGACAAAACATCCTGAGGCACTTATTATAATATCAGGTGACTTCAACCATGTTATCCTCTCCTCCCACCTGACTGGATTCACACAGTTTGTTAAATGTGCTACCAGAAAAAACAAAACCCTTGACTTGCTGTATGCCAATGTAAAAGAAGCTTACAGAGCCACTGCCTTGCCACCACTGGGCAGGTCAGATCACAACCTGGTTTGTCTGCAGACCTGTTACAAACCCTGTGTGCAGAGGGAACCTGCAACTACACTCACAGTAAGGAAGTGGACACCTGAGGCTACTGAGGCTCTGAGGGACTGCTTTGAGTCTACAGACTGGAATGTTCTGCTACACTCGCAGACACCTTACAACACATCCACTGACATTGATGAGATGGCAGAGTGTGTCACTGACTATATAAACTTCTGCAGGGATGTGGTGTTGCCGGCCAGAACAGTTCGTTGCTTCACTAACAATAAACCGTGGATCACAAGTGACATCAAAAGCTTCCTAAATAAGAAGAAGGAGGCTTTTAAGATTGGTGACTCAGTCTTGATTAAGACAGCACAGCAGGAACTGAAAGTGAGACTAAGGCAAGCAAAGAGAGACTACAAGAAAAAGCTGGAGAGCAAACTACAAAATAATAACATCAGGGAGGTCTGGAGAGGAATGAGGACCATCACTGGATACAAGGAGAGAAATAGGCAGCCTGAGGGAGATGTTGACCTGGCAAATGAGTTTAACCAGTTTTACAACAGGTTTAATATAGCCTCTTCTCCCTCACCATCACCACTTGGCGGTTCTGCTCCATCTGGCGGTCCTGCTTCCAGCGGTCCTGCTCCTCCTGGCGGTCCTGCTCCTCCTCCTCCTCCTGGCGGTCCTGCTCTACCTGGTGGTCCTGCTCCTCCTGGCGGTCCTGCTTCCAGCGGTCCTGCTCCTCCTGGCGGTCCTGCTCCTCCTCCTCCTCCTGGCGGTCCTGCTCTACCTGGTGGTCCTGCTCCTCCTGGCGGTCCTGCTTCCAGCGGTCCTGCTCCTCCTGGCGGTCCTGCTCCTCCTCCTCCTCCTGGCGGTCCTGCTCTACCTGGTGGTCCTGCTCCTCCTGGCGGTCCTGCTCCTCCTGGCGGTCCTGCTCTACCTGGCGGTCCTGCTCTACCTGGCGGTCCTGCTCCACCTGGCGGTCCTACTCCTCCTGGCGGTCCTGCTCCTCCTGGCGGTCCTGCTCCTCCTGGCGGTCCTGCTCCATCCGGCGGTCCTGCTCTACCTGGCGGTCCTGCTCCATCCGGCGGTCCTGCTTCCGGCGGTCCAGCTCCTCCTGGTGGTCCTGCTCTACCTGGCGGCCCTGCTCCACCTGGCGGTCCTGCTCCATATGGCGGTGACACTCTACTCTCCCTGGAGGAAGTGTCGGCAGAACTGAGGAGACTGCGTCCTGGCAAGTCGGCTGGCCCTGATGGTGTTTCAGCTAGACTCCTTAAGGACTGTGCTGCCCAGCTGGCTGTGCCTCTCCATACCATCTTCAACCTGAGTCTGCAGTCATGTAGGATCCCTCTTCTCTGGAAGACCTCGTGCCTGGTGCCGGTTCCCAAAGTGGCGAGGCCAGCAGGAATCAGTGACTACAGACCAGTAGCTGACTTCTCATATTATGAAGACTCTAGAGAGACTACTACTTCGCCACCTTCGACCTCAAGTACAGCATTCTGTGGACCCCTTGCAGTTTGCATACCGGGAGAACATTGGGGTGGACGATGCAATCATCTACATGTTGCATCGGATTTACTCTTACCTGGATGAACCTGGGCGATATGTGAGACTGCTGTTTCTAGACTTTTCCAGTGCTTTTGACACAATTCAACCTAGTATTCTGAGAGGAAAGCTGGAGAAGATGGGTGTAGATCCAACCATCATCTTGTGGGTCTATAACTATCTTACAGAGCGGCCACAGTATGTGAGGCTGGGGAATTGCATGTCAGACACAGTGGTGAGCAGTGTAGGAGTACCACAAGGTACTGTGCTCTCACCTTACCTCTTCACACTTTTCACTGCAGATTTCACATCCACATCTGAATCTTGCCATGTTCAGAAGTACTCTGACCACACGGCCATAGTGGCATGTGTGAAGAAGGGACAGGAAGATGAATACAGGGACCTGGTGGGGGCGTTCACAGACTGGTGCAACAAGAACAACTTGTTGCTTAATACATCAAAGACCAAAGAAATGATTATTGACTTTGGCAGGTCCAAAAGATCCTTACGGCCTGTGACTATGGATGGGGTGGACATTGAGAGGGTTCAGTCATACAAGTACCTTGGAGTACACCTTGATGACAGGCTGGACTGGTCCGTACACACAAATTATGTGTACAAAAAGACACAAAGCAGGCTCTTCTTTTTAAGAAGACTCAGGTCTTTTGATGTATGTAATGTAATGCTGCGTATGTTTTATCAGTCTGTCATTGCAAGTGTTACATTCTTTGCTATTGTCTGCTGGGGTAACAACATCAAGGTCAGGGACAGGAACAGAGTAGACAGGCTCATCAAAAAATGTAGCTCTGTGATGGGGGAGGGAGCGGAGCTGGTAGAGGCTGTGGTTAAGTGGAGAATGGGGTGTAAGTTGAAGACCATCCTGGGTGACCCCCAACACCCTCTACACAAAACCCTCTCAGGTCAGAGGAGCAGCCGAAGCAAAAGGCTCATCTCCCTGACCTGCAGAACTGAAAGATTTAAGAGATCATTTGTTCCTGCTGCAATTGTTTTATACAACACTTGTTAAAATGTATTTTTGTGTTCATCTTTTTTGTCATTGTTGTGTGAGCTACTGGACTATCTTGAATTTCCCTGCTAGGGATGAATAAAGTATTCTCTTCTCTACTCTACTCTACTCTAATAATCCCTCTCAATAATTCTCCCTAAACTGGCATTTTCTCACAGTAGTTAAATAAATGTTCAAGACTTTAAGTGACAGCTTATTATTATTATCAGCCAAGTGTTCATCTTTTGTGGTAATGGCGTTCCGAATTATTGTTGTAGCACAAAATGGACAATGGAAATGTCCTCCATTTCTGCACTGCAGATTGCATCTGCAGATTATCTTTTCTAAAAAGTTAGAGTAATTAGTCTTAAAAATCATACAGTACCTGAGAAACAAATATTTATTTAACATCCTATAGAGTATATACAGATGTGTTTTTCTTCATTATAAACAGTTATGTCTATTTGAAAAAGTGAAACAACTCCACAGAGTGCTACAAATGCAGAAGATGAATCTCACTGTACTACTGTATATGTGACAAACCTCAAAAGAGTGCAACCCAGTATAACACTGGTTAAAATACACAAGACCTTAGACATGTAAAAACACAAGTATCATTAAAAATTACATGTAAAGGCATATGATCTCAAAAAGATATTTTTCATACCATTGAAATGCACTGCATTTTCCACATGATTCGAAAAGTGCCTGTGGATGATACTCCCACTTTGTGTTGAATAAGGGGCAGAGAGGACACCCCAAACCAGATGGTGACACGGTGTACATCAGGCTGTTGCCTTCTTTGATTACAGAAGGGTGCATCTGGAAGAAAAGAATTAATAAATATGTGTGATGTACACACAAACATTATGTAAGAGAAAAATATGCATTGTGTGTATGTCCATGTGTGTGTGTGTGTGTAATTTTGATAATGTCAAATTAACTGAGATATTTATTTGTAAGGAACTGAAAGTGAGACTCAACACATTATGAACATTCACCACTAGATGTCATACTTGTGCTTCTAATTGATCTGCATTGTTCTGGATGCAACTCACTGACAAATCAAAAATAATACATTCCCATTTTTTAAAAGTCAGACGTTTGTATACAACTTTTTTAATTGTTTTTTTTAAATATTAATCAATATTTCTGTTGTGAAGTTATTATTATTATGTTATAAAGTAGATTTTTTTTTGAAACTACAGACCTATAAACTCACTGAGACCCCTTAACTCAGCGCAATTTTCTTTTCTTTATCTCAACATTATTATGCTTTTTTTTAAACACTGAGGATAATAATCATTATTAATATATATATATATATATATATATATATATATATATATATATATATATATATATATATATATATATATATATATATATAAACAATCAATCATCCATCAGTTCGTTATAATTATAATTATACATCAATGCTGTAGAGGCTAATTACTAATGGGCTTTATGCACAGCTCCACTACTTCCTGAAGTTAAGCCAGCTCCTTTATTTCCTGTCTTACATTATTGTATACTGTAAGCATCTTTAAAACTTTATTCAATTTTTCTAGAGACCGAGGTCAGTTTTCAGTGCTGTCACTCAGGAGGCAGAGATAATGACCACAGACAGACAGACAGACAGACAGAGAGACAGACAGACAGAGAGACAGACAGACAGTCAGTCAGTCAGTCAGTCAGTCAGTCAGTCAGTCAGTCAGTCAGTCAGACAGACAGATAGATATACCTCTTGAGTGACAGCACTGAATACTAATCCCACTATTTCACATTTGTGTTTAAAGGAGCATTATCGCAAATACAGCAGTAATAGCATAAAACAAACTGAAATATGCAAAAGATAGGTTGGGGGGAGCCATAACTAAATTTACAAAAAAAATCACCAACAGTATAGTGTCCGTGGGGCAAATGCAGCATTTGTCTTTGTTATGATCCAAGCCGGCCCGGCGCTTTCTGCGTTCAATTGCACTCGGAACTCGCAAATCCGACCTCCGAACCGGAAAAATGCAACAGTAAATAGTAATGTAGCAGTGTTATGCTGCTACAGTCACTGAATCGTCCCACTGCGGTCTGCACGTCACACCAACGATCATACATTTGTTGGAGGAAGTTGCAGTTGCTGTTGTTGCCGTTGTTGTGGTTGTGCGCGACGTAGAGCTGCCGCTTCCACTAGCGAGTTTTCTTTTTCCTTTCCCGCGATTGCACGTTCATTCAGCCTGGTGAGGGAGGAGGAGGGGGGAGGGGGGAGGGAGGAGGAGGAGGAGGAGGAGGAGGGGGGAGGAGGGAGGAGGACGGGGAGAAGGGGAGGACTAAACGAGGCTCCTCTCTCTCTCTGACAGCTGCCGGCTTGTTTATATCTGATAAGCTCCGCCTGGCTCCATCTAGTGGCCGAATTAAGAATTTGGATTTGCGATAATGCTCCTTTAACTACGTCATAATCAGGAAATGAATAATAAACACATGTTTTATGAGTTCACAATGACCTCTGACCTTTGACCACCAACTTCTTATTAGTTTAACCTTCAATCAAAGTGAATGTTTGTGCAACATGAATTCAAATTAATTTCACTTTCTGATACATCCCATCCACAAGACCATGAGGTCAACATGGCCTTGATCTTTGACCTTTGGCCACTAACATTTAATCAGTTTATCCTTCAGTCTGGGTAAAGGATGTGTTAGAGGACTAATTTATCTGTCTAAACATCATAACTATGACACATGAAACGGTAAACACAGCTGATCGATCGAAAAAAAATGACCGCTCCAGTGAATTTACTTTCCGTCATTGAGAACAGGTTCTTGAATGTAACTCGGTCAAAGTGAGACGTATCCTCAAGATTTTTAGCAGCTCTGTTAGGTCATGCTGCTTTACATGCTGGCAAAGCCATGTCAGACTTGTGTGGAGAAAATCGCTCCGTTACTTGCTCGTTTTTAAACTTTGGCGGCTCTGCCACTCGTCTTTTTGCCACTCAGTGGACATTCCACAGCGACTTCCGAGTACCGTGACGTCACGTGCATACCCTCTATAGCTGACAGTTGCTCTTCTCAACCAGAGTAACAGTAGCTACATAGTGTTGCTTTATATAAAAGGAAAGTGTTTGATTTTGAAACAGAAGCCTTACTATTATTATATTATTTATTCTTTCTGAGACTATTGCATATGGTTAAGTATATATTTCAATTTCATCTTGGCGCTGTGTATAAAGGTTGGTCAGATAGACTTAAACGCTGACTGGGAAAGCCCATTACTGAAGCTGCTGTAGCGATGAGGTGAGGCGCTGCTTTGGCAAAGGATGAATCCAGAGAGATTTATCAAGGTAAAAGAACATTTCATCCTCCACATACAAAGTATGAAGCACTCTTTGAGCTTCACACACTTGTTTCATGCATGAATTGTAAAAACAAAAAAAAAAAGCACAGTTCTTTAAAAAAAAAAAGTCCTATATGAAATAAGTCGAGGGGGTGATTTAAAGTTTTGCGTTTTGCCTCTTTTGTTCCTTTTTACAATCATGTTAATGAACTTAACTTAAATTAAATGAACCCATTTTATATGAAAAGGGATAAAAGCTTGTTTGAGGCTCTCTATTCCTAAAAAAGAGCATTAAAGGACACCTACATTTTTTAGTTTTTCTCATCCGTGTGTGTGATTATGAACATTGAAACACTTGCTGTAGAATCATTCTTGAAGGTCATACCTAACGTGATGTGCACTGTAACCCCCCCCCCCCCCCCCCCCCCCCAAAAAAAAAAAAAAAAAGTACTGTAAAGATTGACAGCTGTGGTTTCCAGAATTCTTCCGTAATGTGGTTAAACTTTCTTATTTTATGGCATCCTTTTATGGTAATTACACTGTATGAAATTCAACTCTTTGTTATTTTTTTTTCTTTATGTTGTTTGGCACAACAGCACAATTTTCTAAGGTCAGATATTTTATTTGAGTCATGGTTTGCTGTGGTAATGATTCCTAGGGACCCACAAAGAAGATGACACTCAATCTTGTTTGTCCCTTTGCCCACATAATCCTTAATGGGCTTTTATTTATATCACATCAATAAGTATTATATTTCCAAAGAGCTCACTAAATGGACAACTCCTCTCACTTATTGCGTAACATGATTTTTCATTCAAAAACGTTATGACAACCGGAACAACGTGGAGCAGTTCTCTACAGTTACACAGCTTGTCAGGGTCCAGTTCACCTCTTCTCTCTCTGTGTCCATGTTTTCTTTTTCCCCAGGGCTGGGCGGGGCTTTCTGGTTCCTACTGCATCCACCCTCCTCTGCACATGCTGCTCCATCAACTTGATTCCCTCTTCACACCAACAGCAGTTAGAAGCCGGTCTCTCCTTCCACTCATCACCAGTTCGTTGTTACATCCACCTGGTGGTAACGCTCTCGGCCCCTTGACCTAGTGATTGACGCATATTTTCTTGACTCCAGCTCTGTTGTTGCCTCGTCTCACCTGTTTTTGTGTTTTCTTCCTCCAGCCCTGTCTTCGGTCAGCTTTTGTTTCTCTTTTTGAACCTCGTGTCTGAATAAATAACCTTTGGCACCAGATCTGCATTGTGGGTTCAGTTCAGTTTTTTGAACTCCTGATACAGCTAACATTAAAAAGATTTAAAACACATACATTTATTATGTATGGCCATGAGATATCACCTCAGAGCAGGCTGGCTCATCCTGTCCACTCATCCTGGATCAGCAAGTTAGCAATATCATTTTGTTGTAGAGTATATACCGTATTAGCTGTTATATATTACAGCATATCTGCTAATAAACTTAATAGTGCAAATTGTATGTGTGTGTGTGTGTGTGTGTGTGTGTGTGTGTGTGTGTGTGTGTGTGTTTGTCGTTGTTGTTTTACAAAAAAAAGGTTACCTGTCATCTAAATTATTGTGAAGTGATGTATTGTTCCTACAGGGGGGAAATAGATGGAAAAAATATTTGATAGAGCCTGCACTGATTTCTGAAAGGTTAATGTCATAACAACCTGTTTTCTTCCCGCTCCTAAGGATGGAAGATGGTGTTGATCAGGAAGGGGCAGCCCGATAAATTAGTAAATTCAATAATTCTTAAGGGTTATTGACAAGGTCCTCTTTCTAAAAGACCCCCACGAAATATGCACTTTTGTAACTCTGCTGGGTCTCTACTTGTATACATCAAGCCATATGGACTGTGAAATGCCCCAGACACATTTCAGAGTGTGAGCTGGTGTGCTGTGCAGTCATTTAGATGATGTGGGATTATGGGAAGAACATCTAAAAAGAGTGAAGACACTCTGACGGGCTGATCTGGGCCGGCCTGACTATCAGTGTGTCAAAATGTAAATTTACAAAAAGGGTGTGGGACAAGGAGAGGTTTGCACCATCCAGATCAAAGTGCCTCCAGCTAAAGTCATCAGAGTAACTTTTCACCAACTCTAAACGGGAACCGGTGGGCCGATCTTTGTCTCAGAGCTGACAAAACTCTCCGGTAAGGCATCTTGAGCGGTCAAATGCCACTAACTGGACGAGATCGGTCAAAACGGAGGGTTCAAGCAAAGATGCTTTATTTTGGTTCAAGCTAGCTACATCGAGGGTAGGTTAGCTTCCTATTTCAAAGTAAAAGCACAAATTCTATCGTCATGGTTTTCTGTATGTAAAGGGCAACAGGTGTTTTATTTTTTTAAAGTAAGTGTGTTGGTCACAACGGCTAGCTTAAGTAGCGCTGAATTCATCCGAACAAAATTGTAAACAGCTGGTATTTAGACAAATTAACGACACACTGCTGATCTAAACGGCTACTTTCTTAAAAATGTTTGAAATGTCGATAAAGTGATATATTTACAGAGTTTAGAGCTAAAATGGAATCAGCTTCTGACTGCTGATTTCGGCTGGGGTAGGAGGCAGGCTAACACTACCCATACACTTCCAGTGTTTGAGCTAAGCTAATTACCGACGATAGGGGCTCTGCCTTGTTACTGCACGCAAAGTCGAAAGGATGGTGTCTATCTGCTGGTCATGGACTCGGGGGTGAGGCAAGACACAAACGAAAATGTTGGCGTATCCCTTTAACATGACTGATAACTCAGACAAACCCCACCTCATCTATCTTTGTTAGAACGTGTTGATAAAATATTTTATTTGGCATTTTGGCAGTCGATCATTCCTTTTGTCACGGCTTATGAGCCAGGTTGTGACAAGTTCCCAAAGAAGAAAGGAGTTGCATAATGCTGCTTTACCTTAGCTATTACCCAAAGACTGCAAGGAAAGGTTGTCAGATTATAACTGTTTTATGGAAACAATACATTTAAATAATTGTTGTCTCTGACTTTTATTATTGTTTAGTATTCTTTGATTTGTGATATATTACATTATTGATGAATATTTCTATAAAAAACATTTGTCGACCAAACCCTCCACATCCCCTGACAGAGCTCCAAATGATCATGACAGTATGTCCCAAGAACCAAATGAACAGAAATGAAGTTAATTAGTTAACTTGGGTTCAGGAGCAAGACCACGCCTCAACCACACCTCTAATCACTAAGCCAAGCCTTCATATACCCGGTCACCCCCTCTCCCTCTGTTTGCCTTAGACGTTTCGACCCACCCACCCCTCTCCCCTTTGTATCCAGGTATCCCGGACCTCATCACTCCCTCTGGCATCATCCGGGGGCTCGCATCCTGCCCAGACAGAATCCCTTTGAGACGGAACCCCCACCCTGAGTCTCAACCGCCTGCCATCGCCCCGTCCTCCAGACCAGCAGAGCCGACCCCGACCCCCTTCACCCTCACCCCTCCACCCCCCTCATTAAATGATTGAACTCACACCGTTGTGGCGTGGTCCTTGCTAGTGAATTAGCAGCAATGCCTGTATACAGAGACATTCTCTGTTACACTAACACATGTTATACATTGTACTGATGTAACTTGTTCGGGGTTAATAAAGTGCTTGGTGAGATACATCACACAGTCAAAGAAAGAATATTTGAAAAATAAAAAAAATATATTAAATTAAAAATGAATTAAAATTAAAATACTAAGTCTTTTTTGACAAAAAAAAAAGTTCAATTGCAAAAAGACATCTATCTAATAAAATATACTTCAGCTTAGCTATACGCAGATGATACTGTCATCTATATCTCTAAATCTAATATTTTACAGATACAAAATGCCCTTCAATCAGACTTTGATGCTGTACAAAATTGGCTGTCATCTAACAGACTGCTGCTTAAAGGGACAACGAGGAGTTTTGGAAAAGCGAAGTGTTTTCACACTACATTTATGAGCCTCCGCGCACCGTGAAATTCTTTGACCGGCGCAAGACAGACTCATGTTTTCATTCATCAAGAATTAAAGTCAGAGGTAACCCAAAATAATGATAGAGACAAAACGATATATTTATCGAAAATGGGCCCATTAACAAGTGTGGGTAGCGTAGATTCATCCACATTAAAGGACAATTCCAGGCGAATTCAACTCTGGGGTGTATTTTCATATCATTTTAGGTCTAAAAGAATGAATCTGAAGATTTTCAGTTTAATTGCTCCTGTTTTGTGGTAGCTGCGTCTGTCCCCGCATCGCCACGGCAGCAATGAATGGGAGTGGATGTAAGTTCCGCTGTTTAGGCTGTTTACAGCCCTCAAAGCCGCAATTTTTTTCCACAGACAGCGTCAGATGGAGACTCAAACATGCACTCAGAAGTTTATTTACTTCAAGCAAGCCGACATGTTTGTAAAACTAGATCTAATTCAAAGTCTCCCTGAGTCTCGCGCGAGCCCGAAGTTGCAGTGCTGGTGTGTTCAGGTGCAGTGGGAAAGCTCCCGTTTGTGTCATAAACACAGGAATATCAACTCTTTACTTGCTTCTAGTGTACATTTCTTTCCACAGACAGCGTCAGATGGCTACTCAAAGATGTGCCGAGAAGTTTTTTTTACTTGAAGCAAGTAAAGAGTTGATATTCCTGTGTTTATGACACAAACGGTAGCTTTTCCCACTGCACCTGAACAACTGGGTCTCGCGCGAGACTCCGGGAGACTTTGAATTAGATCGACTTTTACAAACATGTCGGCTTGCTTGAAGTAAATAAACTTCTCGGTGCATGTTTGAGTCGCCATCTGACGCTGTCTGTGGAAAAAAATTGCGGCTTTGAGGGATGTAAACAGCCTAAGCAGCAGAACTTATATCCACTCCCATTCATTGCTGCCGTGGCGATGCAGGGACAGACGCAACTACCCCAAAACAGGAGCAATTAAACTGAAAATCTTCAGATTCCTTCTTTTAGACGTAAAATGATATGAAAATACACCCCCGAGTTGAATTCGCCTGGAATTGTCCTTTAACGTGAGACTTTTTTATAACCAAATAGAAACTCCTCGTTGTCCCTTTAATAAAACGAAATCTTACTCCATGGTCTTTGGTACAAAACATAACCTAAAAATGAAATCTAATAACTTAATAATAACATGTAATGATGGTATGAATCTGCATGGAGTTGAACAATTCAAACCTCATATCGACTATATTCTTTGTAAAATCAACTTTGGTGTCAGTGTTTCATTTTGATCCAAGAACTGTTTTACACATAATGTTCGAAGGAAACTTGCCTTACAACTTATTTTACCATTTTTTGATCATGCTGATGTTATATATCTAAATGCATCCAAAACCAATCTTCTACCCCTCAACACAATATATAACAGTCTTTGTAGATTTGCTCTTGGTTGTTCTTTTTACACTCATCACTGCATCATGTATAATACACTCAAATGGCCCTCACTCAGTATAAGAAGACATAATCACTGGTTACAGTTCATTTTCAAATGCATACATTGCAATTTTCCTGCTTATTTACAACAATTTCTGATTCCATATTCCACAACATATCAATTACGGCAATCTCAGTAATTTTTCCTTATTCCTACAGTGAATCAAACAATTGGTAAAAGAGCATTTATGTTTAAAGCGCCATCAGACTGGAATAATCTTCAGTTAAACATACGTTCATTGACTTATTTTCATAGGTTTAAATCTTCTTTGTCTTCTTATTTTGAGTTAAATTGCACATGTTTCAGATGATGTTATATCAATAGCCTGTTATTTGTAACACACTGTAATTTCAATTTGCAATATTATGTTATTATTATACTTTTTTTTTTTTTTTTTTAGTTCTAGGCTTCTGCTATGGCCATTTGCGGCCATCGAGAGGTTGTGCTTATTCTTTTACTCATTTCTTTATGTTTGCGTTGATGTCTGTTGTCTTTGTTGTTGTATGTTTGTAGATTGTTGATTGTGTTTTGTCCCTTTATTTTTGTTTGTAATGTATTTCGGGACCCCCTCGAAAACGAGAGGTTTCCTCTCAAGGGGTTAATCCTATTAAATAAAAATTTCTGAACATATGTTGTCTCTAAATATTTTTGTACAATTTAAACAAAATGTATTTGCCATTGCAGTTAATAGAACACAAAACCTTCTGACAAAAACAATGTTGAGATATGAAGGAAATCAAAACATGATGTTGCTCATATTAATGCAATTAACAGAAAGAGAAAGGCAAAAATTACGATCCTTTATAAAAATGGATTTTCTTTGTCTTGTGAAGTTCCTCAATGACTTTATATTCATGTGTTCCAGGATGAGGTCCAGTTCTCAGGTTTTTGTTGTGGAGTACTTCAAAATAATGACCCCAGTTTCCATCACTGTCGGCACCAAACCCAAAGACACTGATCTGAGAAAACAAACATTAAACCTAGAATTTAAGGTATTGTTTTTGACATTTATAGGTTTTCGTAGCCTGCTCATTTAAAACAAAAGATGTGTGTAGACTTTCAACTATGTAGTACACAAAGTAGCAGAGTAGCAAAACCTGTTCAGCACTTATTTTCAAACGTTCCCTTTCCTGCTAAAAGCTGAATAAGAAGATCGGTAGCAGTAATATCAGGCCAGAGAAAGGAGACACTGTGTATCGCTTAGCATTCTATTTTGAAACAGGTTGAGTGAACAGTCCTTTAACACCAACAAGTACTGATTAAATAAACCAGATATTGTTTTGTCTTGGTCACTGACAGAGCCGGGCGTTAGCCGTTTCCCCTCTTATAGTTAATCATGTTAAGCTCAGATTTTCACCCACACGATTCTTGTCATGTGATTTTCATTGTGTTGCCGCTGTCTGAGTTCCATGGGTCCTTGGGTAGCTTCAGGCTACATTGATGTCATTAACTCTTTCACGACCATTGACGAGTAAACTCGTCACAGCCTGCCGAACGTTCACGACCATCGACGAGTTAACTCGTCAAAACCGTTTTTTTTTACAGATTAGGATAATAGACACTCTGAGGTACCCTGTGTGTGAATATGGTAGTCCTCTGATATGTAAAACTGTTTTAAACTACAATCAAAACATAATGTTTTTTATAAACTGTGTGATCTTGGTTTTGTTTGAGTAATCGTTCTCCTTGAATGCTGCTCTGGGGACAGCGTGCAGCGCTGTGCGGCTGTCGGCTACAGTGTTGCCACTTTCTCGCTGAATCTGGCGACTTTCCAAACCCTCTTTTGACAAAAGCGACCGACGACAAATCTGGCGACTTTTTCCGGTGCTGTTACAAACGTTTCTGGTTTGGAGACTCGGATCTGAAAGCCCGTTATCACGGCTGTTTTCACGGTGCAGCGGAGCGGGCGCTCTGCAGCGGGGGCTGTGACCGCCCCCCCCCCCCCCCCCCCCCACCCCGCAGCTGTCCAAGGTGCTGAACCGCGTGACGTTGTTTACACTCTGTGTTGAGGCTTGTCTGTGAAACGTGCGCTGCTCAGGGACTGGGCAGATTTGTCCCACTTGCTTTCTCCCCGACTCCGTTGTTAGAGATCTCCACACAGTAAAAGAAATACACTTTTTTTCTCCCCCCCTGCTCCACTCGAGCGCGGCTGAACCCGGCTTGAGCTCACAGGGGCGCGAGGCTGCTGCAGCCGCCGCTCGTGCTGACAGCTGACTGAGGGAGATGCTTTGGTTGGGTTTAGGCAATGAAGAAAGGAGTTGGTTAAGTTTAGTAAAAAGACCAGGTAGAGGCTAGACAGGCTAGAAGCATAATGAACATTATATGTCATTAATATGAAGTATTTGCTTGTTTTGCAGTTAATTATGAACATGATCCGTTTGACCCCAAAAAGAAAAAAAGGATCAATGCGCACTGCGCGCTGGGGGTTTCCCCAATAGCCTTTTCGGAGTAGCGGGGTCTTTAGAAAAAATAGAAAACCCCGCTATTACGATGAATGGAAGTCTATTGTCGGAAAGGCGGGGTGTAACCATATTTATTTAGCTGTATAAATGATTTGGGAGACATGCCACACTGCAGAGTAGCGGTAAAATTAGCCGATTGCCACTTGACACAAAAGTGCGTTTTTCTCTGAAACTAGAGCGGGAGCTCCGTTTTTGGAGAAACCCAGCTCTCTTCTTCTACTTCGTACTCACGAACGAAACGGCGGAAAAACTCGGCGTTTTTTCGAGGAGCACGTTGTAAAGTCATTCTTCAACCAAGTGAAGACCGTTTGTTTCTAGGTGATGTACAGAGTTCGGTTCGACGTGAGAAAAAGGTAAACAAATAGCCAAAAACATGTGGTCCTGAGCGGATGTGCTGAGGAATTAGTGTGGTCGCGAAAGAGTTAATGGTGTGTTTGTTTCCCTCCTCCCATCTATGGTTTTCGGAAGACTGTGCCTTCACCAGACAAGGCTCACATGTCCCAGGAATGGAATGGGTGGATCGAAGAACAAGTTCCCAGCCCCATTATTTTTTTTGTTTGGAAATTTCTCGTTAAAGCAGAAGTAAGCGGAATGTTTGTGTTAATATATTCCTCCTCATTCCTCCTCACTGCGTTACCGCGGTGACTTTTCACAGGCGCCACCTCCACCTGAGCCGACAGCTCCGGTGTCTCCGCTGAGTTTTGTTCAGTTTGTTGATGGGGGTGATTACTGATTAATGAAAACATACTTTTGAATGAAATAATCGATTTTAGTGACTAGATAACAGGAGAAGTTACACAATGTCCCTTTAATGGGGAAGAAAGCTTTTAGATTCTCTGCTCCGAGTACATGGAACAGTTTGCAGTCAGAGCTCAAACTCCAAAGTCTGGTATCTCTGAATGTATTCAAGTCCATGATAAATTCCATCACATCCAGGCTTCAGGAGTGCAAATGTTTTAATTGAGTGCAAATGTTTGACTAATCTTGTAAATTATTTTAACTAATTTTTAAAAAATTCAATTTTGTTTGTTTGTTTTATGTTTTTAATTAATGTGACTATGTGTTGAAACTATGTGCTGTCATTCTTGGCCAGGCCTCTCTTGCAAAAGAGATCTTGGATCTCAATGGGACAAACCTGGTTAAATAAAGGTTATAATAATAATAATAATAATAATAATAATAATGTTTTTTGTTAATGTCTTTCTGGTGAGTCTCTCTCAAATACAGTAGATGACACACATCTCTAACCAAACAATGACCAGAGAGATAACATACTGGAGGAGGATTGTATTTTACACATGACTCCAACAGTTGGGATGAAACAGCCTTTCATTGTGGACTAGAGCAGCTGACACAGGTGTAGCCTATATAATTACTCACTAATTAACACTGACTGTGGTCTGTGTGTGTGTGTGTGTGTGTGTGTGTGTGTGTGTGTGTGTGTGTGTGTGTGTGTGTGTGTGAGGGAGAGAGAGAGCGTGACTGGCACGGCTCAGTTCATCTTGTTAGGTACACCTGTGCTTTTTCTGTGACTGAGCTGTTCTTTTCCACTTCAATAGGTGTGAAGTGACAGTACCAGTTAGTAGCTGTTTATCTGTCACTGCCAATGCACAGATGCACAGATAAGCACGTAGTGCATCAGACACTTCATGAATGCATTTCTTTTTACTTCTTCCTCCTCTTTAACTTTACTGGGACATTGTATTGTCACCAACTGTCAGTCAGTGTTGAACCTACCTCATCACACATGTACATGCTGAGAGCCACAGTCAGAAAGCCAGTGGATGGATATCCGCCTTTCTTCTCGAGCCAGCTTTCATGAACGTATTTCATGAAAGCTGGACTGAGGATCATCACCTGTTATGAAGCAGAATCAGCCCTCATTCTGACACTTATCAACCATTCATTTTTACCATGAATGCACAATACCTTCTGTTTTATAGGCTATCTACAATGCAAGACATTCAAGTTCAAATATAAAATACTATTAAATACTCACCAGATCCTTGTTAGGGTTTGAATTGGCAGCAGTATTTTTTCTGTTGGAGGGAGCATTCATTTAGAATAAAGTGGAATTAAGTACACATTAAGTATTGTTTTGCAATCATGACATTAAAACCCAGAATGCTAATTATACACCTAGCACAGGCAGGCACATGCTACAGTCAGCGTCATCACACTAAACATGAAAACCAAGCTACTCTGCTAACACTTCTCATAACTGGGTGATAAGTAATAAAATAAAATATATGCATGGACTTCTGTTTAAAAAAAAAAAAATTACATTAATAAAAACCAAGCTTATTTTTTATGCCTTTTCTCTAAAATTGCATATCCATAATAAAATGAGTATATCTCTGCAACCACAAGGTCTATTTGAATACTTTTGGTGTCATAGTAAAGGGAAAAAATTGAGAAATTGCTGAGATGTGTAAATTTCAGTATATGTGTTACTGGTGAAGAGTAAATGAAGATGACACACAGAAAAAACTTAAATAAAATTAATATTCGCCTAAAAAATCATATTTTTGATGAGTGTCCTTTAGAATAATGCTAACATAGCTAAAACTCTCTATAAAATCATTGTACAACATATGAACATTGTCTCTGCAGTGGTTGATTCTGATTAATTGAAGCAGGACAAAATTATTGAGATTTTACTACAAAATATTCAGGCGAGTTTTCCAAAATGTCCATTTTTGGCACAGCTTGGAACCACCTGCCACTATAAACCATTGTTTAATCTTTATTTTCACACAATTTGCATAAACTAACTGAAAAAGAATCAATTGGGACTAAATAAGAAGTTCATTCCGGGCCGCAATACTTTTTTTCCCAGTATGGCCACGCCAAGACCCGCCTTGCTCCGCCTCTGATTGGCTGCCTCTGCAAGGCTAATGCTGCGTTCACACCAAAAGCGTCAGGAGCGTCAGCAGCACGGGCAGCAGACGCCCTCAACGCTCTATTCACTGGCTGCCAGCTCTAGTGGCCGGCGGGGAAAGGGGCGGGACTTCCGAGCAGCGAGGAAGATGTGTCCACTCAGGCACTCTCAATTTCTCCCGCTGTGAGACTCCCGGTCTGCAACTGGCTTCCGCCGCCGCGGCGACGCTCCTCATTTACATAAAGTTGAACTTCTCTCAACTTCTAAAGCTGCGTTCACACCGGACCTTTTGTTTTTCGAACGAGCGACGAGTTTACATGTTAAGTCAATGCAAACCAGCGATGGAGCGTTTAATCACCCAGGCGAAAAAACGCTGGGGCTCGGAGCGACAGCGACGGAGCGTTTTTTTGCTCTGTCGCTCGAGATGAGAAATCCCAACTCTCTGGCCGTCAGTCGCTCGTCGCTCAGCGCTGATTGGCTGCCGTAATCCCGGTGGTGCCGGTGTAAACAGAGACACATGCATCTTACCCTAACCTTAACCACTCCCTTCTTCATGCCTAAACCCAACCAGCAGAGTAGAGGGCATCGTGATAAGCCAATCGGAGGCCTAGTGGGGTGGGTCTTGGCGTGGCCATAGGTGGTTTTCAGATGACCTCACGCGGAACGTCACGACTGCAGATGGAGGGCAGGAAGTGTTTTGCCAGCAGGAAAAGAATAGGAAAATGCCTACGGTCTGCGCTGTCTACGGCTGTTCAAACCGGTCAAACCGGTCAAAATCAAAAAAGTTACTTGAGAGTTCCTAAGGTAGTAACACATAAAGGACTGTGTGGGAGGGACGGAAGTGACCATAGTAAACAAACGGTGTTCTAGCCTGTCCTACAGTAAAAATGGCACATAGAAAGAGGAGTAAAGCAATATATTAAGCGACAATATATGGGTGATTCTTCAATTAGGGGCACTTCTGACTTTTGGAATTTTGAAAAAAAAAATTCTTTAATCTCAGTTTTTTCTATTTCAAAAGGTCTATCAATTGGTCTGGAACAAAGATCTTAGCATAGCTTTGATTGCACTTCATGATAATTTTGATATAATGATGCTTTTTTCAAAGTGGTCACAGCAAAATGTCATTACCATCACAAAAACAAAACACTGATTTTAATACAAAATGATTTGACAAGCAAAGTTTTCACAATCATTCCAGTAAGTACAAAACATGCTCTTTAAAATCATGTTTTAAATATTCGTAAATACATTTAAAATACATTTTAACAGCTATTTCTCTCTAACTTTTTAATATATTGCCTTTTCTCAACAATGAAATATTGTGTAATATAATGTATATTCTTTCAGAAAATTCAAATTTAGACTTTTAAACATTACTACAATGATTGAGGTAAAATCCATCTTGACAAAAAGTCACATTTTTTTTTATCAAAAAATGTATTGTGATGGTAATGACAATGTATTCCCGTAATGATAACACGTTTTGGTAATGACATAACAATTAACACTAGTGTTTTTTTGTTATTGTTTTTCACAACAAACAAAAGATTAAAGAAAAACTACTTTTCAAAAACAATAAAGACAAAACAATTAAACACTTAACCTTCCATTAAAATGTATTACTTGGTAAACTACCACATTGCTTTGCATTGCTTATGTAACTAGAAAAAGAAAGCCTTTCCAGCAGGAAATCCGTGTGAATGCTGAAAGTAGCTGAAGGCCATTGCTAAAGCAATGCCAAATGAAGCAATGCTGAATAAAGGGCTAAAAGCAGTAGAAATTTAAAAAATGTTTAAGAAAATGTTGAAATCCTGCATGTTTACGTGTAACAGTTGAAAAGTTTGAAGAGTTGAAATATGCAGCAAACCCAACAGTAAAGAAAACTGATGAACCAGTGCTAACATAGCTGAAGCAATGGCTGGGAATATATTAAAGTAGAGCATGTGAGAAGGAGGAGAAATAGTGAGAAATAGTTGAAGATTGTTATAAAAAGATGAAACATTGAAGTGCACGCGTAGATAAATTGATAGATAACTGTATGAACCATTATTATATGAACCGTATTGACCGTTTCATTAAGCTGGGGCCATGTTGACATCTTAAAAAATAAAAATGTAAATTACTGTTGGTCACTTTTCAATTATGTATCATAATGTAGGCTAGTAAATAGTAAATTAAGATAATATATTCTAGTTATAAGGTAATAAACCCATAAATTGTCATTACCGTCACTGATTGTCATTACCATCACAGTCACTTGTGTGATGGTAATGACATGTGATGGTAATGACAATTTTGACTTTTTGCTGAAAATGTTGGCTATATTTTAGACTTACTAAGCTAACTGGTTAGCTAGCATACAATGTACACTGAATATATGTAAATAAAGTTACATTTCTTAGTAATGAATAAAATACTCAAATAGTAACCTGTTTGGTAATGACGCCTAATAAACATACTCTCAGATCAGGATATACAAAACATCAAATTAATTACACATGTGGGCATCAAAAAATCTGGGTTATGCCTCATGTCTTGGAATGTTCCTTTGGAGCATCTAATTTGCATGCAACAATGTAAGTAACTGTTTGTAAAAGCTTAATTGATCTCTAAAATGTTGAGTGTGATGGTAATGACAGATGTATGAGGGACAGCGATATTTAACTATAAATAAATTGCAAATTGAACAAATATAAACTATATGAATTTGAAAAATGTCTTTTTAAGTTGTTATGAGGAAATGCAAAGTAAAATTTAAATGAATTCTGTCAGGACCACTATGTCAAAATAATATTTATTTACTTGCACAAGTTTTATTTGGCGGTATGGTACTGTTCTGGGACCCCCTGCTCTTCCACGCGCTCGCGTGGAAAGCCTGAGGCAGGAAGAGCACCTCCCTGCCCTTCACGAGCCATCATGAACGGCATAAGCAGGGAGCGCAGCAGCAAAGAAAACCCAGACAGAGCAGAGCAACCAACATGTATACAATGACAGGAGGAGCTGGGGTGGAGGTGGGTTGCAAAAAAGCCGGCAGAGGAAGCAGCAGCAGCAAGGGAGGTGACGTCGGGCTAGAGCAGTTTAAAGAGCGCGCTCTGAATGCAGTTCCCCAATAGGAAGCAGCCACGGGGAGTCAGCTGAGCCATCAGCTGATCTGCACAGGTGAAGACAGTTACGCTGTGCTGATTAAAGCAGAAGTAAGCGATCCGGTCGTTTTGGCTAATGCTGCGTTCCAGGCAGGCTTTTGAAACCGTAAATTACAGCTTCAAGTCACAACTTACGACTTTGTAGCGTTTCAGGCAACCCACTCGTGTTTTTCCGACCTGTTTTACCTGTGAAAGTCACTATAACGGCCACTCGTAACTTCCGACCCGTGAACTCGTACCAGATCGAACTGGTATGACTTCACAGGTCGGAAAAACACGAGTTACGAGTTTCCTTGAACGCACCATAACAGTCCTCGTCCCTACGTCACCACATTCACGGCGTCCCTTGGCTGCACACACAGCCCTGCATGCCGTTCTCTCTCCTCATTGGATAAAAACTGTAGGATACGATAAATGTTTTCTCCTCGGCTCAGAGCAGAGCAGAGTGACTGACAGACCCGTGTTTCGGTCCAAACACTCTATGTAAGTGATTGCTGTCGGAAGAACTATTTAAGACTTATATTAACACAAATATATCACTTACTTCTGCTTTAAGAGCTTGACGTCATGGCCTGCCAGAACTAACGCTACGCTTGATTTTAGCACTTTTTATTGCCTTATTATAGAGGCAGTGACGGCTGGTATCAATGGGCTAGTGGGGCTAAGCCCTCCCTGCATTACACAACAAAAGATGAGGAAAAAATATTATATATAGCCTATATTATATTCTCTAAATAACATACAAAAGATTGTTTTAAGTCTTAGTAAAAGCGGAACTGGCAACAATATTAAATAGTTTCAAGAAAAACACAGGATATCTCTAAATGGGCTCATTTTAATCAGCCCCAGCTCACCGAGTCTGCTCTCATTCATTTTCCGACTGTGGATGATTGACAGTTGCCAGGTCCCGCCCTCGCCATTCACCGACTGTTGGGGCTAACTTCATTCAGCCCACAGGCCGATCGGTTCTGACCAATCAGCAGCGGGCTGACGCAGGGTCAATGATTGACAGTCGTCATGTCCCGCCCCCTTGGTTTACTTGTCATTGGGGCTAATTTCATTTAGCCCAACACCGCTGTTTTCAGACCAATGACAGGAACCGGAGGAAAAGTTGTGTTGTTGTGGGAGGGAGAAGACAGAAACAGCGGCGCTAGGCGCTAGCATCACAGGTAGCATTAGCATACTTTACTGCTCTAAACTGTCTTTGCTAACATGAACGAAGTGGAGAATCTAGTTTCTAAACTCACTGGGAGCACCAGACTTGAATGACATGGCAATAACAGACCAGAAAGGCCGTCGATATGAGCTGCATATATCGTCTTTTTTTTTTTTTTTAATTGAGCAATATCGTCGGGTGTGTGTGCATGCGTGCGTGTGTGTGTGTGTGCGTGCGTGTGCGTGCGTTTTTTTTTGGACTAGACCCTTAGCCTACTTAATGCAGTGTGTAGGCCTAGTTAGTTGCTATACTTTTGTGAGATGGGATAACCCTAACTTTTAGCTGTGTTAACCATTTAATGGGTATAATTTATTTATTAGCCCACCCAACTAATTTGACCACCAGCCGCCACTGTATAGAGGGGATGTCAAAAAGTCTGGGTTGGGGACAAGCCCAAAACAGTGAAATTCTTGCACATTTGAATTTTCAACACACTGAAAAAGTATTAAAATGTCATCATTGAGACACAGTTATTTTTTTCATAGCTACTACAACCTAACCTTAACAAATAATTGTTTTTTCTAAAAAAACATTTTTTTCTTGAAAATTCACCCTGGGGACAGAAAAACTCCCTTAATTGAAGAATCACCCATATATTTAAGCATCAAAGATGTTCAACCAAACCCACATAGTTTGAAACAACGTTCAAAACACACACAGCCAGTGTCACAACTAATTGCATATAAAGTCTGCTAGCTTAATGCTAACGTATAATGTAAAACACCATAGACGGGCTAACAGAAATTAGCATGCAGTTTACAGCCAGTAAAGCTGCTAAAAACTGTTTTAATTCTGGCTTTAGCGCTGTTAACACGTCACCGTTTAATCCAGAGTCTGTGATCAGTTTATAACGCTGGGGAATTTGCTCCGATGTTTGTTCTGGGAGAAGTGCAGAGTCTGTGTGAGCCCCGACCGTGGCAGTGGCAGTGGACATATAATATGACTATATTCTTTCATAATTGTGCAGTGGTGGCTCTGTGATTGTTTTGCATGTCTTAAAGTCCCCCAATTGGGGGACACAATAGAGAGAGTAGTAGTAGTAGTAGTAGTAGTAGTAGAGAGCCTAGAATACTCACCCTTGATTGAATTTCTGGAGAAGCCATAGTAAATCCTTAATCTTGAATGGAAACAGCACTAGATGAGTGGTGCTGTTCAAACGAACAGCGCTTTCTGGATACATCACATGATGAGTTGTTCTGCTCCCAACATCTGCTTCATAACCTTTGGTAGGCCCACGGTTCATTCTGAATAATACAAGGGAGGACATATTTAATATCATGCCATTACAGGTCAGTTATATGGTGACTGAGAGTTACATTCAATGGAAATGATGCTCATGTTTTGTATTGGCAGAAAAAAAAGATGACTGGATTTTAGATGTTTCTGTTAAACTTCACAGGAACATTTATCTGAATTTGGCAACAACATCACTCACACTATACATTTTTTAAAGGCATTAATGTTGTTATCATTCAATGACAAACACGTGCACATTTCTATAATTCTGAAGCTTTACCTTATTATGATGTCATGGTAATCTATCAGAGGTCCATAATGTGATCTCTTCAGATTAGCAGAGTTGCCCACCACAGCACAAGTCCTGCAGCGTTCAGGGCTGCCTTCTACAACAGCTGGAGTGGGTGGGAACGTCTCAAACAAGCTTTTCACTGTTGCATTGTAGTAACTGAAGTTGTAGCTTTCTCTGTAAATGCGCTGACACACATAACAGGCAGAACATTAAGAACATTAGCACTGTTACAGCATTATATTGTGAAGCACTCAGAAAACACTTTGTTACTGAGGGTTACACTGACCACAATTCTTTGTTACTAATGTGTCATCGGTGTGTCGACAGTCATTTTTAGAATCAGTCTTAAAGGGATAATTTAACATTTTGGCAAATTGGCCCACTGCCATAACCGCTATAGTCATTGCATGAGGTTTGTTACCTTTAAAGCAGAAGTAAGCGGAATGTTTGTGTTAATATAAGTCTTAAATAGTTCTATCTTCCGACAGCAATCACTTCTATAGAGTGTTTGGTCTGAAACATGGGTCTGTCAGTCACTCTGCTCTGCTCTGAGCCGAGGAGAAAACTTTCCTTGTATCCTACAACCTTTATCCAATGAGGAGAGAGAACGGCATAAAGGGGCGGTCCTCTCTGTGTGTGCAGCCAAGGGATGTGCGTGAATGTGGTGACGTAGGGACGAGGGCGGGGACTGCTAACTCCATCTGCTGACAGGAAGTTAGCCAAAACCACTGGATCGCTTACTTCTGCTTTAACTCTCGGTGCAAGCTGTTTTTAGAACGGCGGAGCAGAGCCACGAGCTGCTCAGAGCTACGGCTAATGGGATTTCTTGGTTTCCCTCATCAAACTCATCAAATACACAATCCAACAACTCCACAACGCTCTGGTGGACAAGTTGTGACCTGCACATTAGGCTTGGGCGGTATTAGGGTAATACTTTATACTGCAGGTGTTTAAAAATAGCAACGGTATCAATTTCAATACCGTCATGAAAAAATGTGATGCACTTATATAGGAGATAAGGATTAAATATTAAATAAAAGTAATTTAATGTCTAAAATTGATTATATGTCCAGTAGCACTTATGTGTGGTTGAATTTTCAGTTAGTTTAATATGTTTTAGCCTACTTTTACACCCCCCCTCTCCGCTTCCCCGTCGGACACGTTCCGCCATAGTCACTCTCACTCACACACACATCACACAGCCAGATCGCTCTGCACACAGTTTATGAACTTGATTAGTTTCAACAAGTCGGTCGGGTTTTACCGTTATGCCCGTTTATCACCAATAAACACAGTAGATGAGGGTGGGTGAGTGACTGAGCTGCGGCAGGTGGGGTGGGGGGTCCGCGGCGTGGAGCGGTGCGGGACTCTGACTGCAGCGGGGACTATCATGTCTCTGCTCCGTGACACTGTGAGACTGACCGCCGGTGAGCCTGTGGGACGGGTCCCGCTAATCGTTGAAAACACCAGTGATACGTCTCCAAACCAGAAACGTCTGGAACAACATCGGAAAAAGTCGCTCTTGACAAGAAAAAAAAAAAAAAGGGACCGGACCTGCCGTGTCTTGTAAAAACAAAAAAAAAACTGACAGCAAGTGCGCAGTGTTGCCAACTCCTCAGTAAGCAAAGTCGCTATTGGCTGTCGTAAAAGTCGCTAAAAGTCGCTAAATGACGTCATTATCTCAGGGGGGGGGGTGTGCCGGCGGCGGCGGCCAGCGGCGCTCTTTATGTCTGTGGCGTGGAGCAGTGCGTCCCTGAATGCAGCGGAGGCAGCTCCGTGACACTACTGTGTGTAGGCTGACTACCTGTGAGTGCCCGCGGCAGCGCCGCTGCTCGTTGAAAACAGCTGTGATAACGTGATTTCAGGTCCAGAAACGTTTGTAATATCACGGGAAAAAGTCGCTAGATTTGTCGCTAGTCGCTTTTGACAAAAAAAGTCACCAAGAGGGGTTGGAAAGTCGCCAGATTTAGCGACAAAGTCGCCAAGTTGGCAACACTGCAAGTGCGTGTCATGATGACTTCCTGTATCTGGCCCTTCAAAATAAAAGCCCTATAGCCTTTCATATACAGTTCGTCATATTGATTTTGACTTAATTTTGACGAGACAGGGCTCCAAATGTTTTTTTTTTTTTTTTTCCTGACCAATCGACCAATGAGATTTTGGTCTGCTAATGCTCAGCCCTAGTATTCAGTTTCTGATTGGTGAAGACACAAGCCAATGTTTGGTAATGCCACTTACGTCATCATTTTTAATTAGTCACGGTACCGTGGTAAAATGTGGAGGAAGTTTGACGGTATCAAAATTTGGATACCGCCCAAGCCTACTGCACATTCACCACGCTATGAGATAATAACACGTTACCAGACAAGAGTTGTGTTAGAGGGAAATTCATGCAAAACCGCAGATGCGCGTTGCCTTCAGGGACAGTTTTTCAGAAAGCAGTCCCTGCATTTCCCTCTAAAACAACTCTGTCTCGAACATTCCATTATTATCTCATAGTGTGGTGAATGTGCAGCTCACAACTTGTCCACCAGAGCGTTTTGGAGTTGTTGGATTGTGTATTTGATGAGTTTGATGAGGAAAACCAAGAAATCCCATTAGCCTCCGTAGCGTAGCTCTGAGCAGCTCGCAGCTCTGCTCCGCTGTTCTAAAAATAGCTTGCACCGACAATTAAAGGTAACGAACCTACTGCTATGACTATAGGGATTATGGCAATGGGCCAATTTGCCAAAATGTTGAACTATCCCTTTAACAAGAAACAGCCTCAAGGAACTGTTAAAAGTACAATAAACAAAGCAAAAAAAATGTCTATTTGCATGTAATGGAGTCCTGAGAAGAGAACAAAGTCACACCCACACTATGTGTGTTGTAATCACTGTCCCATGTCTGAAACCACACAGTGTCTGCACAGTTCAGTACACAGCATTCAGAGGAAAGGGAACTTCCAGAGTTTCCTCCAGTGAAGAAATCATGGTGTTCAAGAAACATAATTGCTACATTATGTTATAGTGACCTGATATTCAGGGACCAGAAAAAGTTAGGCATGATAATGTTAGCTACAGTAATTGGTTGCTGATATGAAAATCTTGCTATTTTTCACTGGTTAAGATTGCTCTGTAGAGGAAGAGATATCTGGAGCATACATGGGGACAAATTATTGAATCATGGTTTAAGTACTGAGGGAACTGCAGACCCGTTTGATTAGTTATGAAATTATTAATAGAACTTATTGGACCCCATGTAAAATGGCACGGTTAGGACTTAGAAATTCTGGCTTGTATTGGAGATGTGACACTTTTCGTGGTAGACTACTTTTGTATGTTGTACTCATGCCCCATGATAGACTTACTATGGTCTAAGATTATCTGATTTATTAACACTGTGATGTCCTCTACTCTGGTACAACAACCGCTGCTTTGTCTATTAGGTGTGTTACCAAAGGGAACTAACTGTCCACCAGATGGTATGGTCTAGAACAGCTTATTACTGGATGCAGGGTAGTGTTGCGACACTGGAAAAACTAAAGAAGTTATACAGGTGAAGGAATGGTTCGACAAGATGTTCAAGATTGCTTCCTATGAACGACTTAGTTATAGGCTGCGAGACAAGGAAAAGTTATAAATGAAAATAAGGGGCTCTTATACTGCAGCATCTTGATACAATGGTGGGTTGCACCAATTAGGCTAACTCCACCAGTCTGCATTTGTATTTGTATAGGTGTAGGTATACTGTTGGACTCCCTCTGTACGTTTCTTTGTCTTTGTTTTTTGTAGAAGCTCTGTTTGGGCTTGGTTTAGACTTGTGGTATGTATGTATGTATGTATGTATTTTCTTGTTGAAAACTAATAAAAAAGTGAATTACAAACATTGCTCTGATTTGCTATCAATGCTACCATGGGCTAATGGTTATGGCTGGAATTTTTTTGTTGACTCTTTATTCAGTTGTGTGTGACACTTTCACAGGTGTTACAACACCTACGTTTACTCTTAAATTTCATTTTTAATGAATAATAATGATGGTAATTAGTTGTTCTGTGGAATAAACTGATTCAAACTGATGAAGAAAATGAGGGCAGAGAATAGGTAGGCTATAGTTCTTGCTAAAGGACACTCAATCTGTCTCCAGACCAGATTTTTGCTGTGTCTTAAAAGATAAGTTGACATTTACCTTCCACCAAATGAAATCTTCCTCTGAGATTGCACTTTTTCCTGACAGAAAGGGCTTAGGAGATGAGGTGATAAGTTCAGTAAACCAGGGATCACCGTCTGTTAAACACTTGGGACACGAACAAACACTTGACTCATCAGAGCCAAGGGAAAATACAGACACATTCCACAAGTGGCTGATAAACAGGGTGACTGCAGCGATGGACAGCAGGAATGTGACAGCCCTGAGTTTATTCATTCCAACAAGCATCTTGGCAGTTTGAATGGAGAAGAAATGTGATCTGATCTGTGGATACAACCAACAACAACAGGTACAGGTGAGTTGATATCAAATTTACAGCAGAACATGAAACTAGAAACTCAGGCTGGACTTGTTGTGTCAGCAGTTAGCAGTGTCACCACACCAAGCTTAAGAGTTGCTGGGAGCCAAGAGAAAAGATTTCAACTTCAACAGCTGAGTCGTTCTCCTGTTCTCTTCAACATATTCAAACACCATTCAAATTGTACTGTACAGTAGCCTAAATGTAAATATAGAACATTGCTTCTACAGGGAACAATAACGTTAACAATGATCATCTAAGAAAGAAGGAATCAAATAAAAGTAAATGAAAATGTGGTGTTAAGGCTTAGAATCAGCATTATTAGAATAGTACAAGAGTATTTCATTACATCTGTAACAAAGATTATAGCCATGATATACAGCTTTGATCATTCAATAAATGTATTAAAATACTGTTTTAAAATATAGCTTATTCTATTAAAGGAAAGAAAAAACCTCTGACTTGTCTGTTTACCAAGTAACTGTAAACTTGACAGTTTACTGTATTGCTAGACAACAGGATAAAAACTATAAAAAATAAGAAAATAAAAATAGTGAATAATGATGGCTTACCTGTTAGTGCACTGGCAGTAACTTAAATCCTCAGCCCTTGGCTTGCCACCTGTCAGCTCACCTGACTCTAAAACGGATCTCTACAAATTCCATCTCATCAGATGTCACTTCCCTGTTACAAATCAACAGAATGCATGACAGTATTTAGCCAATCAGGCAGACTGGAGAGAGAGGAAAAAATAGCAAGAGAGATATAGAGATATAGGTTTATTATAAGGCTGTGTTGTGACCAATTATAGGCTACCCAGCAGAAAACGTAAGCAGCGTAGGCAGTCCTTTATTGAGGCCTTTGTTTGTGTTTTTTTCTGTAGCCGTTGTCAGGTCTGGACTGGAAAGAGGACACAGGTGCAGAGTGGCAAAAGGCAGAAGCCAGTTTTATTTAAAGGTCCCATATTATGCAAAATACACTTTAGAGCGGTTTTCTATCAATAATATGCATCCCCGGCCTGTCTACAATCCCCCCTGGTATGAAAAAAGTTCATCCTCTCTCTTTTTTGCTTTCTCTGTCTTTAGAAAATGTGTGCTTAAACAGGCCAGTTGAAGATAGTCTGTTGGTGACGTCACCGACAGACTCGACGCCACCCCCTAGGTTGGTGGCACCGCCCCAGGTAAAGGTTTGCCACGCCTGAAGAAATTTTCTAAACCGTGCCATTTTTTTCCTGCTTGTTAACATAGCTCTGGTTAGAACAATGGCGAATGTACGACCTGGAAGAAGCTGTTGCTCTGTTGTTGGCTGCACAAACGAGCGCCAAAGTCATCAGATATCACCGCATTTCAATCAATAAATGTTTTAAAATGAGTCTGGTCGCTTTTCCGCTGTCGCCCCCCTCCCCTTTATTTACGTAAATGTGGTGATTTCAGTACCCAGCTCCTCCTCACTTTTCATTCTCAAACTAATGCCACTGCCACAGTTGTAAAATTTCATCAATGAGACCAGCATTAATCTCCTAAACAGAATTTAACCAGCCAGCGGTAAACCTCTAAAAGCGTGCGGATACGTTACTTGGCTCCGTGCCGGCAGATCAGCTCAGTAGAGCGGCTGCTGCTGTGACAGCCGCTGCCACGGTCCCCGGTCGGGGCTCACACAGACTCTGCACTTCTCCCAGGACAGACATCGGAGCAAACTGACCACAGACTCTGGATTAAACTTTCTCGCATGAAACTGTGACGTGTTAAGAGTGCTAAAGCCAGAATTAAAACAGGGTTTTAGCAGCTTCTATGGCTGTTCGTTTGCTGCGAAACGGCGACAGCCGATGCTAATTTCTGTTAGCCCGTCTATGAGGTTTTACATTATACGTTAGCATTAAGCTAACGGACTTTATGCTTAGTTGTGATACTGGCTGTGTGTGTTTTGAACGTTGTTTCAAGCCTAGTTTGGGACTACATGAACCACGAGACCGCACTGGCGGCAACGTCAAGAGCTGTCGCCAAGCTGTTATATCAATCGCTCTGGCCATAGTGATACATCCATAAACATTAGCCCATGCTACCGTTAGCCACATCCTGTCCCTGAGGCAGAATCTTTCCTACTATGGCCACGCCAAGACCCGCCTTACTAGGCCCCTGATTGGCTGAGAGGGGCAGGCAAGGCTGTGACAGACGGAGCTCATTAACATTTAAAGGTGCAGGCACAGAAACAGCTTGTTCTCAGCAGAGCTCATTTGAGCGACTTTTAGACAGCTGACATTCAGGACCACAGATCAGTTTGGGGCAACACATTTCGAATACAGTTTAGTTGGACGTCTGACAGCTGAGTGAAATTGATTAAAAAGAGTATAATATGGGACCTTTAACAACAAAAAAACCACTCCAAAGGAGAGAAACAAAAAACACTGAGGCAGTGAGGCAAAACGGCAAACAGGCAAGGAGACAAGAAAGCGCAGTACAACTATGGGTGTGGTCGATAGGACGGCTGGGGTGAACCAACGATCAAACATTACGGCACAGGACAAAGGGAGACACACACACACACACACACACACACACACACACACACACACACACACACACACACACACACACACACACACACACACACACACACACACACACACACACACACACACACACACACACGGGTAATGAGGAACAGCTGGAGACAATCAGGAATAATCAAGGCAGGCAGACTGGTGACACACAAGGGAAGGGCAGGTGACCTGAAACAAGAGGGCGGTCTGACTGATCACACCTCAGATATGTCCTCAACCTGTTTTAGGTGAGCTCACACCTGAATTTACATAGATCTGCATGGTGGAATTAGGTGGAAGCGGAACTACTGTACATGGAGGGGAGGGTTGAAGAGTTGACATGTAAGTGTAGCATGAAAACATGAACTTCATCACAATATCCCAGGGGGAAAAGCTTGTATGACTTGGTTGTTCCTAACACTCACATCTCTCATCACCTTTTTCCCTCATTTTATAACAGGTCTATTCGTCTCTAGGTTCTCATCTCAATGCAAGTCATTTGTCCAGTACCTTAGCCAAAAAAAACAAAAACAACAAAAACTTTACTTTGTGACCAATGAGTGGCTAGTCTTTCTCCCACAGATGCACCCTGCAAAAGATCTAACCTTCATGAATTAAAGGGACATTGTGTAACTTCTCCAGTTATCTCTTCAGGAAAATCGATTATTTGGTTCAAAAGTCTGTTTTTCATTCATCAGTAATCCCCCCCATCAACAAACTGAAGGGTTCCTTTCAGCTCTGAATTAGCTCTTCATATCATTCATATCTACATGGAGTGGGTAAGCTCGGTGCTGGCTGCCATGTGGTGTCTCCATGTTTTTACCTTCAGTGGCAGTGTGACGGTAGGTAACCACGGAAACTCAGCGGAGACTAGTGATGGGAATTTCGGCTCTTTTTGGAGAGCCAGTTCTTTTGGCTCGGCTCACTAAAAAGAGCCGGCTCTTTCGGCTCCCAAGTGGCTCCATTTGAGATTTTCACCTTGCACAATCTACACTCTGCCTTTGAACTGCTTACTGCTTATTTAAATGCCCCCCCCCCCCCCCCCCCCCCCCCCCCCCCCCCCCCTCCGTCGGACGGTCAGACTGTCAGATGGGGAGAGAGAGAGAGAGCGAGAGAGATGCCACAGGCTCGTGCTGGATGTGCTGGTTGATTATTCGTTTTTACCCCCCCCTCCCCCGTCGACCTGTGGCTTTCACTACAACAAGCAGAGGGAAAAAAAAAACTAAAACGGCTCCTCACTTCAAAGAGCCGGCTCTTAGAGCCGGATCTTTAATGACCGACACATCACTAGCGGAGACACCGGAGCTGTCGGCTCAGGTCGAGGTGGCGTCTGTGAAAAGTCACCGTGGTAACGCAGTGAGGACGAATGGAGCGTTACACTGATGCTGCATTCACGTGCAGTCGGGCAGACGGCCGTCGCTAACAAACCAGATGTCATTTTAGTCACAGAAGTCCAGAGAAAGCCGGTAAAACGTGGGTCAGGTAAACAATACCACATCTCCATGACAACATATTGTCACGTGTATCGTTTTGCCTCGTGCTGACGGACCACTTGTTTACATAGAGGCTTGTTTATGCCGTTACGTGCAGCGGCTGTCGTCCGTCTGCCGTCTGCCCAATTTCACGTGAATGCAGCATGAAAATTACGATTAAGTTGCTTGTGATATACAACCGAAATGCTAGATGGGAGGAATTCCTACACAATGTAGCTTTAAAGGTTTCATGACCTTTAAAGGTCATGAAACAAAAACTATCACTGACCTTGTTTATAGCTGTACTCTAGGAGAAAGTGAGCTCAGACCAAGATAATCAGCAGCATATTAACTGCTCTTAACTGTCATTCCATGAAATCGGTAACTTTTGTGTCCCCAAGAAGTAATCAGTCATAAAATTACGATAACAACAAATTAATATGTAATTTAAAAATATAACATTACCATGTCTTCTCTCCTTACTATAACATCAAATTAAAGTCAATTAAATATAATTTAAAATAATTAAAATGACTTTTATGCTGATGAGGGTGAGGTTTTTGGCCTGTCCCTCACTGTTGTTGTTGTACGTCAACAGGACTTTTAATTTGTAAAATGTTGGCAAAATGTTAAAATGTTCATATTTACATATTGTTTTAAGTATGATCTTATTGTAAAACAGTGTTTTTGGTAATAATATATTAATTATTATAAATATTTACCAATTTATCGGTGTCCCCTGATTTTATGTCAACCCTGTTACCCTAACCAAAAAACCCTAAAAAAATAATGGAACATTCCAGATTTTACATGATTGACAGGAGTTTGCATCATCTCTGACCCAGGATGCTAACAGCTCAGTGACAAGTAACTTTCTCTCATCTCTGTTGCGCTATTTTTGACGTTTTTTCAAGGTTTGAGCATACAACGTCAACCCTGTTACCACTTTTTAACATATAGATCTAAATAATTTTCTATTTCTCATAATATAATCAATATCTACAGGTAATTAGCTACCTACCTTATCTACAGGTAAAGTAGCCTACATAGCTTGCACTTTAGCTAGCATTTATTTCAGCTAGCAATGAGCAAATTAGCTTGAAATAGTCAACCCTGTTACTGTCAACCCTGTTACCTTTGCAGTGCAGACAATAGAATCTGTGTCCTGTCATCTATTACTCTTGTCAACCCTGTTACCATAACCTCAACCCTGTTGTTGTCATTAATTTGATAAAAATGTTAAAAAAAAATTGACTTTCAACTGTTGACATTATAATTCAAACTATATAGACCATATATAGAAAATAATCTCAATAATTTCTAATTAGAAATACTGTATATTGTAAAGTTTGTCGGTAACAGGGTTGACAAGATTAGGAAAACATTAAAACTGTAATAAAATATAAAATTCCACAGCCTGATATGGCACAACATAATTTCTTGTTATTTTAAACTTTCTTTGATTCCTGGCTAGTTAAAAAAATAGCAATTAAATATAGTTTAAATTTTAACTTTTCAAAGTTGAAAAGTTACAGATTTCATGGAATGAGAAGGTCATGGCCCTGAAAAAAAATACTGCCATGCAGAAATTGCTATTCATGCAAGCAGTTTTGTTTTACTTGGCACGGCCAGTGACTGATCAGCCGGTGTGAAGGACATTGCCTGAAGTCAAGCTCTACAGACCATTGCTCACAAAACAGCACAAAACTGCAAGGTTAAACATAAAAACAAACCTTGTAAAAAAATAAAAAATAAAAACCTGAGGGATGTTGGCAGCCTGTTCTCACATCAAAATGAGAGTATGGATCAGATGGTGATGTGGATTGGCCAGGACCACCACAGAGAGTGCACATGTAGGCTATGTCACTTGGTTAGATCGTTTAGAAAAGAGGAGGGGTAACAAGCTGATAAAACATAGGCCTATATTGCACTAAAGAGTAGAAAGAGATTAATCTAATGTAGTCTAATCCAACACTTATGGATTGTCTATAGACTCTATGTAGCAATAATATTAAAAGATGCAGGAAAAAGTAGAGGTAAACAACAACTCCACAGAGACTGCAGCCGACGAGCACACAGAGAAGACGCTACACGTTGCTAGGCAACGCAGTAGTGGTTGTTAATGCTGAAACACACCTGCCCTGTGCCCCAGCGCCATTCTGCACCACGAGATCCTCCACAGCCTGCTGTGATCCGCTTCTCTGCCCACTCTTTAGACCAGGTCCTGCTGCATCCACCTGTGGCTCAGCAGCATGGAGGTGCTGCATCCACTCAGCAGCTGTGTGACTCCTACTCCTCACACACACACACACACACACACACACACACACACACACACACACACACACACACACACACACACACACACACACACACACACACACACGTATATACATATATGGCTTACAGTATTATGTGAAGACGCAGCAGGCACAAGGTTGACATCTGCTGACGGATTTGTATGCTACACTTACCACATCCTCTAATAGGCTACATTTTGCAGCAAATTGCTAATATAGCAAATTGCAATCCATTTATCTCAGCCCTAACGTATCCAAACACTGAAAATATTTTAAAACTGAAATACTTTACTGTAATTCATTAATTATCCGTTTCACTGTGGATTTCTGTCTATAGTTGTTGTTATATAGCTATCTATTTGGCACATGCTGCCCAAAGTAGGCTACACCCACCAGTGAAGGTTACGAGTGGCTGAAGTTGAATGAAACATCATGGCCGGGGTGAACTGAATGCTCAATGTAAGTAAATAGATTACTGTAAGTGGTGTGTAATCAGTATGCCAAAAAAAGTTCTACTTAGTTAAATATGTTAGGTTTATGTAACACTTTTCCATCCATCCATCCATCCATTTTCATCCGCTTATCCGGAGTCGGGTCGCGGGGGCAGCAGTCGGAGCAGGGATCCCCAGACTTCCCTCTCCCCGGACACTTCCTCCAGCTCTTCCGGGGGGACCCCAAGGCGTTCCCAAACCAGCCGAGTGACGTAGTCACTCCAGCGTGTCCTGGGTCTTCCTCGGGGCCTCCTCCCGGTGGGACATGCCCGGAACACCTCACGAGGGAGGCGTCCAGGGGGCATCCTATACAGGTGCCCGAGCCACCTCAGCTGGCTCCTCTCGATGTGGAGGAGCAGCGGCTCTACTCCGAGCTCCTCCCGGGTGACAGAGCTCCTCACCCTATCTCTAAGGGAGCGCCCCGCCACCCTGCGGAGGAAACTCATTTCGGCCGCTTGTATCCGGGATCCCGTTCTTTCGGTCATGACCCAGAGTCAATGACCATAGGTGAGGGTGGGAACGTAGATCGACCGGTAAATCGAGAGCTTTGCAATTCGGCTCAGCTCCTTCTTCACCACGACGGACCGATACAATGACCGCATTACTGCGACCGCTGCACCGATCCGCCTGTCGATCTCGCGCTCCATTCTCCCCTCACTCGTGAACAAGACCCCAAGATACTTAAACTCCTCCACCTGAGGCAGGCACTCTCCCCCGACCTGGAGGGTGCAAGCCACCTTTTTCCGGTCGAGAACCATGGCCTCGGACTTAGAGGTGCTGATTCTCATCCCAGCTGCTTCATACTCGGCTGCAAACCGCCCCAGTGCATGCTGAAGGTCCTGGCTCGAGGGAGCCAACAAGACCACATCATCTGCAAAAAGCAGAGATGAAATCAAGTGGCTCCCGAACCGTACCCCCTCCGGCCCTGGGCTGCACCTAGAAATTCTGTCCATAAAAATAATGAACAGAACCGGTGACAAAGGGCAGCCCTGCCGGAGTCCAACACGCACCGGGAACAGGTCTGACTTACTGTCGGCAATGCGAACCAAGCTCCTGCTCCGGTCATACAGGGACCGTACAGCCCTCAGCAGAGGGCCTCCGACCCCATACTCTCGGAGCACCCCCCACAGGATGCCACATGGGACACGGTCGAAAGCCTTCTCCAAGTCCACAAAACACATGTGGACTGGTTGGGCAAACTCCCATGCACCCTCGTGCACCCTACGGAGAGTGTAGAGCTGGTCCAGTGTTCCACGGCCAGGACGAAACCGCATTGTTCTTCCTGAATCCGAGGTTCGACTATCGGCCGAATTCTCCTCTCCAGCACCCTGGAATAGACTTTCCCTGGGAGGCTGAGGAGTGTGATCCCCCTGTAGTTGGAACACACCCTCCAGTCCCCCTTTTTGAAGAGAGGGACCACCACCCCGGTCTGCCAGTCCAGAGGCACTGTCCCCGACTGCCACGCGATGCCGCAGAGGCGTGTCAGCCACGACAGCCCCGCTGTGTGTGGAGGTGAGCCCGACTATCTCTAGCCGATACCTCTCAACCCCCCGCACGAGCTCAGGCTCTTTCCCCCCCAGCGAGGTGACATTCCATGTCCCTAAAGCCAGAGTCGTTGTCCGGGGAATGGGTCGCCGGGGCCCCCGCCCCAACCTGCCACCCAAAACACACGGCACCAGCCCCTCATGGTCCTTCCTGCGGGTGGTGGGCCTACTGGAAGGCGGGCCCACGTTGCTCCTTCGGGCTGGGCCCGGCCGGGTCCCGTGGGCAGAGACCCGGCCACCAGGCGCCACCCTGGAGCCTGGCTCCAGGGTGGGGCCCCGGTGACGCCAATCCGGGCGACGTGAACTTCCTCGGTATAAATCCACTCATGAGGGGTTTTGGAACCGCTCTTAGTCTGACCCGTCACCTAGGACCTGTTTGCCTTGGGAGACCCTACCAGGGGCATTAAGCCCCGGACAACATAGCTCCCAGGATCATTCGGGTGCTCAAACCCCTCCACCACGGTAAGGTGGCGGTTCACTTTTCCTTTTTGAGTAAAAAGTAATAATCATTTTTGATTGATTTGATTCTGATAACTTAAAGCAATAACTTGCACACAACTTAAAACAAATTAGTGATTTACAAATTAAAAATGATTAATTCCACTAATTTCTTATGTTTCAAAATGTGTCTGATCAGGGTAAATCGTCTAAAGGCAGGCTTACACTGCACGACTATTCGTCTGTTCACATCTCAAACTGCACGAGCTTCCCTCTTCAGTCCTACGTCTCAGATCAGTCTCAGACTCCCACTAATTGCACGTCGTTCTACGATTGCTCTCCACCACGATTACCCTGTGATGCCGCTGAGATTTGTGCTGCTCTATAATTGCTCGATTGTAAACATCAAATTGACATTGGTTCCTGTTGTTGGTTCCGGAGAATGGCTGACGAACGGCAAGTCGCGCTTTTTGTTGGTGCTTTTCTGTGCGCTGAAAAGGAAAAAGCCGCCAAGTGCAGACAGAGATTGTGGGCCAGAAGTTGGTTGCAGAAGCGTGGCATATATGGACTTTCAATCCTGCAGCAGGAATTGGAGGTAAAGTCATAAATTATCTAGCTAGCTATTTCGTTATTCGTGTGTGTGTGTGTGTGTGTGTGTGTGTGTGTGTGTGCGTGGTCTAATCAACCAAACACAGTTTGTGACACTGACATGAAACACACTAAATATAAATCACATATGATAAATGTGATAAATGCACCACAATAAAAACTAATATATTTAAACATATGACTGCACAGTCAGGTATTGTGTGGGTTCATCCTTATGAGTCATGTCTTTCACATCACAGAGTCATTTATAGATAGATAGCCTAGATATACTTTGATTCAAGCTGGGAAATTACAGTGTAGCAGCAGCATTACACAGACACAGTGACGATACAGTGATGATAACAACATAGTAGAAGTATAGTAGAATATAAAGAAGAAACTATACATAATAAAATAGCAAGATCTAAAGAACAAACTATAATAAATAGTATAGCAAATAAAATAAAATGTAATGTACAAAGGTATTGTAGTGCCTCCGAGTCACTAAAACATGTCAACAACGCCACCTCCTATTAAAGGACAGGAGGAACCCTTGATTAGTAATAGATTTCTCTTTGTGTTGTGTGGCCCATACTTCCCCAGAACAGGAACAACTTACAAGAAGCGGGTACTGTATGAAAAATAATCTCTTTTTATTACAATCAGATCAATCTATGTTGAGGGCGCAATATGGTGTAGGAGAGAGGCAAAATAACAAACAAAATGTGGATGGTGACAAACTAACGTCTCCTTATGCTCAGAAGGTCGAGTCTGCTGTGCTCACCAGCTGAAAGATGAAGCTGTGGAAGACAGAAAGAGGGGACAGCAAGTCTAGCACTGCAAACATGCACTACAAACTTTACATCTAATTACTTTAAAGATATCATGCAGTGTCACTAGGCAATATATATACACACCACTACAATGTGTCACCCTGTACAGTCCCACCACAGACAGGAGCAGTGTGTCGGTGCAGACCCGGCCTTGGACACTCAAGCTGCAGACAAAGAGGGGAGACAGAAAATCAAACTCTTAAATCACCATCCAGGAAAATAATACACATTTCGTAAACCATAAAAATAAATAGCCTCAAACCTACACCTATGCTTATGAGATCACATATTCAGGAACTAAACCAATAAATGAACACACAAAAAAGAAATGTAATCATAGAAAACAGTGGCTGGGCTGGTCCTTGAAAGGAAGACACAACATCTATTAGTACACATTCAAGGCACCATACTTAGTTAAAAACACTAAAGACTGGTAATAAAATATAAGCCTACTTTGCCAGGTATGAATTCATACACCCTGGTTCACGTGGCAATTTTCTGCTTGGGCAGAGGGCAGGTCCCAGTGTGTGAGACTCTCTAAGGAGAGGACATTATAAATATCATGGCTTGGGCATACATTAAAATACAGACATAACTTAATACATTAATTACCGGACCTTTAGCCACAGTCGCTCTGTCGTGGTCATGTCATCCCTCCACTGGAAGACACACAAATATAAACAGTAAGTATAAACTTTCGAGTCGTGATATTGCTTCCACACAAATTAAAAACATCCAACACAGTACGCTACATGTACTTGCATAAAAAAACACCCGAAACAATTCATATATTACCGTGAGGTCGTTCTTAGCCCTGAGGCACGGGAATTGTGAAATCCGGCTATCTCTCGCTACGTGAGCGAGCTGCCCAACCGCCTCACCAGAACAAAGAAAAGGGCCCTCTGCCACTACCTGCTGAGATTTATCTCTTCCTGGTTTCGTGTGGTCACATGACTTGTCATGTCATGTGACATGCATCTTCTACCCTCCCACAGTATGTACAACAGATTGGCAATGTTGATTTGTGTGTGCGTGCGCGTGCAAGTGTAAGTTGTAAATATTGTTGAATAAAGTTACCAGGAGCTGTTTGACACACCATTATGCAAAACACTTTATAAAGCATTTCTTACAGGATGAGGACATGAAGGGCTTCAAGGAGCTGCTGAGGATGAGTCCGGAGGAGTTCCATATTCTCCTGGAGAAGGTAGCCCCACTCATCTCCAAGCAAGACACGCAGTTCAGAAAATCAATTTCTGCAGTCACGCTCCGTTTTCTGGCTACAGGTACAATAGATCCACATTTTCTTTTATAGGCTACTGAGGTGCATTATCGTCGGTTGTTTTCATGGCTTTTTCTAAATATTCTTTTCAGGGGAGACCTACAACTCCTTGAGACTGCAGTACAGGATTGGAGCCACAACCATCGACAAAATAGTGATGGAGACGTGTGATGCCCTGCATACGATATTACAGTAAAAGACGACTTCTTGAAGGTATATGCAATTCTTGTAGAATGTGATTTTAAATGCATAACTGTCTTGCATAACAATATCTTCAGGTTGTCTGATTTATTGCTTTACTATTTTTTTAGAAATGCTGTAGCTGTCCTTTTCTATAAGCCAATGACCCATATAACTATTTGGATTATTTGTGATCATGGAATATTATTTAACTGTTAAACAAGAAAAAGGAGGGCTTTGGTGTTACAAATGGTAAAAATAGGAAGGTGTTTTTTGGTCAATGCTTCATCAGGGTAGAATGAATCAAAAAGAAAGCAAACAGTCAATTCAATTATTAAGTTCAAACAATGTCTAGGGAACAACGTCATAATTAAAGACTACCCATAGGGGGCTGTATCACAACCAATTAAAAGGCTAGATAACAAAACAGCTAACAGCCTCCATCTACTGGACAGATGAAGGTACTACACTTGTGAATCAACAGCACAACACCCTATAGAACACATGTGATCTACATGTACTAGGGGTTTACAAATACACTATTAAATATCCAAAGAATAATTATGAAGTTGTTCCCTAGTAGACTGACTATTTGAACTGAATATATGAATTGACTGTTTGCTTTCTTTTTGATTCATTCCACCCTGATGAAGCCCGAGCAGTGGCAAAACATGTTGCCTGTAAAGGAAATACTTACCCAATATTTACCTGTTAACATGTATTAGAATAGGAAACATACAGCTCCTGACTGCCTACAGCAGTGACCCAGGCAGAGACTACTGCTTCTTCCACCGTCTAGTGTCATGGTGCAGCATGAACAACCTGGAGCTCATGATAGTGGACTTCAGAAAGGACCAAGCTGCCCTCCCCCCTGTCATCCTCTGTGACTCTACAGGGACCCTGGTTGAGTCCTTCTGCTTCCTGGGCACCACCATCTCCCAGGAGCTCAGATGGGAGCAGAACATCAGCTCCCTCACCAAGAAGCCTCAGCAGAGGATAGGCTATACTTCCTGCTGCAGCTGAAGAAGTTTCACCTCCCTGTGAAGATGCTGGTGAACTTCTACACTGCCACCATCGAATCCATCCTCACATCCTCCATGACAGTCTGGTGTGTTGCAGCTACGGCCAGAGACAAGGCCAAACTGCAGCGTGTCTCCAAATTCTTATTCTATTCTATTTTTGGTACTTTTATGTTTGCACCTGACACCAAGACAAGTTCCTTGTGATTCTGATACTGATTCTGAATATATTTGTTAATATCGGTATAAAAATTGTTTTTCAGACACCAACATCAGAAGAGGCCTGGAGAGCGATCGCCAACGGCTTCTGGATGAAGTGGCAATTTCCAAATTGCCTCGGCGCAATGGATGGCAAGCACATCTTCATTCAGCCACCCGCAGATTCTGGCAGCACATTCCGAGACTACAAGGGAAGGTTCTCTGTCCTGCTGATGGCAGTGGTTGATGCCACTTACCAATTCAATTATGTGAATGTGGGTGTCCAGGGTAGGGTAGGGGATGCCGGGTTGTTTGCAGCATCTGACCTCCGAGCCGCCATGGACCGCAACCTCCTGCACATTAGGGATGTGGAGATTCACCGATTCATATCGGTGGTCCGATATAAACGTATGCGATGCGACTGCACCGGTAGATTCAGGCTACATCGGACATAATTTATGGTTGAATTTGCGATGCATCTCTTCTAGCCTTCTACATCGGTAAATTCCATGGTTAAATCGATCATTTCATTTTCCGAGGCAACCTGAATGCACCACCGCAAAAGCCGTGCGCAGCCTCCTGCCCTTGCTCTGACAGCAGGAGCAGCAGCAGCTGTAGTCAGAGCCGCCAAGAAAAGTAAACAGTCCGAGTGAGGCGGTGGGTCAATACTCGGCCGTCACCGGCTGTAACTAGGAGAAGGGCCGTGGTTGTGGCTCTGGTTGTAGTGAGCTGGGAAGCGGTGGTAGCCGCGGATGCTAACCGCTAGTTAGCGGTAGCGGTTAGCATCTGGGACGGCTAGCAGGGCTAGTACAGTTGCTCTCCTACTCTGCTGCACGGACCTACACCTGAGCTTTGTGAGCACTGGCTGGAGAGAAAACACAGACTCTCCACCCAGAAATGTCCTGTGCACAACAAAACATCTGTGACTTGTCTCTTTTAAGTTGTTTTGTGAAGCACTTTGTAAACTTGTGTTTTTAAAGGTGCTATATAAATAAAGTTATTATTATTATAATATAGGAAAAGACCAAACTGCAGAGGTGCCACCACACAAGACTAGCCCATATGATTAAGCTGGATTTCATTTCCACCATTTATTTCCTCTAGACTGTAGCCTACCTTTCAAATATGATTTGACAGGTTTTCCCTGTAAAAATCAAATATACGGTAGGCTACATCCCTCAAATTGATACAGAGAGTAAAGCAGAATGGTATTGAGGTAATAAACTTGATGTGGGAAGAAACTCTCATATCACAACTGTATCAAGAAACTCTCATATCACAACTGTATCAAGAAACTCTCATATCACAACTGTATCAAACATCATATCGAACCAAATCTCTTTGTAATTAAGTCATATCGTTATCGAATCGCATTTGAATCGCATCGCATTGTGAACAGGAGTGAATCGTATCGCATCGACAGGAGCTTGAGTGTATCGTTAATGTATCGTATCGGTGGCAGCGTATCGAGATGCGTATCGAATCGGCCTCAGTGGTGGAGATATACAACCCTACTGCACATACCTCCTCCTGAGCCACTGCCAAACACTGATGTGGAGATGCCCTTCATGTTTCGGGGATGAAGCTTACCCCTTGCGGAAAGACCTAATGAAGCCATACCCTCACCGTCACCTCTCCAAAGAGCAGCGCATTTACAACTACAGGCTCTCTCGGGCACGCCGTATTGTGGAAAATACCTTTGGAATTCTGGATTGACTCTGCCGGTCTTAAAAATTCCAAATGCCTTAGGATCCAGGTTTGCCTCGGTGTCAGGGCCTTTTGAGCGCTCCCGCTTGGCTTTGGCCTCAGAAGTTTCCCAAATTGGGTGCGCAGAGAAGCTGTCCTCCTCTCGATTTCACTGACTGCAATTACAATAATAGCAACAAACATGAACGGACCTATTGGGCAACTATATTGCAAACTTATGTTACTCAAGTAAGAGTAAAAAAGTACTTGCTTTTAAAGGTACTTAAGTATCCAAAAGTACATGCTTATAAATTTACTTTAAGTAAAAATAAGAGTAAAGGCCCTTTCACACCGCGGACGTAACGAATAAACGACACGAAATTGCGAAATATTCGCGGCCAAATATTTCGCATCAAAACCATTCACACCGGCGGCGACACGAATATGCGACAGATGCGACGATTAGATTCCAAAGTTTCGCTTTGCGACGGCTGGTTCTTCGCCTCCACGTCATGTCTTTAATCTGTTATTTTCCCTCACGTATTTGCTATGCCACTGTCGTCTTGTTACCAACTTTACTCAACACAGCAGCTCACTGTCTGATCACTGATCAATATCTGATCACTGCCTGATCAATATCTGATCACTGTCCTGACAGTATGAACACACTCTATTGCTATTTCTCCTCCCCCTCTCCTCTTTCCACTTACCCCCTCCTCCTCCTCTCCTCTCCTCCGAGACACAGGTTATTTATTTACATTAGCGGCCAAGCACGTGTCCATGCGCCCGTGTGTGTGTCCGTGTGTGTACTTGCGGTGCGACCGCACGCCAGAGAGACGGCAGGTGGAGGGGCTGACTGGCAGAGATGAGAGCAAAGACGGTGAAACGCTAAAAAAAGAAAAAAACTTTTTTCCTGTGAGAGACTGTGGCAGGCCGAGACTGTGCGGCCACAGTCTGTTAAGGGAAACAGCTGTGTTCTGACGTGGGGGCTGTGACGTGGCCTACCTCCTCTTCACGCCACATGATTGGTTGATGCGTTTATTCGCCGGGCGAAAGCTCAGAAAAATCCACCTCGCTCCGAAAAAAAATTATGTCGCATTTTCACGTTCGCGGCCGGTGTGAAAGGACCCGTTATGAAAACCGGGGTTCGAAAAAAAATATTGATGCGCGAATTATTCGCACGAAAAATACGTCTCCGGTGTGAAAGGGCCTTAAGAGTAAATGTCTTATTTTTCACATCAATGAATGACTATAATTTTTTCTAAATGAATGTAAGGAGCTTTTAACTCTTGTTTGTGAGAATGAACTCTTTGAAAGCAGCTGCACTGATGTGCTGCTTTTAGGGGTTAGGGTTTCCTTCTTTGACAAACACAGCAGACCTGAAAGTAACAAGTACTTTTCAGCCTTCCTAGAAATTAACTCGAGTAAAAGTAAAAATATTTGTCTTGGAAATGTATTCAAGTAAGAGTAATAAGTACCAAAGAAATCTAATAAAGTACAAATCCTCTGGATATGTAGCCTACTTAAGTACACTAGGCCTACTCAAGTAAATTTACTCCGTTACTGTCCACCACTGCTTTATTATCAACAGTGAAAACATCGATGTCAACAAAGCTGGAGCCATGTGAATATAGGCTAGCTAATCATATCCTACCAGGTAGACCAAGATCTGATGCGATGGCTCTCCAGCTATTGTCCCTCATGTTTCTATCATGGTAGGAAGCAGCGGAGACGTCAAAAAGACATTTGTGCTCCCTCCATAGCTCCACTAGTCTCTCCTCCTTCTCCTTGGGGGTGCGCGCAGCGGGAGCTCGACCTCGACCTCTGGTAGTCATATTTGAGCTGCTTTTGTGTTTTTGTGTGGAGACTTGGGGCAATAACTTGTCGTATGTGCAGAATCGTGACGTAGGACCCCATACATTGTCCGTCACGACGAGAAATTTTCTGGCATGTCGGAAATTTGTCGGGAGGTCGGCGACTCGTCTTTAGAGCCTCACTAACCATACGTCCTGATTATGCTCACGACCCCGCGATCCCTCTAAGATTATGCAAATTGGGCTGCGACTCATCTGGGACGACAAAATCGTGGCAAAATCGTACAGTGTAAGCCCGCCTATAAGCATCCAGAAAACAGAATGAAATGAAACAGAAAGCGAGCGAGCGTTGTATTATTTAACAGTAATTTACTTGTCAATTGGAGAGCCGCATTCTTATTGGCCAAGAGCCGCATGCGGATTGCGAGCCGCGGGTTGGCCACCCCTGCTCTAAGTGAAAGTATGCTGAAGCAATAGATGTTTGATTGATGTCTAAATCTATCCTCCTCAGCCTGGGGTGCATCAGTCGTCATGGCAACCTCTGAACCTCAGACCAGAACCACAGCTGAGACCAATTCATTAATCTAATACACCCGGCCTTTCCGACAATAGACTCCCATTCATCGTAATAGCGGGGTTTTCTATTTTTTCTAAAGACCCTGCTATTCCGAAAAGGCTATTGGGGGAAACCCCCAGTGCGCAGTGCGCATTGATCCTTTTTTCCTTTTTGGGGTCGAAACGGATCATGTGCATAATTAACTGCAAAACAAGCAAATACTTCATATTAATGACATATAATGTTCTACCTGGTCTTTTTACTAACTCCTTTCTTCTGTTTCGAAGTGGGGGTATTTCGGAACAGCGGGGTGTCGAAGTGGAGGTGTGTCGGAATGGAGAGCTGTCCCCCTGCAGTTAATCTACTTCTGACCCCTATCTCCCATACATGTAATATGAAGTCTCTGTAAAACACAACCACACACATGCGCACACCCTCCTCTCCCACACACACAGGTAACTTTTTGTGAGAAGCCTATAGGCTACGCATGTGCGCGTGCACACACACAGACACACACACTTTTTCTTGACCTTAAGGTCGCAGGTTCGATTCCCGTGTTGACAGATCACACCCTCGATGGCAGCCCCTGTGGCACTCTTGGAATTTCTGCGAGAAAATTTTCCAGTTTCTTTTACAGGCCAGTGGTGGTTAGTGGCTGAAATCATTCTGAACAATTAAAAAGTACAGTGATCTTAAAGGTAGAGTCTGGAGGTTTTTGCTCAAATATAAACACTAGACTTAAACTAATGAAATCCGGCTTAATCATCACCTAAAACACATAGGCTATTACTGAAATAGGAGGACATAGACATTAGTGGAGGGCAAAAATATTAGAGAAGTTAAAGCAGAAGTGAGTGGTCCGGTCGTTTTCGCTAATGCTGCGTTCCAGGCAGGCTTTTGAAATCGTAAATTACAGCTTCAAGTCACAACTTACGATTTTGTAGCGTTTCAGGCAACCCACTCGTGTTTTTCCGACCTGTTTTACCGGTGAAAGTCACTATAACGGCCACTCGTAACTTCCGACCGGTGAACTCGTACCAGATTGAACTGGTACCACTTCACGGTCGGAAAAATACGAGTTTCCTTGAACGCACCATAACAGTCCTCGTCGCTACGTCACCACATTCACGGCGTTCCTTGGCTGCACACACAGCCCTGCATGCCGTTCTCTCTCCTCATTGGATAAAAACTGTAGGATACGATAAATGTTTTCTCCTCGGCTCAGAGCAGAGCAGAGGGACTGAGAGACCCGTGTTTCAGTCCAAACACTCTATGTAAGTGATTGCTGTCGGAAGATATAACTATTTAAGACTTATATTAACACAAATCACTCACTTCTGCTTTAATGTTTATTGGTATTTTGGGAGCGTGTTAAAAAGAATGGCAGAAATGCTGGCCATGACACAAGACCATTTAATTAGTATCAGTAGTAAATGAAAATCTGTTATCATTGAAGATGATGGCTTCCTGAATGTTTGGACTTATCTATGAATTAGAAATACTTTATTTAATCCCCGAGGGGAAATTTAATGCTCTGTACCTCAAAAAATCTTCAACCAAAATGCAATTAATTAGACTAAATAGTTTGCAACTACTAAAAAATTATAGGCTATATATTTAGCCTATATTTTTTGTATTTTATTTTAAACCAACACTAAGGAACTTTTCAACCTTCATAAAATATTTTCATAACTTTTGTGATGGTACATCGACTTACAACAGGTTGAATGACACCTCTGTCATGGCCTGAGGGGGTCTGTATCATTATGGTCTGTATCGCCTTCACTGGCACTAAGCAGCTTTGAGGAGCATGGTGGGACACCGGCTCTCACTTAAGTTTCACTTTCACTTTTGCGAGTCACGACGAGGAGGGAGCAGCAATGCGGTACGTTCCCGTCGGATTGTGTATGTGTGTTCACTGTGAAATGATCCGCTGGAAACAGAAACTTAGTTTGGACGTCTTCTGTTCATTTCCATGCACCGGGAGATCAGGATGTTTACGGCGCTACGTGCTAGTGTTCATGGGAAATGGAGTCTTCCTTCAGACAAAACACTACTGCTTTGGGCCACTGGCACCGCCAAACTCAACCAAAACTGAAAGTTCTTTAGTACTGCTTTAATTGCTGCAATGTTTTTATTACTTACTTTTCTAATACTAGCATTGCAGGGCAAGAAAATCCCTTTCAATAGAGTTTATTTAGACATATCACATTTACTCAATGTCACTGTGATATGTACCCTTTTGAGTATAATAATATCAATAGGTTTGACTTCTGTGTACTTAAAAACAATGACAATGTAAACTAATAACCAATGAGTTGGCGTAAGAGAAAAAATAATATGGCTGTCTGTGTTTTTGTCTAAGTTGTGTTAACTTAGTCCCACAAACTGAAAATTGAAATGCGTTACTTAAACCTATCAAAAGGTAGAAGTAGAATGTAATCCAAACTTTTAAGTTTCTAAAAACATTTGACTTTTAACTTTTTGGCATATTGTGTTGTACTGGCCAGAACACTGCCTTGAGCACTGACTGACCCGAGCTAAATTTAAAGGCAACTGCCGCTAATATTCTGGTCACTTATTCACGTTTGTTTTCTATTTCTAGTTTGTAATAAGACTGGATAGTAGTCCAGTTTGACCAGATGACAGAGTTGCTGGTGGCATTCAATGCTGTGGACATGTAGTATGTACAGCTGCACACTTGTGATTGTTACAGCCAAGCAGTTGATGGATGGTGTGCTGTATGGCTGCTGGATTAACAGTGGGCTGTTCCTCGAGTGGGGAAAGTTGTTTGTGGCACACTGACACCCTCCCTGCCACCACCACCCAAGGTGCCAGACATTGAGATGCCGATTCATTCTGAATATCTGGGTGCAGAACGGGTTATTATCATGGCTTTGGATGAGGATGGAGATTCACTCCAGTCTCAGATGATGAGTCATCAACCTCCAAGGTAGGTAGCTTGTGTGTGAACATACTTTTCACTTTAACCTCCTACTTGAATCTGTCATCAAAGTCAACCTCCCATCTCTTGATTCCCTGTGGCCAAGTCAGTGTCCTTCCTCGACCTGGAAACCATACCAAAGAGGGAGAGAGGGAGCCATAAAAGGTCAAAACCCCAGAGCTACCACCTGACCAACACAGAACATTTAAAGTATGTTTCTTTTTTTTTTTTTTATAATTCTTTTTTATTTATTTCTTCAGTTTATCCACACGCACCAAAAAACAGAACAAAAATATAGGCTATAACAAAATAAAATAAAAAAACACATAAAGGACAAAGCATACCTTCTCATGTGTACATACAATGGGCAACACGCTGCTAGATGCTACCACTGGCAGTCAAGTCAGCAACAACAACCCAATACAAGTATCCAGTGGGCAATAACAAACAACCAAGAACATTCAATAATAGTAGAAGTAACAACAATAATAAAGGGAAAAAACAAAAATACGAACAGCTATTACACCAAATTTAAAGTAAACTAACCTATTATCGATCAGCGAATTGTTAAAAATAAATAAGTAATAACATAAAAATGAAAAAAGGCAAAAAAAAAAAAATACAAATAAAAAATAGGAGAAACAAAAAGCAGGAGCAAATAAAACTTCAACAACAAAAACATCCATAGAGGAAGAAAAAAAACAAAAACAAAAACCCACATTCATACTCATACACACCCCACACTCAGGCACACAAAAGAATACACAATGCCGAGTTCCTTTAAACGTGTATTTACTGTAGATCTCTGCAGCTCTCATTTACAAGGAGTCATGAATTAAACTCCATACCTGCAAGAAATGTTTCTCTTTCTTATTCTCCTCAATTATCGACCTTTCCATATTCAAATAATATTTCATCAAATGTCTCCACTGTGAAATAGTAGGGGCTTCAGTATCTTTCCAATGTTGGAGAATTAATTTCTTAAAAACTAAGGATGAGTAGAGAATTTGCCATACCGCTGGGTATCTTAGTTTCTCCACACCTTGAAAAATACAAATTGCTGGTGATAGTACAGCATTTGTTTTACCAGCTGTTGCCAACCATTTTTCAATATCCCCCAAAGTCCTCCTGATTTTTTCACAGTACCAAAAGGCACGGATGCTGACCATTATGACGACTCAGACACACCTGGATTACATAATCAGTTTGTCCAATAATGTAAGACAGGAAATAAAGGAGCTGGCTTAACTTCAGGAAGTAGTGGAGCTGTGCATAAAGCCCATTAGTAATTAGCCTACACGGCATTGATGTATAATTATAATTATAACAAACTGATGGATGATTGATTGTTTATATTATATTATTATTATCCTCATTGTTTTAAAAAAAAGCATAATAATGTTCAAATAAAGAAAAGAAAATTGGGCTAAAAGTTAATGTCCCATTTTACCTGAAACATGCAGAACGGAGAGAGAAGGGGTCCCAGTGAGTTTATAGGTCTGTAGTTTCTAAACAAATCTACTTTAGAACATAATAATAATAATAATAATAATAATAATAATAATAATAATAATAATAATAATAATAATAATAATAATAACTTCACAACAGAAATATTGAAAAGATCTGCTATAAATGATGAAAACATCAACAGAGTGAGTAACTACCTTTTTTGATGTTGGGTAATTCTACCAAAAAGTGTCCCATATTACCCGACTTCACCCTATAATAAACATACCTTTATGATTTGCAACAGGCATCTTCAGTGATTACAATTAAAAAAGGAAGTTGTATACAAACGTCTGACTTTTAGAAAATGTGAATGTATTCTTTTGGATTTGTCAGTGAGTTGCATCCAGAACAATGCAGATCAATTAGAAGCACAAGTATGACATCTAGTGGTGAATGTTCATAATGTGTTGAGTCTCACTTTCAGTTCCTTACAAATAAATATCTGTTAATTTGACATTATCAAAATTACACACACACACACACACACACACACACACACACACACACACACACACACACACACACACACACACACACACACACACACATGTATATACATATAAGTATTTCCAAGTTCTATTTACTTGTATTTTCATGCTCATATGATCCCCAAAGATTCTTGATTCATACAAATCTACACAAATCTGTTTTCCCAATACGCTAAATGTCATTGTGTTGTTACAGAAATGTATAGAAAAATTTGCAACATGTCAGGACTTCCCTTTTAACTGTTAAGGAGTCTGAAAAAAAAAAATCAAGAAATAATACAACATACAAGTGGACCATTTACATTATTTTATTTAGATTTCCAAATCATTACATGGTGGGTGCCACACATTAAACCTTTTGTCAACATCTTCAGTCAATATCTACCCATCAGTATTCCTCAGTTTGTGAGATAATGAGGAGCTCCTTGGCACAGCAGCACAAAATGACAAACAGCACACGAAACATCTACTGTTTATCATAGTCGACAATTAAGTGGTGTACTTCAGTAAAACAAACAAATTGTGGTAAAAATAAACTCGTCCTGGCACTAACCTACCTATTCCTGTTGATTAATGGATGGATCCAAAAATTAGACTGCTCCTGTTAGGCCCTACAACAGGATCGCTATTAATAGATACAATGTTTAAGAGGTCAACATGAAGGCAAGAATAGGAACTCTTGATTGAGCTTGAACGCATCACATCCTTCACTACCAATCATTTTACTATCTTCTACCTTTTATGCTGCTCTGTTTTCAACACCATAGAAACATTCAACACCATTACATAACATAGCATTACTGTTTGTCTTTCTTATCACCTGTATATTGCATCTGTGTATAGTGTCTTCAGGTTTTTTTAATTTTATTTTATTATTATTACTAGAGAGCTGCAGCAGCCGGAGACAAATTCCTTGTTAACATCCTTATAATAAATCTCATTGTGATAATAGGCAACGTCTTTACTTTGGCAGGGCTCACTGCACTGCACCAAGGGAACAAGATCATGATTACAGTCTATACTTGTCAGATCTATATTCATTTTTCCATCAAGCCTGAAGCTAATGATTGTATTCATTAGTAATGATATTATTAAGCTTGATTAATCATTAAGCATGCCTGTGAAGCTGTCTGTGGCATCTTATCAAACCTCAAAGTGATGCATTCAAGTCGCACAGTCCAAACGCCCATCGGTATTATACAGAATATAAAAATATAAGTTTCACTGACAGATAAAGACAAGCAAAATGTTTGGTGTTTTGACTTCATCACATGTCACAGTTGTCATCACATGGTAAACCTGTGATATATGACCTTGATGTGAATGTGCTTCGCTCACTCCGCTTTATGTCAAAGTGTGTCACTTCCAGGCAGTTCAAGTAAACAACCTTCTCTCAGCCTCTGCTGCAACCAATCACAGCTGAGTGTAGGATGTTTACATGAACTGAGTCTGAACAACTGTTGTTGACTAAATAAATAAATAAATAAAACAAAACACCACCAAAAACAAATGAATGACTTAATACAAAAGTTCCCCAACAAATACATTTGGATTTTAAAAGGTCGTCAGATAAAAGGACATAGCGTATGTGTCCATTCCCGTGTGGCTGGAGGCAGTCGACAGCAGCAAACATCAGACTGAAAGCTCTGTGGAGAGACAGCTTCCAGTCGGGGATGTTTACAGCTCCAAACTACCAAAGTTCATTTGTAACATCTGTCCCTGACAGCGACGTGCACAGCCAGGCAAAGGCAAAATGCTGATATGTCATAAGAACTCCGGAGACAGCGGGGAAAGGGGCGGAAAAGTTGAAGACTTCCTCTCATATGATCCCATTTGTGATATCAATGTCAAACCTGCTACAAAATCACTGCGGGCTTCCATCTGCAGGTATCACATTCACAGGAAGCAAAACCCATGGGAAATGATCATCTGACCACAGTGACACTGACTGCTGCTGTAGATGATGACTGTAGTGAATCCTGATTCCAGCATCAAAGGCGTTATGGTCTGCTGCTTCGTATTTCAATACCGAAACACTATAGATGAAGAAGATGGAGAAAAAGAAAAGTTAGCCTGACCTCATTGTCATTATCCTGGTGTCCTGGCTGCTTTATCACACTCAAACTGATTACATTTGTCATGACAGCAGACAGAGACATTCCACTGCAGGCTCACTACCGCGCACCTCTGAGGTCTGCTCATTTATCAACAGCTGCTACATGTTACTATGGATTTTGAGTCAAACTTAGAGCTTTTTTTTTAGACTCACAGAACTGCTTTAAAATGACTAATACATTAAGCTTATCGTTTTAATAAGCACACGTTAACTGATACAAGCGCAGTTCTTACACATCGTGTAAACGCTGCCTGTATATAACGGTAATGTCATGTCATGTCAGTGAAGTTGCACAGCTGGGAAACATACTCTGCTGCAAGGCCAGCTACTGTGTCCTATCCTGACAGGCTGCAACAGTGGAAAAGCTAACTTAAATAGCACAACAGCCTTCACTAACACGCGTCAAATGGTGGAAATACACCGCTGTCGCCGGCGAAACGTTCAAAGTAACTTTGACTCGTCGGGCGGAACGGCCAGAGCTAACAATATAATGTGGTAAAGTGTTAGCACTAGCTCCTGTTAGCCAACGACCTATAGCTGCAGCTAGCTCGTTGACACAGCTAGCTCCTGTTAGCTCGTCTGTGACCCTAACCTTCTGCTGTCTGACGTCTCCTTACCGACGAATAAAGCGGATACCCCCGGTCCCCGTCACGTCGACACCTACCGCAGTGAAGTAGTTTGAAGTTTGAGCCGATTTGCTCCTGTTCTGTGCTATTCTGAGCAGCCTGGTAAGTTTCCTTCCGTTTTCATTCACTTGTCTTTATTTTGACCTTTGGTTACTCGACACCAACATTGACGTCATTGTCATAGCAACAGAGTCCCGCCTACCCCCGAGCCCTGGACAGTGTGGGTAATAATTGCATTTACATTTTCCGCCGGTCTTATAGCCTGAAACAAACGGCATATGGAGAGCATGAAAGCACGGTTGTCATATGTAAAGCTATTAACTTAACAGGAGCAAGCTGATGGAGAATAAGAGCAGTTTTCTGCAGCCACAGAATGAGTAATTCCAGCTGTGTGTGTGCTGTTGTGGGGAGAAAAAAAAAGAAGTCATCATTTAGCCTAGTCTACCTAGCAAAAAATATCCCAGGAGAGTGTAAAAACATTCAGTTTCAAGTTAACAGAATTCAAAATAGTGTTTAGGTCAGAAATATTATGAGCAAAAGTGCTTCCATAAATCAAAGAGCCCCCAAAAGTGTTTTAATAGTGAGTTGTACTGATTTTAGGCACTTTGTAACTGTGTACAAAAATTATACAGGCTAAATAGAGTTCACTATTATTATGGCTAAGAATACTTTACTGTATATAGCCATACATTTACATATGCACCTGCTGCATATGCATGCATTTAGTGAGGCTACTTTGTCTATTTATTTAGTTGCTGGCAACTGATTTGCATGTGAATTCCTAGCACCGCAACATGCAGCTATCTTATTCAATATTTGAGATTAGAATTAAAAAATCAAATCAAATCTGGAAATAAATTTGCAATTACTGCACTTACGTACCATCACCTAAGGCCATATGAAGTAGGCCTACATCAAATATTATTAGTCTTTCCTTTCAGACAAATTAAGGATTCAGATATCAAAGGATTTGAAGAAACCTGTGTGGCCCTGGAAAGTTATTGATATTTTACACTACTGTCTGACATTTTATCACCAAATGATCAAGGATCAAGATGATTGGTGGCCAATTCAATGATAAATTATTAGATTATTAGGCTATATGATTTAAAACTACATAGGCAAATGATTAATGGTATAATTAAAGGGACAACGAGGAGTTTCTATTCGGTTATAAAAAAGTCTCACGTTAATGTGGATGAATCTCCGCTACCCACACTTGTTAATGGGCCCATTTTCGATAAATATAGCGTTCTGTCTCTATCGTTATTTTGTTATTATTAGTGGTGGCGGAGATGCTGGTCGAGCCGACCAGCGTTTTTTACTTTCGGTTTCGCAACGAGTCATGAGAATAACGCAGCTGAATCGCCGTTTATGGTCAGAACTCCGACGGTATGTGATCATCTTCCAACCTCTGACTTTAATTATTGATGAATGAAAACATGAGTCCGTCTTGCGCCGGTCAAAAGAATTTTACGGTGCGCGCGGAGGCTCATAAATGTAGTGTGAAAACGCTTCGCTTTTCCAAAACTCCTCGTTGTCCCTTTAACAGATTATGCAGTGATGAATAATAATCATAATAATAATTCATTTTAAATGCCTTCATTGAAACCCAACCATTGTGTGATCACAAGTGTAATGAAATGAAGGTGCATTCAAACTTTGTCAGAGGATAGCCTACACAGTGATGTCTATCAGACCAGATCGCTTTAGCTTCCGGTTCCTACCTGGCGTCCACGCTGCTCGGTTCAGTCGCTGCTTGAGGGAATGTTCAGTCCAGTCCAACACAAGAATCTGTCAGTCAGCAGCTGACAGTCACTGGGAGCCCACGTCCCTCTGACCTGTGTGAAGACCGCTTTGACAAACACCTTGTAGCTCACTGCTGATTGGTCTCTCTGCCTTAGGCTGTCTCCTTGATGTTTCATGGTATGGACATTCATCCATCCACAGTGTTGACTTGTTATGACATTATGTGATAAGTTGTGCATTCATTAGCCTGATTAATGGCTTGTGTGTTTGAAACATCAATGTGATCAGTTCAGACAGCCGTTTCTTGTTGGACGTGTTTACTTCATCTCATGGGGCATTGTTCTGAGCTTTTGAGTATGAAAAAACACTGAGCAGTGTGATTTGGAGAAACAAAGAGAGTACGCTGAGGTCAAGAGGGCAGTTTAACCTTTTGATATTAAACAAAGTAATCATCATCATCATCATCCAGCCTTTCTACTGGCTGAGCTGTAGTTTTTCTAGCTTCCTCCACATGAGGTCAGGCTTGATCCATCTCCTCTCTGCAGTGGAACCAAGTTAACTGTGACCTCTTGTGATGGATTATAGGACATTTATTCACTATTTAATATTCAGCACACATGAATGTGTTGCTACTGTAGATTACTCTAAGTACCCACTTTTTGGTCAGAAACATAAAGCAAGATCAGCAAATGCAAATTTCTAAAATTCTCTCTGAATATCTAATACTAACAATATTCATTAGGTTTCAGAAAAGTGGTGTAGCCCTCGGTATGTAACACTGGTGAAGATTTCTTAATAATTCATATAACATATCTCAGTTATTTCTTATGAGAAGACCGGGCGAAGAAAATCCATCTATAACCTAACCAGGAAAATTGATTCCCTTGTCATTCTGTGTGGTCTGAAATTGCCCAGAGCTATTATGAGAGAGACTGATTTTCTCTGTGCAGTGGAGTGGAACATTCTCTCCTTGTAGAGCTTTTTGCGAGATGTGAACAGATTCATAAGCAAGAGCACATCTAAAGAGGTGTGCTGTCATGTGCTTTCAGGTAGATCTTTAACACGTTGAGCTCTAAGGAGTCGTGTTATCTCTGATTGTACATATATACACATCTAGCTAGTTATAGTTAAAGTTAAAGCCAACACTAAGAGTCTTTGTGAGGTGGTTCAGGTGTACCATAATAAACTGAAGGTGTCGTTGTAGTTATCAGTATCAGTGCAATTCTATCTATCTATCTATCTATCTATCTATCTATCTATCTATCTATCTATCTATCTATCTATCTATCTATCTATCTATCTATCTATCTATCTATCTATCTATCTATCTATCTATCTATCTATCTATCTATCTATCTATCTATCTATCTACAGTATACTGTATATGCCATACATGCCACTGTATAGCCTACATACAGTGGCATTCTGGGCAGCCCTGGTTCAAATTTCTGTTACAGTAACATGAAGCAAGTGGAAGATGAAATAATCTCCAAAAGGCATAAACTCATTCCCTTTACATTTGAAACTATATATTATTATATATTTTTTTTTTTCTTCATATTTTACATTTTCAAAATGACAGAAAAGGAAAAGGGCCCTCAGCAAGTGTTTGGCCACCCTGCATAGTTAGTACCTAGTAGCCTCCTCCCCTTTGGAAACTATCACAGTGTGTCAGTAGTAAATATCTTGTCTGATACCTTGGTCAAATTCTTTTGCAGGCTGCTGCTTTGTTTCCCCTTTTCACTCTAACATTGTAGAAAACCAAAATAATATAATGAGATTGCTTAAAATATTGCAAAAGAGTGTTTCATGATCTTTATGTCTTTATCTTCCACGGGCTTAACTGTAACACATGTACAGAAATGTTGACCAGTGGTGCCCGAACCTATGGACAGTATATCTAGGTGTTTACTGGGGATACGGATGACAGAAGAAGGGGCTTCCAGGACTTTAAAACCAGTGTTGGGGGAAATCCACGCTTGACTTACAGGTCTCAACTTAAGCATGTTCCATTCCTTCCTTGGTCTCTGTTTTACCTTGAAAGACAATATAGAAGTGTGACACACTTCAGGGAGAGACCAAACAGTGTAGACATGTAACGGCAGCTTTGAGAGGTTGGGCTGGGTGTTTTGGGTTGACTGAAGGCAGGTGTGTCTTTATGTCCCACCACATGTCCACTGTCTCCTCTCTGTGTGCAGGTACATTTGGAGTGACTGAATAGGCCTACATGTATCTAGTTTTGCTTTAAACCAACCCACCTGTAATGTTTTGTGTGATATACTGACTGACAGCTAATGGATACTTATTTAACCGGCCCTGAGTTGTGTTTGTCTTTAGTTCTCATTCTGTCTCTCCTGTGTGCAGGTCCAGGGTCTCCTTACATGTCCCCCTCCAAAGCCTCAAAGGGCTGGCTTCACACATCTGAAGCTGAAGAGTGTCAAGTGTGTGACAAGCCCGTCCATTTGCAGACTCAAGGTCTGCCAACAAAGGATTGGAACGCCTGTCATGGAATGAGGAATTGAGTTTGCCACTGACCAGCAGCACAGCTCAACCTTATACCCTGCTGCCCATCTAAACGCAGTGAGTAGGACATGGACCATTTCATTCTGATATAACTGATTATAATTTTCATATGCTCAATAATAAACAAGGCTTCTGGGCTTATAAGGTCAACAAACAGCAATGCACAATATGTGAACGATAACACATCTGAAACAGCAGGAAGTACGTCTGGTGCCTCTATCATCTTACACAACTTGAATGATAACTTATGATCCTGACACGTATTGTATCATGCATCACATTCTTTAGACAAAAAGGCCTGTCGCTCATCTCTTAAAAAGACACTTGATATTTTCAGCCTGAACTGAACATTGAGCCAGTCCATAAATTGAAATACACAAACTCTTCAGATTGGCAGGAAGATTTTTTCTTTTTTTTTCAAATTCAATTTTCCTCTCCTGTTATAAATAAGCGGGGGGTGAGAGTCCAAAAAATGGAAGAAGCCGATGCAGCAGATGTGCACCACTCACTCTCATCTAAAGGGCTACTTTTTGAGTTAAGAGTCAGTCTGTTAACCTACAGTATATTCTGTACAGCTTGCTCCCAGTTAGCAAAGATGACTGGCAGACTGGGGTCAGCAGAGATAAAAGTGCTGTTTGCCTATATTGAATGCAGCCATACTGGAGTTCAGGGGTGGCAGAAATACACATGCACAGAAAGACATATTTCCAGTTTGTAAAGCTAGTAACATTGGCACATCTAATCAGCTTTAACTTTACTTTTCTTATGTCATAATGTTACATGTTAGAACTAATCTTTTCACTTCACTTCCTTTTGTCTTAACGGTGTGTTAATGTTGTGTTAGTGATGCAGAGACAACAGCTGCACCATTTACAGTTTTTCTCTGTTGGTTTGGCTCATTTCTTGAAACAGAAATTACATTCTTAAAACTATAAGACCATTTGGCCAAACAGTCTTACAGTTCTGCACAACATTACAGCTCACTAGCAAAAGCGCATATCTCTCCCAAAACTGTTCACACATGCTTCAAAACTAGATTCCTTTACCATGTAAAGTGTCAGTACCATCAAAATGGCAAAGATCTTTCTCAATTGCTTTTGGCTCATTTGCATTCACTTAGTGCTTTTACCAAAAATAAACTGGATGGTTCAGCATAACACCATGGATGAGCTGCAGAACCTCATATCTCTCCCAAAACAGTTTACTTATGTGTCAAAACCAAACTTCTTTCTCATGTAAGTAGTCAGTGCCCCCAAAATGCATCATCCCTGTGGCATTCTGTGAGCACTGCAAGTCAAAATGCTTAGATGTTTTGTCACTATGGCAGAGACGTATAAAACCTAAGAAAAGGACTTTACAGTAAGAGCAGCCTCCAAAGTTTGACATCACACACACTGCACTCATATTGCCAAGGAAATTGTAACCATTTTTATTCACATATAGCCTACATAAAGTAACTCAAGATTATGTACTGTAAAAACAAAATGTATGGGCCTACAGTTCTCTGTACATGTATGAAATATGAACACAAAAAAAACAGAAAAAATATACCAAGCCTATAGTGCAGTAAACAAAGTTTCACAAGTAGAGACATTTTCACTGGTCATCACTGTCATCACCCTCTGTCTCCTGGCCACCATCTTCATCCTCCTGACCATCCATACGCTGCGCTCTGATTGGCCACATATTTTCATCAACATCACAGCGGATATTTTCCCTCGCGATGCAGGCCCTAGCCCTAGCCAAGCTCTATATATACGCTTTTGGCAGCATTCACAATCATAGACAGCACCAGTCAGGTAGCTAAACAGCTGATTGATTGGTCATCTGAGATGTAGGAACTCCTCCTTCGTTAGTCAAGTTCTAATTTCACCTGACTGTCAATTACTGTCATGAATTTATGAAATGCTGCAAGAAATTCATATGGTTTTCATGGTATTAGCCTACAGTATGTTGACTAATTTTGACAGTTGAACAGACTATTGTGCATATGATGATTTACACAGTGAAATCATGCTGACATGTTTTGGAGAGAGCAACCATTAGACTGAGAATCAACTAATCAGCTTAGATCAGCAAGATCTATTCATTTGGAAAATGTGCTCAATGTATGCTCATTGTGCTAACTCTAGGGTACTTGTACATAACCATTTGCAAAGATGCACTAAGACACTTGAGACATGTACTAAGACATTTGCAATTTGATGAAATCAATGAGAAATGCCATTCTGTTGTGAACATTTGCAAGGTGGTTTGGAGATTTGTCCATGTTATTTTGAGAATGTAATTTCTGTTTCAAGAATTGAGCCAAACCAACAGAGAAAAACTGTAATACCAGACATGGGTAACTGGTTTGAATTCAATTTTGAAGGCACTAACTTGAAGGAACTGCAAGATAGAGTACAGACAGAAATGTTACAGCCATCCCAGCAGCAGAGAGTTTTGGGAGGATTTTTTAACAGGCCCCAAATAATTGTAACAATCTTACTCACAGTACATAATTGTGTCCCCTCCTGATTTGTGTATTGTTTCCTCAGTTAGACAACATATCAGACACCATATCACACAACATATTAATTACAGCCTTTGGATTTTTTGTGTTCTGATTTTTTCCTCTACAGTAGAGGAGGATTTTTCTTGTCTTCACAAAAGTAAAATTGCTGCGAGATGGGTGTAGCTACTCCGATTATCCCCCAGGTGTTTTTTCCCCCCATGTGCTAGGAGTAAAAGAGTAATTCAATAATATCTGAAAAATGAATAAACCCTTCATCCAACCGCTGTATCTCAGTCCGTCAGTGTGTTGGGACTGCACCTATTCCAGCGAGGGTAAGGACAAGCCACTCTGTCACACACTTAAAGAGACAAATGCAGCACATTCACATCTACAGAGCATCCAGCTGTGTTTGTCATGTGGACATGTGGAGAGCTGAGGGGACAGAGCTGTCTTCCTCAGCAGTCACACAGCAGGACTGAACCCAACCAGTTAAACATGTAATGCAAACCTCCTCATGGTAATTCTTAAGTCAAAGTTGCCATGGAAACAACACTTGCATTTACATTTTGTTGGTTGGTTTCCATCGCGCTGTGTTGACCAGTGTGGCGAGCCGCAGTGTGAAGACAACATGAACGCAGTATTTTTAGACACTCGGCTCTAACAGTCACCCAAAGGACTATGGGAGCTTTTTATACAATGGCCAAACACTGATAAGCCACAGTATTACAACTGATTAGCTACTGGTTCTAATGCGGTGGTTCCCCGAGCTCCACGTCCCCTTCACTGTCCTTCAGAGAAAGTGGGTTACTTGGGGGCTGGGTGGGGAATGGGATGGGATGGGTTGGGCCTCATCCAGGGAAGAGGAAGTTACAGTATACATTCACTCCCAATAGAATCCACTCACAGACCTTTTGACCCAGCAGTAACAATGCACAAAGGCCTTACAGTATGTAGGTGTTTGGTGCAGCGCTGCATGGCCAACATAACAGAAAATAAAGAGATGGATCTTGTCTGCTTGTCTTTTTCAGGTTCAGTGTGTACTGCATCCGGGAAACAGCACAGCTACTGCAAAACATCCAGCCTCATGCCTCATGCCTACACAAGTGTTGTGCCACCATGATTCCACACCAACACCTAGAGTGGTTCAAAGTACACAGAGCTCTGACAGATAGCTAACTTTAAACTTTAAAGAGTGAATGTTTGAGTTCATGACCAGTTACAGTTAAAGGGATAGTTCACTCAAAATTGAAATTTCACTCATTATCTACTCACCCTCATGTGGACTAAGGGCTGGGAGAAGTTTCAGAGTCCTCCGTGCCTTCTGAGTGAGTAGATGAGTGAGTAGATAATGAGTGAAATTTGAATTTTCTATCCCTATCCCTTTAATGTGTTTACATTTACTTTTTCTTAAAGAGGAACTATGCAGGATTTTTAACTTAAAGCAGAAGTAAGCGGAATGTTTGTGTTAATATAAGTCTTAAATAGTTGTATCTTCCGACAGCAATCACTTCTATAGAGTGTTTGGTCTGAAACACGGGTCTGTCAGTCCCTCTGCTCTGCTGTAAGCCGAGGAGAAAACTTTCCTTGTATCCTACAACCTTTATCCAATGAGGAGAGAGAACGGCATAAAGGGGCGGTCCTCTCTGTGTGTGCAGCCAAGGGATGCGCGTGAATGTGGTGACGTAGGGACAAGGACCAATAGATTCATGACGAGGGCGGGGGCTGCTAACTAACGAAGTTAGCCAAAACCACCGGATCGCTTATTTCTGCTTTAAGTAAACGGCTTCAGAGTGATTGCGATAGATAAATGACTTGTAACTTGTTCCAGGGAGAATGGAGGCTCATCTAGCGTCATTTGGCTGAAATCCAACTTTGCAAGATGTCCCAGCTCGCGACACAAACGCGCCCCGTAACCTGTGATCTCTTGTTTATGACAGATAAGACTACACAAATATATACACGTCATAACATCGTATATACTATATAACAATAGCTGCGTTCGAGATGAGCCAGGCCTGCCCGGAATCCATCACCGGTGACCAGTGCACAACGCACGCTGGTTAGATTTGTGTCCGACTTGATCCCGACTTGCTCTGACGTCATGCACGCGCCGGCAACGATAACCTCACCAGATCAAGGCGGCCACAGTTTTTAGAGCCAGGCGCCGCAGTTGCTCTCCACCGACTGCAACCGACTGCAAGCCTCAAGGCATGATGGGAAACGCGCCTGATCAAAGAGCTGATTGGCCTTTAGTTAGGACTGCAAACACTGCGTGTTGTCGAAAATCCTAATTTTCTGTGTAATTGTTAGGTTTAATGCTAGATTAGGCTATATGAATCTCATGTTGTGCAATGAAGGTTTAATTTGTTAACAAACGTATTTTGGGTGGACACAGTGGAATTTATGTGAAAAGTGTTCATTATTTTCTGGCTACAGTCGCCTACATATCACGGTAACTGCTTTCAAAAATATTCACAAGGTGTCAAACTTCTGATTGGTTATTTATTGGACAATTGTAGTACAGCATAAGAAACATATATTTCGGTGACTTCCTGTATTGACGGTGGCTGGAAACTGTCCGACTTGACTGCAGCTTTCTGTCACCGCCCGCTGCTGCTGCCGCCTGCTCTCGCCGACCTTCCAGGTGAGGCGTAGTTCATCTCCAACGCACCTACAGTATTATCTATCACTCCATGGATAGATTTCTCGCCGTCTTCGTTGAAAACAAATGCACATGGCTGGGAGGAGGGTTAGCAAAACAGCGGAGAAGCCGCTGGACTTGCATAGTTCCTCTTTAAAAGGACAGTTTTGAAATAATTGTGTGTATGTTTTTTGATGTTCTGCTCAGCTGTAAGAATCTAGCCAGCTCACTATTCTAATAAGAGAAGAAAAGAGAGGAGCTGAGCAAAGGACTGGACGAGGGTAAATCCTGGACTGGCTTTTATTCACTTCAAGAGTTTAGATTATCAAGACCAACTCCCAATTTATGATCTTGTTACTGGAGTAAGTAATGTAGCGCTGTCCATCACAGGGTCACTGGAGTTTCATTGGTGAATTTATGACAGCAAAGGGGACAGTATAACACTCTACAAATGCAGGGGGACAATGAGAGTCAAAAACAAAATCGTCCTCAGTAAGGCTTTAACGTGTATTCAGAGTTAAGGTTCTGGCTTCATTCCCACTTGACTGTTAGCACGGGGGGGTCCGCGCAGCAGTATTTGTCCATATAATGGTTGCCAATGGATACCAACTTTCTTTGTCCAAAAAGACACACCAAAAAACATCCAAATACCTCCATACTGCTCGTCTGTAATGTCCCTCTTGTATTGAAGCCCCGACATGAGAAATTGTTCCGCCGGTCAGTTGCACTGACACAGGAAGAGCAGTGAACCGAGACACTGGGAGCTTCCGTTACAAACAAGCTTAAAACATAGACTTATTTAATTTTTTTCGGAACAATTTCTCATGTCCGGGCTTCAATACAAGAGGGACATTACAGACGAGCAGTATGGAGGTATTTGGATGTTTTTTGGTGTGTCTTTTTGGACAAAGAAAGTTGGTATCCATTCACAACCATTATATGGACAAATACTGCTGCGCGGACCCCCCCGTAACTCAGAGAAGGAACGGAGGACTCTGAAAATTCTCACAGCTCTTAGTTGACATGAGGGTGAGTAGATGAGTGAAATTCGAATTTTGGGTGAACTATCCCTTTAAAGGAAAGATTCTCCATTGTGTTTACCAGCCTGTCACTAACTTTATCTGTGTGGCTTTTGGTGCTTGACAGAGTGGTGTTTGTGTATCAGAGCTTTGTGTTGCCTTCTGTTGCTGCTGGGAAAGAGCTTGATGTGAGTAGTGAGAGTGAACTAGAACAGTAAAGTTGTAGGACATAAAGCCAATGATATGATGGAAGATTTCTCATCCACAGCGTGGGAAGTAAGCGCTGCCATACTATGGTGTGGCAAGTCATAATAGACTCATTATTTCCAAAAACACCCCCTGCAGCTTGATATCTGCAACCCTGACCTACCCTGAAAATGCAAATAGTAAAGTAGATTTTGGAATACTGAGCTAAACTTGTGCTCTCATGCTGAGAATGGTTGGAGACAAAAGCCTGATATCAAAGCACCACTGGCTGTTGGGTTATTATGGGTACAGTTACAGTATATGTCCTTACTGTATGTGCTTTACTAGGGCAAATCTGGTAAGTGAGGGACTAACCCCAGAGTCTTTTATTATTTTGTCTAAAAGCCAGTTTAAAGTTGATCAGTCATGTTACAGCACACCAAAGCCTGTCAGATCTGAAAGTTGAAAGTGGGCTTAGACAGGACGTACGCAGCACTGTGACAGCTCTTACCAAGGATCAAGTGGATTACGCCCCAGATTTTAGCTGGAGTGCACCTTTCATGAACTGAGTGACAAGGTGAAATTCTCCAACTGCAAGAAAATGTATCTTGTAGGAGTAAACAGGGTTTTTTTTTTTTACAATACAACTTTTCATAAGTATTGTGCTTGTGATGAAAAAAAGCACTCAGTTGTAGAGTTAAAGCTTCATTTTTACACAAAGTACTAGTACTTTCATCCACTCAACAGAACAGGAGATTGATTGGAACCAGACTGAGTAGTAAATGATAAGTTCTACTTTGTTGTTTCCACTGTTCCCACTGTCCCAGCACTACAGCACGGCTCTCCACCCTGTTTGCCCCAGTACTGTTCAAAGGTCCTCAATGAAGCCACATTTGTAGCAACCCAAAACATAATGACGGCCCATAATGTAATAACTAATAAGGTAATCATTTTGGCCATTTTAAATGTAATTAAATGTTTGAGCCAATAATGTTAGATATTATTTTGTATGTATGTTTCCATGGAGTTTTTCCTCAGTGGATGTGAGGGTCTAAGGGCAGAGGATGTTGTTATGATGCCATGTAAAGCCCTTTGAGACAAACAAATAAAATTGCCTTGCCTATCACAATACGTTGTTTTTTTTCAGGGTAAAAGATGTCACTGTTGTGAAACATTTGAAGTTCTGCAGTAAACCTACCATGCTTATCGATAAATGCTCAGTCTAAACTAATGGAGAAAGTAAGCTTAGTAGCTATCAACAACCTCACTGTAACACACTAGATGTAACATATTGACATCTTCTACCCTGAAAAGAAAAAAAAAGTGATATGTATATTATTACAGTATATTATCAGCACCAGTTATTACATTCTCAAAGGGTTTTTTAATATTAGGCCACTAACATAATATAATAGACTTATTACATTTTTAATAATAACTTGTTACATTATTGGCAAAAAAAAGAAGTAATTACTTTATTGGCTCAAACATTTTATCACAGTATTGGAAAGTTATTATATCATTGGCTTTATTTCATTTAAAAAGGTTACATTATTGGCAGTTATTACATTTCAGGTTGCTCCACACATTGTTTCTTAGCTCTACATTTATTCAACTTGTCATTGTTTTTATGATGAAAATCAAAACCTGTGGTGAGAGTGGATCATAATCTTTGATGCTGTTATTCATATCATAATATTTAAATGAATGTGTCTTGCACTGTACTTTGCTAAAAGCTTGAAATAACTCACTGCCCCTTCTGCTCCCCCTCTATGGCCTTGGAGGATTTATGTTTTGTGTTAAGTAAGGCTGAAGCTACTCATGTTATCTCACTCCATCAATAGCAAATACATTAACAATATCTAGTCGCTGCAAGCACACTATTAATTTACCACGACCTGTCCCTACAGGGGCAGAATGATTGTTGGAGGCAACGAGGTGGATCTGCTTACCCCTCCCTGGGACACGGTGTCGCTGCTGGGGGATCGATGTCCACTGAGTACGGAGGAAGAGGAGGAAGAGGGGGCAGGCAGGCAGCCAAGCCGCCGGCCGGAGGAAGCCCTCCACCTCAGCTCCAGTGACGCTGTCACCTAAGAGGTCCCAGCAGGCCCGGCAGAGACAGAGAGGGATGCGCCGCCTGATGCTGGAGCCATGTCCTCTCACACAGAAACATGGGCCATCCTTCCTCAAAGGTTGAAGAGGACAGAGGTAATGGATATGACCAGCTCCGGTTCGTGACAGGAAAAACCCAGACCGCCACTGACGGTTAATTGTCAAGTCAGACAATATGACATTTACCATTTGGAGAAGCGCGACAGCTCCACAGTGAAGCCTTTGACACAAGAAATAGTTCATAGTTCCCTTTAAGACCTCTTAAGACCTTACATTGGCTCCCAGTCAGCTACAGAATAGATTTTAAAGTTCTGCTACTGGTTTACAAATCACTGAATGGTTTAGGTCCAGAATACATGAATGACATGTTAGTAGAGTCTAAACCCAGTAGAGCTCTGAGATCTACTGACTCAGGTCAGATAGTGGAGCTCAGAGTTCAGACCAGACAAGGTGAAGCAGCATTTAGCTGTTATGCTGCACACAACTGGAACAAACTACCAGAAGACCTGAAATCAGCCCCAACTGTCAGCACTTTTAAATCCAGGTTAAAAACATTTCTCTTTTCACGTGCTTATAGCTGAGAACTTAAAACTTTATCTATTTTCTTTTATTTTACTTTTATTTGCTCTTGCTTTTAACTCTGTTTTTAGTGTTTTGTTTGTTTTTATTCTGTCTTATGCTTCTTTTTTTTAATGTTTTGTCTTTATGTAAAGCACATTGAGTTGCCTTGGTATGAAATGCGCGATATAAATAAAGATGCCTTGCCTTGCCTTTAAAGGGACAACAAGGAGTTTTGGAAAAGCGAAGCGTTTTCACACTACATTTATGAGCCTCCGCACACCGTGAATTTCTTTGACCGGCGCAAGACAGACTCATGTTTTCATTCATCAAGAATTAAAGTCAGAGGTTGGAAGACGATCACATACCGTCGTAGTTCCGACCATAAATGGAGATTCGGCGGCGTTATTCTCATGACTCGCTGTGAAACCGAAAGTAAAGAAACGCTGGTCGGCTCGACCAGCATTTCCACCACCACTAATAATAACAAAATAACGATATGACAAAACGATATATTTATCTAAAATGGGCCAATTAACAAGTGGTAACGTGGATTCATCCACTTTAACGTGAGAGTTTTAAATAACCAAATAGAAACTCCTCGTTGTCCCTTTAAAAGTTGAACTCATAAAGAGTGAAATAAGCTCCTCACTTCCATACTGTTATGTCTCTGCTTTGCTGGTTAAGATTATATAGGCCCCATATTTCATACATCCTCAGTGTTTTATTTGAAGTTGTGATATCCATTGGAGTATATATCTATGATTTAAAGGTACAAACCTTATTTCAGTGTAGTTTTACATCTCCTCTCTCGGACTGCTCTATTGCTCCAGCAACAACAGTGTGTTTTGTGTTTGATTTTGCAGCTTTTGCCCACATTTTTCTGTCTTATAGCTGTTGACTCAGTGACAGAATGGTGCCTGGTGTTGTGCTATTGAAATGACAAAAAAAGAAAGGTTGGATGGTGGGTCTGGATGAGCTGTGGTGGGGGCACAAAGTTATATAGATGATACTCAGTCTGAAAACAAACTATCTTTGTGTGAAGGTTGTTAAACTTTCACAGTGTTTAAATAAAACTTAGGCTTGCTTTATAATCAATGAAGAAGTTTAAATCTCATCTTTTACAGTGTGGGACCTTTAATCTTTAATGAACATTATATTCTGTTTTATGTGTATTACACAAAATCATAAAAGGATATCTTTTTTATTTTAAAGCAGATCTGTACTCTTTGCTGTGAAAATATCAAAGCCTCAGTCCACGGACAAATGCACACAGCCTGTATTCAGAAACTGAGCCTTAAAATGAGCTGTCAAGACTTTGGTAACTTTGTGATGTCACAACAAAGCAGTTACCACTGTCAGCAATGCCCAAGCTCCAGAGAGGGGCCTGAGAGAGAAGCAGTGAAACTAAATTGAGATGATTTTGTTTCTTAAAACCACAAATATATTCTCATGGGTCAACACTTCAAATAAAACACATGATAGGAAGAACAGTTTCACATGGTCACATAACTTAACTGCTTTGTTCAATTTCAAGATTTCAAGTTAACAAATAACAAAGAACAAGCTTTCACTGACATAATAACATACTGTATGAATTAAAGGGATAGTTCAACATTTTGGCAAATTGGCCCATTGCCATAATCCCTATAGTCCTAGCAGTAGGTTCATTACCTTTGTTGGTGCAAGGTATTTTTAGAACGGTGGAGCAGAGCCGCAAACTGCTCAGAGCTACACTACGGAGGCTAATGGGATTTCTTGGTTTCCCTTCAAATACACAATCCAACAACTCCACAACGCTCTGGTGGACAAGTTGTGACCTGCACATTCACCACGTTATGAGATAATAGTGAATAGGTGAATGCAGAGACTGCTTGCTGAAAAACTGTCCCTGAAGGCAACGCGCATCAGCAGTTTTGGATGAATTTACCTCTAAAACAACTCTGTCTGGTAACGTTGTGTTATTATCTCATAGCGTGGTGAATGTGCAGGTCACAACTTGTCCACCAGAGCGTTTTGGAATTGTTGGATTGTGTATTTGATGAGTTTGATGAGGGAAACCAAGAAATCCCATGAGCCTCCGTAGCGTAGCTCTGAGCAGCTCACGTCTCTGCTCCACCGTTCTAAAAATAGCTTGCACTGACAATTAAAGGTAATGAACCTACTGCTATGACTATAGGGATTATGGCAATGGGCCAATTTGCTAAAATGTTGAACTATCCCTTTAAAAGCAACCTATTTATGCCTCAAAAAACACGTCAAATAGTTTATTTTGTGCAGTTCATGCACAAAGTTTACTATTCAAAGAAAACCTACATTAGTAACACTCAGTTAACCCAGACAACTCCTCAACATACAAATCTCCACTTTGACCTCTACAGTTGAAAGAAGACCAAAGCCGGTTTCCCAGCCTGCTGCTGTGTAAGTAAGAAGAGTGTGTGTTGGAGCTGACGGCCCCTGGAGAAAAGCTACTGCATCAGCCAGTTCCTCCACCTCATGACTGTTGACCCCACTCATGGTTAAAGGTCAATAATAGAGCAATCACAAGCAGAACATGTAACAGCAGGGTCTGTGGTGGGGGAAGTGTGTAAATATAGGATGGAGTATGATAGAAATCCCAACACCAGGATTTACAGCAGTGGTTCATCTGCAGCAAACATCAGCGCGGGCCCGTAGTTATTCTGGTGGGTGGTCAGCCTGCAAGAGCTGGTGAAACAAAAGCTTCCCTGCAAATAGTTTTGACATTGAAATATCAGACAGGCAGAAAATCAAGTCTTTGATGGGCTCCATCATAAGGGATCGCTCGGTCATATCAGCATCATGGCTCAGAGGAAGCGTTACGCATCGTGAATCAAAGGAGGGATACTTCGGCTGTGTTGATAGGAGCAGTCAAACTCAATGTGATTTTACAGTAATGCATTCAGATTCTTTCATCTCCTCTCATTTAGCTGTTTCACACCAGAACCGTCTCTCACTTTTTTTCTTTTTTTTCTCGGAAAAGTCACAATTCTCCACGCGTGCCTGCCAGCCTGCTTAGGCTCTGGCAAGGCCTCACTCCATGTGCCTTTGTCTTCTCTCCACTGCTCTGGAAGTGGCTTGAAATTCCTTGTGTGAAATGATATTTGAAGTGATTAAAGAGAGTCTTTCAGTGGAGCTGACAGCTCTAATCGAGAGCAGAAGCCGCTCGTCCAGCCCTAATATCCAGATAGGCGTCCTGACAGCCGCCAGAGGATCTCAGAAACACTGTGCCAGGAGGGGCATGTTCTGTGATTTTATTTATATAGACACTGTTTGTTTAGTTGCTTATAGTCGGAGCTATTTAGTCTTTTGAGCAGTGCAGGCCTTAGAAACCAGCATGAAGCTAATAGTCACACAGTTTGGAGTAATTTTGGATTGAAATTTAATTCAGAAATACACTCCAGTCTTCCTTCGTAGCTTTTGGAAAAATATCCAAATATTTTCAGTTTCTTTTATCTGTTCAGTACCAATTTGAAAAACTGGAAACCAATGAAGTGAAACTGTCAGCTACCTAGGGACCCCAGACCTCAGAGGAACCCCAAAGCCTCAGATTCACCACATTCCAATATGTTTTCATTGTTGTATTAATTAGAAATTTGATTAGTTGGGAATTCACACAGTATTGTCTCATGCCCTTGATTTTCCTGTGAAGCGAATCAGCTCATTTTAATGCTCATATCTTGTAGAGAGATACTGCATCAATTCTGTTAAGCAGCTTTATTTGTCCAGTTTAGACTGAGTTCACATGAAGCATTTACCTTATATGTTCATACAGTTGGCAAAGGGCTTAGTTTACAGCTGTCAAGCTACACATGTTGGTCAGAGAGCAGGTGGGGATTTTTTTAAAGCCCGTGATGGAGAGTATTTCTAAAACATTGATAATCATATTTTGGCTTTTGTCATTTTATCATGGCACTTTGAAAAAGATGAGCGATGAGGAATGGAGCAGAAGTCCATGTAATTTAACAACATACAGACCAGTGACTGGTATTTTAATCCTCACACCTGCAGCTCAAGTGCAACCTTGTTGAGACTTTAACACTACTTTGCTCACTTTGCAGTGTCTCACTAACACATTTTTTCACTTTCACTGAATGAGCAGATGCGCAGCAACACCAACAAAAAGATGCAAAAAGACCCCACTGGTGTTTGTAGCTATCTGGCTAATTAGACTCTAGACTTAGGTAGAAGTTGAGTGGAGCTTGGCTTAACAGGTGTCAGTCAAGCACAGTTCTGTTCTGATTGTTTTGGGACTTCAGTTGAGATAGTTTGCATTAAAATGAAAATGTAAATACTTGATAGTACAGCATGGTGGTGTTTCACACGGGACCAGTGGAAAGGAAAAGAAGCAGCAACTAATATTTCCCTCCGTCCTTGATTTCTCTGCAAGATTTCCCCTCAAGACTAAAGATTATAATTCTGACCTATGCACAAATGAGCAGGAGCGCCGAGACTAACAGGAAGTGCAGCAACAAACATGTAAGAAATGAGAGATTTGCAATTTCTTACCTTGAAAAGCTGAAATGACGTAGAAAATATTCATGCAGAAAAAGACTGCACTTTGTGTGAAGGGATGTAAGAGTAATGGTAACCCTTTTTGTCCTGTGTAGCATGTTGTGCAAAAATCATCTTTCAATTGTTTTTCCATTTACTTGTTTAAAGAGGCAGGTGGTGGTGATTGTGTCCGGTCACCGTGGTGATTAGCCTACAAGATAAGAGGTTAAAATAAACTAAATAAATAAATAGCTTTTTTCCGACTATGGACTGAAACATAGCTACACTTTACTTTAACAGAGGTATTATTTTGTGGCGGGACGTCTTGAGTCAAGTAGCTAATGGTCAGTAGGCTACGGCACATTCATATTGTACGGCACATTTTGTTGTCAGTAATGTGTAACGGGGGAAACAGTAACTTTTTTGATGACTCGTTCTTGAAAAAAAGTAGCGCTGTTACTAACGCCATTATTCCCATCACTGTCCACCTGTGTAAACAGCTGTTGGTGAGAACAGGAGTGAAGTTTGTACTCACAATGTTTCTTCTAGACCAGTGGTTCCCAAACTTTTTTGTCTTGCGTACCCCCTGAGCCGTTTTGCCATACCACAAGTACCCCTCCCTTATACGTGTTGATGATTCTCCAAAAGTGGTCATAACGTAACACAACTGATTAAAGCAGAAGTGAGTGATATATTTGTGTTAATATAAGTCTTAAATAGTTATATCTTCCGACAGCAATCACTTACATAGAGTGTTTGGTCTGAAACACGGGTCTCTCAGTCCCTCTGCTCTGCTCTGAGCCGAAGAGAAAACATTTATCGTATCCTACAGTTTTTATCCAATGAGGAGAGAGAACGGCATGCAGGGCTGTGTGTGCAGCCAAGGGACGCCGTGAATATGGTGACGTAGGGACGAGGACTGTTATGGTGCGTTCAAGGAAACTCGTATTTTTCCGACCGTGAAGTGGTACCAGTTCGATCTGGTACGAGTTCACCGGTCGGAAGTTACGAGTGGCCGTTATAGTGACTTTCACCGGTAAAACAGGTCGGAAAAACACGAGTGGGTTGCCTGGAACGCTACAAAGTCGTAAGTTGTGGCTTGAAGCTGTAATTTATGATTTCAAAAGCCTGCCTGGAACGCAGCATTAGCCAAAACGACCGGATCACTCACTTCTGCTGTAAGAAACGAAAATCATTTCAATTTCTCTCTTCAATTTGTACAAAGACATTTTACACTATTCTCCTGCATTTTAGTTGTTTCTGGCTGTTGTGGTCAAATGTGTCTTCACAGAGTTGTAGGATTGTCACAATACTAAAATTTCAAACTCAATGCCAATACCCAGGAAAATATTGAATATGACATCACATTCAATACAGCAGCAGTGCCTCCCAGCTTATTATTGTTCCATTATTTCATTTTTATTATAATCAAAAGGACTTATAACAGATGTTTTGGTTTTTTTAATTAAATGAAAAGCTAACTAAGAGTTGTGCAATTCCAGCGTGTTGCTATTGTTTCATTACATTCATTACAATGCATCTCCTCTCCTCTGACGGGCGGGGCTCCCCCCTCCCCCCTCCCTCACAGTGAGTGAGTGTTGCCGTTAATATCGCCGTTTTAAACTCTTAGGGCTAAATTCACCCGACATGCGTCTAGTTCTGTGTAACTCTGTTACTCACTCAGGTCCAAACGCTCTGGACGCTGCCTGCTCTGCTCTCCTCTGCCTGTCGAGTGCGCGCGTCGGGCGCTGTGGGGGCGCGCTGTTAATATCGATACTTTAGAAACTAGTAATGTATCCAAATGCGCCGTTTTGCATCGATACTTTTGACAACTATACAAAGCTGTGCTACAGGTTGTTGTCTTCTGGGGGAACTAGTTGTGGCGCACGTACCATTTCAGTACTGGGCTTCTGAAGTGACTCGGAATATCTAGCTACTTATCATCTTGGTAATAAATAAATTAATGTTTCTAAGTACCCCTGCAATGCGCTCACGTACCCCTAGGGGTACGCGTACCACACTTTGGGAACCACTGTTCTAGACTGATAAGCAAACTGCTGTTAAAGGGATAGTTCACCCAAAATTGATATTTCAGTGTGCATGTCCATATAACGTTTGCAAATGGATACCAACTGTCTTCGTAACAAAAAGACACACCAAAAAACATCCAACTACCTCCATGCTGCTCGTATGTAATGTCCTTCTTGTATTGAAGCCCCGAAATGCGAAATTGTCCCGAAAAAGATTAAATAAGTCTATATTTCAAGCTTGTTTTGTAGCGGAAGCTCCTCTGGACGAACCAGGGTCTGTCCTCTTCCCAGTTCGTCCAAATTGGACGAACCGGGAAGAGGAGCTTCGAGAAGCTTCCGCTACAAACAAGCTTGAACTATAGACTTATTTCATTTTTTTCGGGACAATTTTCCATTTCGGGGCTTCAATACAAGAGGGACATTACATACGAGCAGCATTGAGGTATTTGGATGTTTTTTGGTGTGTCTTTTTGTTACAAAGACAGTTGGTATCCATTTGCAACCGTTATATGGACATGCACTGCTACGCCGAGACCCCCTGTAACTCAGAGAAGCCACGGAGGACTCGGAAACTTCTCCCAGCCCTTAGTCCACATGAGGGGGAGGAGATAATGAGTGAAATTTCAATTTTGGGTGAACTATCCCTTTAATGCCAATGCTAGCTATGTAGCAATAGCAAAACATAATAGCTCTCTGTATACTCTTTGGGTATAATATCTGTTTTTTGTGCTGAGTCTATTTCCCCTGTATCATAAGCTGAAGGAGAACAGTGTTTACTGAGTTTTAGAAAGGAGACTTTCCACAGCTGAGAGTAACGAGCCTAAAGCAGCTGACACAGGTGTAACTAAGAACTAACTAATGAACCCTGGCTGTGGTCCAATCAGATGAGCAGAGCCGGAGCTCAATCTGTTAACAAACAACACTGTGGCCTTGCCCAGTGTAAAAAAATGTAAGTAAAGGTGTAAAATGATACTTTCAACATAGCCTACCTTACTCAAGATCAATGTCACTATTTTTCCTCAAAGATTTAATCGCAAATTCCTTAGTTTCCCCCAAGGCATATGCTAATCATCACCTGTTATGCTTATATGACAGTACAGTGTCTCTCTTTTTTTTTTTTTTTTTTTAACTGTGAGACATTTATCGTCAACAGCAGCTATAGGCTACTCAAAATACTGTGTTTTTTCTGTATTTCTCACATGAGAAATTGTATGCAAGAGATAATGCCTGATGAGGTGTCCAATTTATCAGGAATGGCTGGACTGCACGGAGGCTATCGTCTGACGCGAAGTGGGCATTATCCCGCTTACACCACGGTCACTTACCAAAGAAATAAATACTAAATCAATTATTACTTTAATGTGTTTTACAGTTCCAGTTCCAACCCTACTTGGTCCTATCTGAAAAAGTAATGGTCCCCCTTGTTAAATCATGAACTAACCACATTTTTTGGAAAGCTGAGTTCAATGTCACTATCCAAACCCAGGCCTGATCACTGCCAGATCAAGAAGTCACTTCAATAGAACGCGTCTGACAAGGTGAAGGAGGCCAAAAGATCTGGAACAGCAACACATCAAATGGCGCAAGGGCATTCAACGCTGCTTGCAGCTTTAATTTATGTATTTTGTATTTGTATTGTATTATATTGTGTATGCATTTTTGTATTTATATATAGTATCTATTGTGCAAGTCCAAAATGTCCTGCCTGAGAGCAAAGTTCAGGAGGCAGGTGTGCAGCAGAGCGAGGGCCTGTTCAACGCTGCTTTCAGCTTTATATTTGTATTTTGATATTGTGCAATGATTGTAAAATTATGAATTTCAATAGTTTCCGGCTTCAGAACAATTTTTCATGATGGTTCAGAGCACTTTCACAACTTCTCATCCCTGTTTGCATAACTATTTAAATGTTCATTTTTTGATTTTAGAAAAAGCTGCTTGAGTCACGATTTTTTTTTTAATTCCAGTAAATTTCAGGTTATTTTCCGTTCAGACTGATTTATTTATTCTTGCTTCACTGCCACTTTCCTACAAAGCATCTTGATAATCCTGCTGTCTTTGTAGTTTGTGAATCGTGTTCTCATTCTCCTACGAGTTGAGATTATTCAGGTGTGATTAAAACTGTGCATCTCTTAAATTGTCACGTGGAGCTGTTCGACTATTTTCTGAATCCCAAACAACTTTACTCCATAAGAAATAAAAAGTGCAGTTGAATGGGAGCTATATGCAGAGAGGCTCCGTGAACTGCTGGGATAGACTGAAGGCTGTAGGGAGTCAGCTGAGAGAGGCACAGATACTTTTTTGTTATCACTTATCATTATTATTTTTATAATTAGCAGTAGTAGTATAAATACTGTTGTAGTAGTGGATCATGGTTTTAGCCATGTATTGCATTCATATGACTCTGAAGTCATCATATGACTCCTGCCTATAGTCACATTAACAATCTACTGTAGGGTGCAAATAGATCAGCTGTGTGATAATTAACATCTGGTTGATTATAAATGTTATTTAGTCCTCTCTCACAGCAGTTCATTTTCGATAAGTTAAATGGAAAAACTTCCTTTTTATTGGTAATGACTATATTGATCAAATAGCTACACAAGTCAGGTTATTATAGAAATGCATTATATGCACAGTGATATCCTAAAAATCATTAGAATCTCATTTAATCATCTCTGGTGAATTCTAAACGATTGTTGCTGCATATTTACAGTCAGGGCCGTTGCTAGGAATTCTGGGCCCCCTTAAAGAATACTAAAGTGGGCCCCTCCCCCTAACTTTTCCAGTTCTTTTTTCTTAGACTACCGTATGTATGTATGTATTATCATTTTTTATTTAACCTACCTTGTTTTGATGCTAATGCAGCATTACACTGCAAAAACTCAAGTATCTTACCAAGAATATTCTTATTTCTAATAGTTTTATTTCTAGTCAAAATGTAATTTCTAGTCAAAACAAATATCATTCTACTTAAAATAAGACACATCATATTAAAAGTAGCTTGTTTTTAGACACTTTTTACTTCTTTCAAACAGATTTTCACTTGGAATAAGTAGAAAAAATCTGATAGTGAAACAAGTTTTTCTTCCTTATTACAAGCACAAGAAACTTACTTTCACTGGCAGATTTGTCTACTTATTTCAAGTGAAATTTTGTTTGAAACAAGTGAAAATGATCTAAAAACAAGTTAATTTTTAGGTGATGAGTCTTATTTCAAGTGGAAAGAGATTAGTTTTGACTAGAAATGAGACATTTGGACAAGAAATAAGACAAATATTTATTTATAGTTTTTACAGTGTACTATGAGTATTAGTCAGGGTCTTACACAGAATAAATCAGTCATACAAAGATTAGACTACTGGGGTTTTTATGGGCCCCACTGGGCGCTGGGCCCCTAGAGTTATCATCACCTTTCTCCTCTATACAACGGCCCTGTTTACAGTAGGCTACTTCTGTCTAAACTACATGCATGAGCCTCTCTGATGATGCAGCCTTACATATAAAACCACAGAGTACTGTAACAGTAGTAGTAGTAGTAGTATCATTTTCAGATGGTGGTGCAGGTTTGAGAGGAAAGTGACTCCTTGCTGGGCTGGCTGACAGAGAGCTGGATCTGAACTGTGGAGCAGTCTTTCATTAGCCTGTGGCCTGTGTGCTTGTTTCAAGCATTCCCACTTTAAGGGTAGTTATCATTCCTCAGAATCTCCACCTTTGTACCTGCCACTCAGCGCTGCTCCCAGTGTAATAAGCTGCTCTCATCCTTGTGCTGACAAGGATGTTTCCTGGTACCTAGCAGACCGCTGCACAATCACACACTGGCTGCTCGCTGCTTGGGAGAGAGCCAATTACCCCTCTTTCCCCCGGCACTTCAATCTCCTCTTTTTCTGTCGTTAACAAGAGCTAATGGAGGTTTGCTGTAACAGAAGCCTTTCTCTACAATACACTACGGTATTTTTCCCTCCAGTTTCTTGACTGGTTTAGTTCTGTTTTTTTTCTCCCCTTTATTTCATAGATTATCATGCTAAACTATCTACCAGTCTGGATTCTATGCAGTGTTATAATCTACTCTACTCTGTTATAATCTATTAGATGCCAATTCATATCCCATAAAATATTTTTGACTTTTTTCTTTTTACTCTGAATGCCTTTGTCTTTTAGTTTATATCTATAAATATAAGGATTCACACTTTTCTAGATGAAAGCTCTGTTCTTGCTCTTGGACATGAAATATGTTCATTGCCTAAGAAAAGACACAACATTATGAAAAATAAAAACCTTCGGTGCACAGTGTGATATTCCCTCCCATTAACAGTGCTTGGGGATATTTCATTTTCAATGGTGATTCTATAAATTGCTCCTCTTTCTTTTCTCAGCAGAGGACTGTAAAACTGTTTGATCTAATGTTCTGAAACCCCCCACTTGTGTTTGACATTGTAATTCCTGAGGCCAGCTGAATGAAACTTTACACTAGCTCAGTGTTGCAGCTCCCTCTACGTGCACATTCATGCCTATAGATGCATAAATGCTTGTGCACACCACAAACATAAATTGTAGTAGTCTGATTTACAGCTTTACTCACCTCATTTATCTCATCTGATTTACTTGCATCTTTCATCTCACATTCAATTTCTCAATTAACTTTAATTCCGGACATTGGAAGTGGAAAGAAAGACAATATCAGTTTGGCTGCAGTTGTTAAGTTGATAATTACACAGAGGCTGAGAATAACTCCTGGATGAAACAAGACAACAGCTTTGGAGACGCCAGTGTTAGCAATGCTAATATAAGATAACATCCTAAATATAGATCCTTTTAAATCTTTTTTGGACTTGGCACAACTTCTGTCTACAGTCAGATTCTGTCCAAACACAGATGAGGAAATTAAACATCTGAGTTGATCTTGAATGAACACACTCATGATGATAATAAATCTACAATTCATGCATTTGCAATTGTAACTTATTTGTTTACAAGCATTCAAAATCTTTAATACTAAATTTCATGAAATATGTAAAAAAAAAAAAAAAAAAAAAAAAAAAAACATGATTATTTTGCATGATATTGCAGTTTTGGTACATCAATAGTTTTTCATTGCTCGGCCCACTGCACTAGATGACAGGACATGTAAAGCATCACTGACTTTTAATAGCAGATACAGCAGTACTTTTATCTATATGGAGTTTTTTCCAGCTCATATTTTGTTTTACCTTTGGTAACTTTACTGTTTCGGTTTATTCATTAAAAACTTCCAGTTAGGAAACTGAAACCCAGCAACATAAAGTGAGTGACATCTAACGATTAAACATCTTTAGCATCTTTATCGTAACTTGAAACACTTAAACAGATGAATTCCTGTTAGTGCGGAGCTGCTGGACGCTGCTCTCCCTTCCCCTAAATGAATATATAGCATTACAAAGAAAGCTCTGTGCCTTGAGAGGACACTTTGCAGTAACTGACTCCTTGCTGCAGACAGACTCTCAGTGAGTGAACATCTTAGAGTTTGATGGATATTGACATTCATGGAGATCGAACCTGTGACCTTCCTGTCATCTCTCTGTTACAGGATGAACTCTTGAACCATTAGGTTGCCCTGCCACTTAAGAAGAGAAACCTCAGTGGTAAATAGAACAATCCACCCCTCCCTAGTATAGTTTTCCTGCTTTTACAACGTCTTTTCCCATATCCCACATTCCCCAGGAGACTTATGGTACAATAGAGAAAGTGAAGCAGATCGTCTGCTAAACAGTCTTTGTCTTTCACTTTCCTCTGTCAGTATTCAAACATGTTTTGTTTGCACATTCTGTCTCCAAAATGTAAAGTTAGCCTTTTTCTTCTCCTTTCCAAGGCTGATGAGGCGGTGCAGCCCTGGTATGAAGGGAAACGGAGGGTTTTGCTAACAGCAGCCTTCTTCATCCCCACAGATCAGTTGTCTAGACCAGGCAGGTAAATCCTCTCCCCATCCCCTTTTCTCTCACTGTTTCCAGCTCCATCTTTGATCCGTCATCACAAAGCTTAATGGCTCAAACACATCACTACAACCAGGAACACAACAAGTTCAACTTCCCCCTTTTTCCCATCTTCCCTTCCCCTTACGCCCCTTTGGCCGAAGCGTTCTGCCATTCTACATGAATGTTTTCTCTGAAGCACACTGACAACGTTCATTTAGAATCTCGCACACTTGAAAACCTCCATTAACAGCTAAACTGGCTAAAATGGACAAGAACATGTGGATTTTTGGGTGTTGTTCTGATAAATGAATGAAAGTCAGTGTATGAGATCCTCTTTCTGTCTTTCATCTTCATGTTTGTGCTCATGTTGGAGAGTTGTGAAAAAGAAAAAACATGTTTTCCCAAGAACAAACAAATTGTCCGACTGTTGTCTTTTATCATTCACTCATAGCCACCACACTTTGAATATGCTCGACAAATTTTGTGTGGAAAAATAAAAGATAGGGGCGGTGCGTGGCACAGTGGTTAAAGCGGCCGCCCCATGTAAAGCCTACAGTCCTCACCGCAGGCGTCCCCGGTTCGAAGCCTGCGTCGGGCAGACCTTTCCTGCATGTCATTCCCCCTCTCTCTGCCTCCCCCTTTCCTGTCTATCTCACTATGGACTATCAAAAAAAGGCAAAAAAGCCCAAAAATAAAAAAATAAAATCAATCAATTACAAAGGGACACAGATAACCTTTCCAATTCCAATTAAAACCTTTTGACAATAAATTGAACAGTGAACATGGCAAATAATATGTAAATTCTTCAACACTGCATATGAATGTCTCATAATCACCTATAGAACAATATATTTAAAGCAACATAGTGGAGTTTATCAACCTTAAAGGGATAGTTCACCCAAAATTCAAATTTCATTCATTATCTACTCACCCTCATGTTGACTAAGAGCTGTGAGACATGACATGAGAAATTGTTCCACCGGCACTGACACAGGAAGAGCAGTGAACTGAGACACTGGGAGCTTCTGCTACAAACAAGCTTAAAATATGGACTTATTTCATTTTTTTCGGAACAATTTCTCATGTCGGGGCTTCAATACAGGAGGGACATTACAGACATTGGAGGTATTTGGATGTTTTTTGGTGTCTTTTTGGACGAAGAAAGTTGGTATCCATTGACAACCATTATATGGACAAATACTGCTGCACTGACCCCCCCCATAACTCAGAGAAGGAACGGAGGACTCTGAAAATGTTCACAGCCCTTAGTCGACATGAGGGTGAGTAGATAATGAGTGAAATTTGAATTTTGGGTGAACTATCCTTTTAAAATAATGTTTCCAGACTCATTGCAATGGTAGAAAAATGGTTAATAGGATGAATGGTGCTGCCTCTGTTGGCTGAAACTGCACTATGTAACTTCCCTGCGTGGACGATAGCGCTTCTCAACCAGATGGTGGAAGCACTGAGCTGAAACTCCGCAATGTTGCTTTAAAGGCACATTGTGTAAGTTCTCCTGTTATCTATTCACGAAAATCGATTATTTGGTTCAAAAGTCTGTTTTTCATGAATCAGTAATCCCCCCCATCAACAAGTGAAGTGTTCCTTTCAGCTCTGAATGAGCCGTTCATATCATTCATATCTCCATGGAGCGGGTAAGCTCGGTGCTGCTGCCATGTGGTGTCTCCATGTTTTTACCTTCAGTGGCAGCGTGACGGTAGGAAACCACGGAAACTCAGCGGAGACACCGGAGCTGTCGGCTCAGGTGGAGGTGGCGCCTGTGAAAAGTCACCGCGGTAACGCAGTGAGGACTGTGAGGACTGCACGTGAATGCTGCATTCAGGTGCAGTCGGAAAAACGGCCGTCGGTAAAAAACCAGATGTCATTTTAGTCACAGAAGTCCAGAGAAAGCCGGTAAAACGTGGGCCAGGTAAACAATACCACATCGCCATGACAACATATTGTCACGTGTATTGTTTTGCCTCGTGCTGACGGACCACTTGTTTACATAGAGGCTTGTTTATGCCGTTACGTGCACCGTCTGCCATCTAACCGATTTCACGTGAATGCAGCATGAAAGTTGCTTGCGATCTACAACTGCAACGCTAGATGGGAGTAATTCCTACACAATGTACCTTTAAAGAGGAATTGTGAAGGATTTTCAACATAGTTAAATTTTTTACCTTAATTAAACAGCTTCAGAGTAATTAAATAAATGACGGTTAAATAAATGACTTGTAACTTGTTCCAGTGTGGCGCAGTGGGTAGAGCGGCCGCCCCATGTAGAGGCTACAGTCCTCACCGCAGGTGGCCCCGGTTCAAACCCCGTGTCGGGCAGCCCTTTCCTGCGTGTCATTCGCACAAAATTAAAAAATAACTGTAAACCCAACAATCACATAGCTTATTATATTATCACCCAATACATTTTACTGTGTGCTATCAAATAAAGGCAAAAAGCCAAAAAATATACTTTAAATAAATAAATAAATAAAGTGAAATGAAGTGGCAATGTTGCAATTGCATTTCCCCTCAGATTTCCCCGCAGATTGTTTTGGTTCTACAGCATGGTGCTTTAATGTTAGGTTCAGCCTCAAGCTTTATTTTCAAAGAGCAGTAAGACACTCTTTTCATCTACAGTACAATTAGACAAGCTAACAACTAGCTGGAGCTGAAAAGCAAACATACGTAGATGAGCAGATGTCTCCTTCCGTTGGTGGAGACCACAGTAGAGCTACAAGGAGAGTTGACATTACATTCAATTACATTTCTCAGATGGCAAAAATTATGCATTTCTGGGTGTATTAATAACCTGTTTACTAACACATGCACCACATCTAAAACGTATTGGGTGATAATATAATAGGCTATGTGATTGTTGGGTTTACAGTTATTTTTTTATTTTGTGCAAAACACCAATTAAACCCCAATTAAAGATCTTTACATCTTTTTCTGCATAGAAAAGGCCTCATTTCTTATGATTTTCTCTTTTCACTCATCGCCACCTTTTATAACATGCAGGACATGTGCTGATAGGGGTGGAGGTTAATTGTGACATTTCATTTATACGTCATGATCATTTTCTTATAGAAGCAGTTAAATTGAGCTATAGGATTTCTACCTGAACAACATGGGAGGATTAACCCATGAGAAGCACCGCTTGGAGGACGCAGCAGAATACTGAGAGCAGCTTGAGGCTGTGTGCTACCTGCTGATGCTATCAGAGTATCATTGTTCTTATGCTTAATCGCTGTGGCTAATGACGGGAAATGAAATCACCCACCGAAGACCAACACGCTTCCCACAGAATAATTACTGCTGTTGACCTTGTGCCTCTCTGGTATTAACGTGTACAGTGATAACTCTCACCACACACTTAGCTGCTATATATATCATGCACTGCTGCTGGCTGCTCTATTAAGCTCTTGCTTATTAAGTTAAAGACAAACAAAAAAGATGCAAAGCCAGAAGCTGATGTCATATTGTACTTGGATCCACTGGTAGAAATGAAAGAATCTGTGTTTTTTGTTTGTTTTGTTTTATCTATTTTATCTGTTCTGTCATGTTCACATAAGAGAAATAAAAACATGGCATCTGTGGCAGCATCATGTTGTCTACCACAACACAAAGCCTACAGTAAAGGAACAATGGTGTACTTCTAAATTCCCTTGCAATTACCTACATATTGATTGCACTTTTATGTTACTTGTCATCATTTCCATTGTCACAAAGCAGACAGTAGGCAAGTTTTTCATTTCAACTTTTGTGTTGTTTTCAATGTAATCTCCTCTTTTAGACGAGAAAGACATGAAACTATGATTACATTTGTCCATAATGGTTGTGAATGGATACCAACATTCTTCGTCCAAAAAGACACACCAAAAAACATCCAAATACCTCCATACTGCTCATCTGTAATGTCCCTCTTGTATTGAAGCCCCAACATGAGAAATTGTTCAGAAAAAATGAAATAAGTCTATATTTGAAGAGCTCTTTTCCAAAACGCGATAAACGCCAAATTTAAAAAAAATGAGTTTGTCACGCCATTTTGCTGTGTACTGAGCCTATTACACTGCTCCATCAACGTATCACGTCAAATCGCTACATTTCCCTGTTTAAAAGGCACCGCAAGATGCAGTTTCCCTCCAAACCGCGATAAGCGCCAAATCTATTTTTAGCCAAAACGCGACATCTCCTCCCTCTCCTCAGAATTCTATGAGCAGCGCTCCATGCAGTCCAACATGGCGGTGCTCTGAACCCAGGTCTGTTTTCAGTCATTCATTCAGTAGTTTCTGGGTTCTGTGTTAATTACTGTATCTGTTTATGTGGTGGACACTGTGCCGTTAAGTATACCCCCACAGCCCCCGCATACCGTACGAGCCCCGCCCCCGCCTGTAACGCCGCGTGTCCTCCGAATCAACAATCGATTTTTTTTTTTTTTTTTTTTTTTTTACAGCAAAGACGTCGTTTTGTTTACAGCAACATGTGCTCACATCATGATAGCGTCTGTATTTTGACCATTAAAACTTTCATAGTCCATAGTTCTCTTTGTTTAACATGTAAAGAGACAGACATCATTACAGCCCCCCTCCCTCCCCCCGACGTGCGCGCACACACACACACACACACACGCACACACACACACACACACACACACACACACACACACACACACACACACACACACACACACAGAGAGAGAGAGACACGCAGCACCTCAGTGATGTTCTCATGTCATGTTGGTTGGTTTTTCAAGACAGAAACCATCAATTTTTGTTTTTTTAAATGTGGATTTATAGCGTTTTGAGAAAAAATAAAATAAACTTTGAGTTTTTAATCAACAATATTGTTGTTTGATTTAATAATCATTGTTCAACATGTCCAGACTGAGCCAACAATCATTTTAACAGGATAAATTGAATATTAACAAAATGGGTGGGTCTAGGTAAAAAATGTCATTTTCTGGAAAACTATTAAAATGGATTTATAGCGTTTTGGAAAAGAACTCTTTTAAGCTTGTTTGTAGCGGAAGCTTCCAGTGTCTCGGTTCACTGCTCTTCCTGTGTCCCGTTGGAAAAATTTCTCATGTTGGGGCTTCAATACAAGAGGGACATTACAGATGAGCAGTATGGAGGTATTTGGATGTTTTTTGGTGTGTCTTTTTGGACGAAGAAAGTTGGTATCCATTGACAACCATTATATGGACAAATACTGCTGCGCGGACCCCCCCGTAACTCAGAGAAGGCACGGAGGACTCTGAAAATTCTCACAGCTCTTAGTCGACATGAGGGTGAGTAGATAATGAGTGAAATTTGAATTTGGGTGAACTATCCCTTTAAAGACAACAAATTATGCGGGACATGGTCTCAATTTGCGTGATGCTTGAAAAGAGACAGAACTGCGTGAAAACATGCGCGATGCGGGACATCTGGTCACCCTGGTTGTAACAAAAACCTACAAATAGCTCCTTTAAGGTAAAACAGTGATGCAAACCAGACTCAAGTCAAAAAGTGAAATCCCATCTGAACCTTGGTTCTGTCCTGAAAGTCAAATCTTGACAGCAGCCCTTACCTTACCATGCTGGCTCTGGCTGCTGCTCTAAACCCCAGCTTTTGTTAGGGAGGTTGATGCTGTGTCTGCGTGTGTGTGAGCGTGTGCATACATGTGTGTGTGTGTGTAGCTTGACCTTGGGAGCACTGCTGGGTGCCATTGATTTGTTTACCTGTGCGCTCCTGACAGTTTCTCATTAGGTTTCTTTTGCACAACACTTCCAGGAGAGGAGACCAGAGTCTGCACTTCACAGCCGACGATGCGTGATCAATGTACCTGATAGACTGACACTGGCAATATAATTCTGTTGAATGGCTGTTTAATGGATGTGAGCGCTCCATTTAGTAGCCACAATAAGGTGCCTTTTGTGACTGAAGCAGCATTGTGGGGCTGCATGAGGGGGGAAAACAACACCGTGAATGAAGAGCTTTGTTTAAATCACTTTAGAAGACAAGAGAGGCTGAGGGAGATTGTGTTTTATTCCATTGTTACCGGGGGCACATTGACGGTATTTGCAAAGAATACAGGCAAATGCATTCTAGCATTATAACTGCTTTTCATGCCTTTATTCTTCCAGATAGAGCACTTTAAATAGAAGGAAACAAAGAAAGAATTAAGGAAAAGGGCGACACTGCGGCACAAAATCAATTTCCTATGTATTTGTGGGCCTCTTTTAAATTCTACTCTCCTGTTAAAACTGCTTTCTCCACATATCTCCACATCTTTTTACTGAAGTGCATGAGCTTTTGATCACGGCACCGGTGTGCGCCGGTGCTACTGACAAATTAAACAAACAGCATTTACAGCAAAGCGTCACTGTAATTAGCCTCCGTTCCGCCGATCCCCGACACACCTCTCATTCCAGTGGGGCGGGAAAAAATACCCTCTCTTTCTCATGTGAATGTCTCATGTCTGCTTAGAGAGTTTGACATGGTCACAAGGAGGCAGTGTTGTCACTCTGCTCAAAATCCTCCTGCCACCGCTGAAATGTGGTGATGGGAGGGAATCCACTTATTGAAGGTGTTAAAAGAGACCCTGATTTGCAGACATAATCCCGTCCGTTTCACGCGCGGGGGGGGGGGGGGGGGGGGGGGGACAGAAACAAAGTGGAAACAGGGCAAATGTCCTCGCTCTGGACTCCCAGCTCGCGCTCTCTCCGTGACACAAAGTGACACAGCAATCAGCCTGCGGACACATCAAGGTCTAATTACTCCTCGGGTGACAAGACCCCCATGACACCCCTCTCACAGAAATGGGATTTTATGAATATTGAAAGCTGACGAGACAAGTGCTTCCATTTAAATCAGTTAGGATTTACATCAAGTCGCCGGGAACAAGACAACAGCAGTGCTGATTAGATCCTTGGCTGTTGTTAAGAGAAGGGAGAAACACTGTGCTGTGCTGTGCTGTATGGGTGTATATACCATATATGACACCCCGGGGTGCTGCACGAGCTCTGTAGTTGGAGGTGTGGTCAACATCATGTTTAATGGGCAGGGACAGGCTGTGGGGCAAGAGAGGGGGCAGCCATTCTCTAATGATCAAAGTAACACTTTGTCAATGTAATAGCTGGCTGTTCTTCATCCTTTACACCCACCTGACAGAACATTCCTCATGGCTTTGTTTACACCGGCGCTGCTGCCCTTGTGGTTCGGCTGTGACTTCTATAGAAAATATTGCCCCATAAACTATGATTATTTTCATTGCAATTGATGTATTGCAATCACTTAGCAAATTCCCCATGAAAGCAAGGGAGGCCTCGGGGAAGACGTATGGGACCCGCAACTTTGACTCCGACGTCGGTGACAATGTGAGGTTTTTTGTTTATGTGGATGGGGAGCAACAGATGGCAAGCATATCTATAAATAAGTCGCTCTTCTGAATAGGAGATTAGTGCATTTGAGCTGCTTTTTAATGGTCTCTGGGAGAGATTAAAAAGTAAGCTGATTCATAATGCGTTTCTCTTTGCGGTGAATCACTCACAAACAAGAATCTGGAAAGACTTCTTTAAAACGCTTAAGACGGCGACATCATACACACCTTCTCTGCATGGCGAGCAATTTCAGGAATCTTACGGTGTTAGCAGGTACAGCCAGTTAGTAAGGAAAGTGTTTTATGGCCTTGATAATAACATGCTGTCTCCATTTCTCTCTAGCTTTCAACCCTGTAGACCTCATCAAGCAGCATGTGCATATTTCCAACCTATAATAGGCTTCAATACCACATGCGCACAGTAGCCTATATATATGCAGTATATAGTGGTTATTCCAGGGCACAAATCAAATCATTAAAGCAAAATAAACAATAGCACATTCCAAAGTTCATGGAGGATAAAATGTAGAAAATGTTGATATATAAACATAAACCCATCTTGGTTTTAGCCTGTGGGTCACATTTTCTCCAAGTTATTGAAATAGAATGGTGAAAAAAAGAAAAAGAAAAATCTCAATTATATAACCATTGCTGATCAGCCTACAGATAGCCGCCCACCTGAGGCTACCTCAGCATCCTCCACAAATATTGACAGAATCCTTATCTTTTTTCCTTATTTTCTAACAAATATGAAGCTTGTGCACAGCAACACTGTTTTTATTTTTTTTTCTTCCCCGGCTTTTAAACACCATACATTTCTCCCACAGACAGTTTTGCATTCATTGCATGTTTTTTTCCTGGAACTGCTGGGCTCAGGATGTCTGATCAAGTGGATTTGTGGCTGAATCTTCAGATAACTGCTGTCTGGATAAACTCTATACAGTATCTGTCTTTTAATGACACTGTTGTCACTGTCTGTTCTCCGTTACAAACCTGGAGACCTGCCAGCTTAAGGTTCTGGTATAGCAGTCGAGGGCTTTATGTGTCTGCGTTTTCCTGAACAATGAGCTTTTTTCTTATTTAATGAATTCATAAACACGCCCAGGAGAAAAGCATGCTTGACCTATGGGAAGGTGAATGGATTTCCTGAGAACTATTGACAGCTTGTCCTAACAAGTAAACGCAACCTAAGGAGTCATGCAGTCCTAATCAATTGCCTAAAAGAATGAAGAGGACGGTTATGTATCCTCCTGAGATGTTCCTGTAACTGTACTGACTGATCTGGAACACAACAGGTCAGCTATCGTCTGAACATCTAAGCCTGGCTAATACCATCACATAGCTGCATTCTTAAGGTCGATGTCCACCCCAAAAACATGCATGTCTGACTCATCTGCAGTGGAGACAGCCTCTCTCAGCTGATGAATGATTATGCTATTTTCATATATGCATTTCCTGCTTGGATCAGTCAGCAGTTCTCGAGGTCATTTGGATGCCTACACCTTGTGTTTCTATATCTAATGTAATTATATGTGAGGCAGCAGTGGAAAAATATGTGTAGAGAAGGTTTTTTTTGCCCTAAAACAGTCTGTCTAGTGACTCACTGGGTCTGTCTACATACTCTGCCAGCATTTTTCATCAACTATAGTAATGCATACAAAATGACTTTTCCATTATAGTGGTACCTGCATGTGCAACTGTTTCCCCGTCCTTTCTGTATGTTAGAACATGTCTGAATGGATGATGATCTATCAAATTATGGTATATTGCTTTGTGCTCTGACATTTAGTATTAAACGTTCAAGTGATGTGGAGTGGCACTTAAACTTTATTTGTGCTTTTCTGTTTCTCATGATTATAAAGCAACTTTTATCAGATATCGTAAAGCTACAATGGATGGATGCTCTGCTTTGGACAGACTTTTGCAGTGGGCCCTATTGCATTGTTTTTTATTTCAGTTTGCACATTAGTTAAAGTACAGTAGTACATCATGGAATGGATACAGCATTATTACCTAATCTTGTTGCCCTGTGTGTCTCACAGATAAACCCTATGTCTACCAGTTTTATATGCACGTATAGGTTTTACTGTGCTCAACAGTGCATTAAAGGCTCATGTGTTATGGAGTACATTCCACTATAGGCTACTGGTGAGTTTCTGGGTCAAATCCACGTGTGTGCTGAATCAGTTTGCACTCAGATCATAAACCAGCTTTTTATCCAAAGCAATTCACAAAGCCTTGTTGCACTGCTGTGTATCTTCAAAAAGCACGGGCGGGTGGGGGGCTGCAGTATGAGAATGGATTAGTAACATTACACACACGCTTTGTGGGTCTTGATCTGATGCGGGTTGTGTACTTTGCCCTATAGCTCAAGAAGAGTTAGTGCTTTGGCTGAGGCTCCCCCCTGCTCACGCTGACTTTCTGATAATAACGGCAATGGCGGGACTCAGCACCGCGGACAGCTCCGGCGTATCGCTCCGCCCCCTCCCTCCGCCCCACGCGACCAATAGCTGCGGCAGCGTCAGTAGAGAAGTGGATACAACACAGAGAGCTTCACACACACAGAGACAGAGAGAGAGGGCTGTGTGTGTGTGATGTGGACCAGGACTGTGCGGCTCAACAACAGTCGGATGGAACAGACCCTTTAACGGCTACGTTGTGTTGAGTTGCGTTCGTGTGTGTGTGTGTGTTCTCCGCGAGGACTGAGAAATGCTCTTGTAGCGCGAGCTCGAATGACATCAAACGCCCGCGGTTTCGTTCCACACTAACATTACGGCGGTGCTCTCAACTTGGAGCCGTTTGGACGTTGAGCAAGTTTTCTTTTTGGTTATCTTTTTTTTTTTTTTTTTTTTACTTGAATTGCATTTGAGTCGTTTTTTTTATTTAATTTTTTTTTTTACTCGGAGCACAAAGTCCTGGACAATATGGGGAGCGAAAAGTACCTGCCGGAGCTTATGGCAGAGAAGGACACGCTGGATCCGTCTTTTCAGCACTCCCTGCGGCTACTGGATCAAGGTAAATGTCCGTGGTTAAGCACCGATGTAAACACTTTAGGCTGTGAACAGTGTTTGTATTGAGGCTGGGTGCCACCAGCCCCCCCCCCTCCCCCCTCCTTGCTTCAAGTTAAAAATAAGAGCTTTGTGGGTTTACTTACAATTTCCTGTTTGGTCACACTAACAAAGCCAGGTCCTTTCAGCATTGTGGCAGTTTTTGCAGAGTTGTTAGGCAGAAAAGAAGAAACTATAGTCTGCTCTCAGCCTGCTCCCTACAACTCAGGAAAAAAAAAAAAAAAAAAACAGCTTCATGTTTGACTTGAGACTCCACTGCTCATTATGAGGTAGGTAGGGATACAAACTTTTTTATCTGAGCTGCACAAACAGGAGCACATAGAAACTTCCTGCTGGTGCTTACATGTGGTTTTCCTTTTTGCTGGCACGAACAACAACAAAAAAAAAATGCAAAAGGAATGTTTGTATATTTCCGCAGAAGCCTTTGTGAACTGGTATCACATGTGATTATAGCTTACGGTTTATGAATGGAGGCAGCAGTGAAACCCCTAATCACTGAAAGCACTTGACATCCTCTCCTTTTCTCTCTGGCTGCAGTCATCTGTATCCCAGGCAGACATGTGTAAGCTGTGGCGCAAGTGGTGGAATAATCACACTCTTATTCAAATGTACATGTGTTTCCTCCTTTGAAGAAGTGGACGTGACTGAAATGGAATTTTGAACGGCTGGAAGCTGGATCTGGAGCCGGAGCTGGAGCAGCGTCAGCCGAGCAGACGCTTTAATTAATCCGTCGCACAGCCTACTGCTTTGAAGCTGTCTGAATTTTTTTGCAAACAGTCCTTCAGACGCACACAGCCCCGTGGAGCTCCTCGTGTGGGAAGTGCTCTGTTACAGCATCCAAGTGCATCCTTGGAGCACCACTCACGGGCTTTGTCTGGACTCAGGCAGGCTGTTGTCGGCTCTAACGCTAACAGACAAGGAGCATTAGTTGACTGTAAACAGTCCTGCTCTGCTCTAACTGGTT